>NC_044564.1:16542163-16842163 GCF_007565055.1 Rhinopithecus roxellana
AGGGAGAGGGAGGGAGGAAGGAGAAAACAACTAGCTAAACATATAACTCTATGCAGTCTTGAATATCTCTACTGTGTTTCTTCTAAATACACAGAAATGGCTCACACAAATAAAATATGAAAAATGATTTGTACTTATTGTAAAAATTCCATCCAAACAATATAGCAAGTGAAAAGAATTCAACTACTCAGAGATAATCACTGCAACAGGCTTCTAGACATCTGTCCATGTAGACACACACCTGCACACACACACCTGTTACACAGGGTAATCTTCGACGTGCACTTCTGCATCCTGACTGTGCTCACTGGGTGTTGCCTGATATGTACATGCACTTGACTCTACCTGAGCATTTGGTATTTCTACTGAATACAGAACCATTTTTCTTGAACATTGACTCTGGAAGCTACAAAAGGGAGGAGATAATGAAGAGTTTTACCAGTTTGTGGTGAAGAAAAACACAAACCCACAGTCCCAGGAGCCTTGGGTTTCACACCCACGTAGGCAGGTCACGAAGTTGTCACTGTCACCCAGTGCAGCACTGGAGCCCTCTGCTATGCCACACATTTCCCCTGAGCTGCCCTTGACTTCTCTTTAAAACTGCCTTTGGGCTGGGCATGGTGGCTCATGCCTATAATTCCAGCACTTTGGGAGGTCAAAGCAGAAGGATTACATGGGACCAGGAGTTTGAGACCAGCCTGGGCAACATAGTGAGACCCTGCCTACTACAAAAAAAGATAAAAATAAAACTGCCTTTGATGTGTTAGGTAAGAAGAAAAGGTAGACAAGGTAGGATCTGAGCTAGAGGGACAGATTCAAGACAATCTCCTAGACAGAGGATGCAGTGTAGGCTGGGGCCAGTTAAAAAGCAAAGCCCCAGAAGAACTCGGGTTTCAATGGGAAGGATCTGTAGAATCAGAAAACATGTATTTCTATCTTAATATTCCTCTATAATATTGGAAAGAAATTTAATCTCTGTAACACAAACTACAAAAAGAAAAGCTCGGCCCAGTTTCCGTGGCTAATGGAGAACCCATAAGAAGGGCTCTCTCTAGTGCAGCTTCTCATCCTCAGCTCCAAAGACATCCTCCTCCCTGGCCTGGAGAGGGGTGAGAGTAGCAGGCCTCCAAGGGTGTAGGCGTAAAAGTTTTGTTTATGCAAAGAGACTGTGGGCTTGGAAAGTTCAAAGAACTTCTCTCCCTTACTATTGTTCAGAGCTTGGACACATGAATTGGCAGGTGTATCCCAATAGCACAAGAAAAATCACATTTCTTTGCCTGTTCCCTAAAAGAAACGTTCTTACCCTCCTTTAGCTGTTTGTGCTGACAATTTTATTACTAGTCAAAATCAGGAAGAAAGTTTTAAATGTGCAGTATATGATAATCCCGTTTGCTAACTGTGTAGTGTGAAGCCTTTGTGGATTCTAAATCTATGTCACCTCTTCTTAGACGATTAGGAAGAGAATAGCACTCATCTGTTCCGGGTGGTGTGGACGTGAGACTGAATCAGTTAGGCAATTCTTCTTTCCCTTTTTAGTCAAAATATATTCATTGAGTATTCCTATGAATGAGTCATAGTTGGTACTCATTTAGGAGAGAAGAGACTTGAAATAAGAAAACACAGATAAATATAAAAGCATGCATTATGAAAACCTCTCTGAAAGATTCAGGGGATTTCTAGTTCCAAAAGTTTTTGACTGGGAGACATTATTTTTGGGTCCCATTGAACATGTGGAGACTGTTGTCTTATAGTCTTTGAGGCTTATTTGATGCTTGGCTCAGAGACCGAATTCCCAGTCAGGCACAGTGGCTCACGCCTGTAATCCCAGCACTTTGGGAGGCTGAGACAGGCAGATCAACCTGAGGTCAGGAGTTTGAGACCAGCCTGGCCAATATGGCAAAACCCCATCTCTACTAAAAATTAGCCGGGTGTGGTGGTGCATGCCTGTAATCCCAGCTACTTGGGAGGCTGAGGCAGGAGAATCACTTGAACCCAGGAGGCGGAGGTTGCAGTGAGCAGAGAGCGCACCACTGCACTCCAGCCTAAGTGACAGAGCCAGACTCTGTCTCAAAAAAAATAAAAAAAATAAAAAAAACAGAAAAACAAATTCCCTCGTCATCTGGTTCAGATGGCTCAGGTGCTCTCCATAATACCTAAGACACTGAAGACCTGTATGTTGAAGGCCATGCTGAAATCCACACATGTTGGGGTGGAGAGAGCCTGGAAGTCGCTATCAAACCTGAGCAAGATTGTTTTCAGTCATAGAATGTGTTTATTCATATACATGCCCCTTGAGGAGAAAAGAGAAAGACTGGGCATGGGTTTCTTTTGAATGACCAGAGAGGCTCTTTTGGAGAAGGAAGTTGTAGAACTTGTCACTGATTTGATGTTTGGACTTTTCCAGGGTACCCAGAAAATATGCCTTCCCTACAGTCCCACAAAAACTCTTTCTGTGAAGTCCATCTTAAGGTGAGTTCTAATGAGTAGAAAGCCTATGCATGGATTTGGAGCCCTTTATACACTGTTTTTTCCTGTAATCATTCTGATGTTAACTTTCCATCATCTTGAGCCTTGACTGTGTGTGAGACGTTTTGCTAAGCACTTGGCATGACATGCATCACCTCATGTCATCATCACAGCAACCCTGTAGGGCAGGTGCTGTGACTGTGCCCATTTTATAGATGAGGAAATAGAGGTTCAGAGAGAGAAAGCCAAGATCACATAGCAAATGTGTAGTGGAACCAAGGCCTGAGTCCAGATCCAACTGATTTTGAGCATTGCTCTTAGACATCTCTCCATACTACATTAGTTGCCAGCTTCTTTTTTCTTGCACACACTCAGATGCTTTAGTTTTATAAAGATAATCAAGTAATATTTTTCCTTCCATTTTTTCCACCTTGAAATAGAAACCCAGATGTCAGCAAAGAATGTACTTATTCTTCGCCAGACAGAACGTTAAATGGATGGAACATCTGGCTGCTGCCTGCTCAGCCGCCTCTTGTGCCCCCACCCTCCCACCTCCCTCTCATCTCTCTCCCATGCTTAGGTGGCAGCCTCCCCTAGGGATTGCCACCACTTGGATCCAGCCTGTTGCTTTGTTACCAGCTAAGATGTTACATCATAGTAATGGTAGCTTCTGTTTGTCAGGCACTGTGCTGAATGCTTTATGAATGTTCTCTGAGTCAATCTTTAAACTAGCTCCACAAAGTAGATCTATTACTATCTCCATTCCACTTATCAGGAATTGGAGCCTCAGAGAGGTAAAGGGATCTGACAAAGAGCTCAGAGCTGGTAAATCAAGAGCTGGAGTCCTATGACTCCAGAATTTGGGCTGTTTAACCACTAATGCCCTATTGTGTGAAGGACAAAGCTTACTTCATAGCCCTGGTGATTTCCTCTCTATTCATCTGCAGCTACATGGTGGTAGATGTGTTTCCAGTGTTCCCAGGTGACATGTAATAGCTACAACTCATTGTTACCAAAATGGCTCTTACAGCGACAAACTTGATTGTATCTATTGGGGATTGCATCTGGCTGATTAAAAGGCACCAAGGCCAGGCTCAGTGGCGCACGCCTGTAATCCCAGCACTTTGGGAGGCCGAGGCAGGTGGATCATGAGGTCAGGAGTTCGAGACCAGCCTGACCAACATAATGAAACCTGTCTCTACTAAAATACAAAAATTAGCCAGGTGGGGTGGCACACGCCTGTAGTCTCAGCTACATGGGAGGCTGAAAGTGAGAGAATTGCTTGAACCCGGGAGGTGGAGGTTGCAGTGAGCCGAGACCACTCCATTGTACTCCCGCCTGGGTGACAGAGTGAGACTCCATCTCAAAAAAAAAAAAGGAACCAAGATTAAGAAGTGAAAAACGTTATATCCCACTTTCAAGCTTAATTTGGTCACCAGATTGCAGACCTCTTCCTGTCTGCTCTGTGCCTTCTGATTTTTCTTCTGAGCAGTTCTAAAGCTTGAGTTAAGCCTCCCCACCAAGAGGCTAACATTTTTCCTGAGCACAGAAATATCCTGCTGCTTTCAAGAAACTATAAATCTTAATTTGCTTGGAGAGTAATACCTTAAATTATGCCGGTTTAAGATTTCTGTGAATTCTTTTTTCTAAAAAGAAATTTACTCTAGCTCCTTTCTTCTCTGTTTAAAAACTAGGCCTTTCATTTTGTTATAATTTCATTTAGTCTTATGAGCAAGGCTTAGCTTTTCAGTACACCCTCATAGCCAGGGCAAGGTACAGCAAGATTTTAAAGATATGACAAACTACACATTCTATAGTTGCTGCCAGCAGAAGAAAAGATTTTATCTTCTTTTGTTACAAGAATGAGAACTTGAAAACTTAAAAGGAAATTAAAGTATAAATACTATAGAGTCACATAAGCCTGGATTCAAGTCCTGGCTCTGCTCTTTACCAGATTTTTATCCTGTTATTTAACTTCTGAGTTTCAATTTCCTCATCTTTAAAATGGGGCTAAAATGCTACTTGCCTCATAAGAACTAAATGAGACAATTCATGAAAAGCATTTATCACAGTATCTGGTGTGTTGTAAGTACTCTAGAAGTTCGTTATTATTTTTAATTTTCACTTATAAATATTGGAATATTAGGTGAAAGGAACTCTAGAGATCATCTATTTCAATCTCCTTGTTTTACCTCTATAGGAACTTAGGTTCAAGGGAATTTACATTGCTTGTCCAAAGTAAAACATTGTAAAAAGTCTTGTTAAGGATGGTCTTTTGCCCTATGTGGCATGGAAATTTCAGGCAAATCTTAATTACATTCATCACTTTTAGTAAATAAAAATAAAATCTGGAAGAGTAGCCATGGTTACTTGAAACAGATGTTCCTGGTTTCTCTCTCCGTCTCTTATGCGTGTCACTAGGAGCCAGTTATATAAGTCAAGTACATGTGGTATTGGTTACTTTCATCTGTTTGTTCATTGATCACTCATTTGTTGATTTATATCTTCTGAGTGAGTGTCAGGCCCTTTAGGGAAAACAGCTGTGATTTTTCTAGAAGCTACTTTTTAGCTTCTCTGAAGAACCAAGTCTTGCTCTATATTATTTAAGTTTCCAGCATGCTGCAGCTCATCCTGTCCATTCTATTTCAGTGCCATGAATCTGGACAAATTTGAGAAAGGCCCCAGGGAAATTTTTCATCCTGAAATACAAAAGGTAACAGAAAATTTTATGCTTCATAATGATACAAAATTGATTACAGTGTTAGAATAGAGCTGACAGGTCATCAGTAATCCTTAGCCTAGGATACAAAGCGAAATCACCTATGCAACTTAAAAAAAACCATCATGGTAGAACCTCACACCTAAGGTTCTGATTTGATGGGTGTAGGGTAGGGCCTGGGTATCGGTGTTTTTCAGAAGTTCCTCAAGTGATTCTGATAGCCACTCCTGAGAACCTCAGAGTTGTCCTCAGTCCACAAACCAATAGGGTGTACATTCAGAAAAATCTTATTGGCTTAAAAACCACCCTTTTTACTGAGTAATATAGAATTGTGTGGAATGTTAAAGAAATTTTTTTTTAAATTTGAGACAGGGTTTCGCTCTGGGGCCCAGGCTGGAGTGCAATGGTGCGATCTCGGCTCACCGCAACTTCCACCTCCTGGGTTCAAATGATTCTCCTGCCTCAGCCTCTCGAGTAGCTGGGATTACAGGTGCCCACCTCCATGCCCAGCTAATTTAGTAGAGACAGAGTTTCACCATGTTGGCCAGGCTGGTCTCAAACTCCTGACCTCGGGTGATCCACCCGCCTCAGGCTCCCAAAGTGCTGGGATTACAGGCGTGAGCCACCACGCCCAGCCCGGAATGTTAGGGAATATTAAAGAGATTTTTTGGCCGGGCGCGGTGGCTCAAGCCTGTAATCCCAGCACTTTGGGAGGCCGAGACGGGCGGATCACGAGGTCAGGAGATCAAGACCATCCTGGCTAACACGGTGAAACCCCGTCTCTACTAAAAATACAAAAAACTAGCCGGGCGAGGTGGCGGGTGCCTGTAGTCCCAGCTACTCGGGAGGCTGAGGCAGGAGAATGGCGTAAACCCGGGAGGCGGAGCTTGCAGTGAGCTGAGATCTGGCCACTGCACTCCAGCCCGGGTGACAGAGCAAGACTCCGTCTCAAAAAAAAAAAAAAAAAAAAGATTTTTTAAAAATTAATAAATCAAAACGTGGTTGATAGAGCTCTTACTCATGTAGTAGACTGTACTGGGTACCATCAAGGATAAAAGGTATCTAGAAAGCCATCCCTGTTTTCTTAGATCTTACTGTTAAGGAAAACAGTCTGCCTTGGGAGTGAAAAAAATTTAGTCATAATTTAGGTGATGGTTTATCAGAAAAATGTCAACCAAACTTTTGTCTTGTAGTTATAACCAATTTAGCTTTGAAACTTACAAACACAGCCGGCACTAATAGTGTGCCTGTCATGTGTGAAGCTGAAATTGAAGTAGTTGGGTATGCCAGGGATGGGCGACAAGGGAAAAGCCTGGAGAGGCAGGCTAGAATTCTATCCAGGAGGCAGCAGGGAGCCAGTAGAACCTTTAAGCAGGGAGCATCACGCTCAAATTTGCTTTTAGGTAAATAGAGGAGGATTGATTGGAACATGAACAATTTTTGCTTGCATGTCTTTAAAATACGGTTAGCTTTTAAAATAAGGTTATTGACTCTTGGCTTACCCCAAATATAGAGAGTTGTGAATTCCCATATCTTTTGTTTTGATGTAATTTTTAAAATAGTATTTACACCCAGCCTCAACCTCAGACAGAACTCAGGCAAAAATGGGTATGTTAGGTTAAACTGTAAGCGACTTTAAGCCATCCAGGCTTATTACAAGTGATACTTTATAGCAAATTTTAAAACAAACTAGAATTATAAATATGTGAGTGCCCGTGTGCTCTTATGACTTCATTCACACAGGTTATTATTCCTAATCCTTCTTTAAGCCTTGGTCTGATCCCCCACACCAACTCTGCTTCCCAGACACTGAGCCCCCAAACCCACAGAGCCAGCTCTGTGACACTTCTTTCTGCCTCTTGCTACTGAGCCAGTTCCCTCAGCAGAGCTCATCTCTGCTCAGTCATCCCTGTCTGATTTCTCTAGAAGAGGAAAAGAAAAAAAAAAAAAAGATATAGCAGCATTCTGCCTATTTATATCACAACTCTGTGCCTGTTTTTACCAAACAAAAGGTACTTTTATGCTTTCCTATATTTGTGTTTTGGCTCTTTTCCCCTTAACAAAAGAAACCATTTGTGAACTTTCCCCTTGTCCTCTGTGTGTGTGAGTGTGCATGTGTGTGTGAATTTGCACATGTGTGTGAGGCTCAGAGATGCAGGGTGAAGGCTGTCATCACATTTCTGTAGATTTCTCTTAGGAACAGTTGAGCAACAGGCTTTAGGTAGAGAGGAAAGAGTTCTTAAAAATGGTAGGAGCTAGAGAGTAAACAGAAAGTAAACCAATTGTGTTATAATGAAGGCATCTTTCCACAAAGAGGGAAGGTGGCTGGTGCTGTTTTTAAATGTTATTTGTCTGTTTCTGGCTGCTATACTGTAGTGACATTTTCCTTGACCAAAATCCAGAAGCAATGTGTGATTAAGCTAGCTTTAAATGGATAGAGAAATCAGGGTATCTATGTGTTTCTTCCTATTCCTACCCATCAAGTTTGTTTCCCAATAGTTGTGATATGTTTCCTAAATGACCAGGTATTTTATAAAAACCGGTAGAACTAAATTTGATTTTTAAAACATTTCTAGGTTTAAAAAGTGTATGTAAAATCACTCTCCCAAATCTCATATATATGAAAAAAAATCAATGTCAGCCTCAAACTAATGATTAGAATCATGCATACATCAAAAGCAATGCCAGTAGGACTGTATTAATAAACACTATTACTGGCCAAAATTATACCTTCTGGGCTAAAATTACACACTAGAAAGCAGCAAAAAGAGGACTTCCAGTGCTCACAAATTCAGGAACAAGAATATTTTAAAAATCTGAATCGTGTTAAGTGGGACATTGGCAAACCAGGGCAAATTGCAGGACTATTCGCTTCTGAACAAACGTAATCCAAAATACAGAAACTGCAACATAAATGTAACCTGACAGCCTATGACATCCCTCCTGCCTCTACAGCTGAGTGTTGAGACTCTAGCCCTGAGCTCAACCAGGACTCCTGTTGCAAGGCTCTGATTCCTTCAGCCTAGCCCACTGAAGAGCAGCCTGTATTACCAGGCCAGGGACTGGTTGCAAAACATCCCAGTCCTAATGCTTGCAGGGCTAGTGGCAATTGAGAAGCTGAGAGGTGTGACCCTTTTCTTATTCACCACAGTTAGCATTAGAAGGAGCACTAGCCTGGGTGTTAAAAGGCCTGGGCATGAGATTCAAAGCTGACACTTACAGGCCACATGACCTTAACTGGAGATCCAGTTCCTCCATCTGTGATTCAGGAACAATTAAACTGCACCCCCCAGAGAGAGAGAGAGAGAGAGAGAGAGAGAGAGATACACCTACTGATGTACCCATAAAAACTAAAAATAAAAAAATTAATAAAAACCACAAGGTGTTGAGAAAGATCATGGAAAGAGAGAATTTTGTAATGACATATACAGTGACATGCAAACATAAAGTCCCAATGTAAAAAATGTATAACATAATTTTATTTTTTCCCAGAATTCAGAAATAATACAGCCAGGCGTGGTGGCTTGTGCTTGTAATCTCAGTACTTTGGGAGGCTGAGGCAGGAGGATCACTTGAGCCCAGGAGCTGGAGACCAGTCTGGGCAATATAGTGGAACCCCATCTCTACAAATAATACAAAAAAATAGCTGGGTGTGATAGTACACGCCCATAGTCCCAGCTACTTGGGAAGCTGAGGTGGGGGGATTGCTTGAGCTCAGGAGGTCAAGGCCTCAGTGAGCCAAGGTCGCACCACTGTGCTCCAGCCTGGGGGACAGAGCCAGACCCTGTCTCTTTAAAAAAACAAAAAAAGAATAAAATAATAAAGATGGCTGAGTTCTGAATGAAAGAGGCTTTCTGTTAAATAAAATGGAGGTTTGTGTGCCTCTTACAGTTCTTTCAGAATTGCCACATCTCCAGTTGACACAGCTCTTCCCCAGAGAGTCTTGGGCCAGAAGGAGGGTGAGGGTCCCTTCAGCCTCCCTGCCTCCATCCTGACCCTCGTTGCCTCTGCACTGTCCCCATGACTCACCTGGGCCATTCCTTCCCCCTCCGCTCAGCCACAGGGTCCCTGTCAGAGCCTTGGCTTTGGTGTCTGCTTATCAACCAGAATCTACTTTTTCAGAAGTTCTGGAAAAGATGGGACTTGCCTGTAGTAAGTTTAAAAACTTTTATATGGGGCGACTGAGAATGAAAAGGAAAGTAATTTAAGGTTGATTAAATCTCTGTTGTGTACCAGGTCTTCTACACACACTGACAGTGATCTTCATAGGGGTTAAGACTGATGTTATCCTTGGACCATGGAGAAGGAAGCAGAGACCCAAACAGATTAAATGACTTGTGCCCAAACACAGTTAAGAATGCGACAGCAGGGATTCAAAGGATTGTTTAGGTTTACTGCTCCATGCTGCTCTTACGAGATGGTATTACAGGGGAAAAAGATCCAAGACTCTTGGCACCCACCTTTGTCATAATTATTGGTTCCCGCTGCCCAAAGCTCCTATAACCAACTTTTAAAAATATTTTCAAAATGTCAGTGTGAGAAAACCGAAGCTTGGCTTTCACAGCAAGTCAAAATGAAATAATTACTGTCATGCCTGGATGTAACTTTTAAAACTTTATTTGACAGGACTTGCTGGTTCTTGAAGAACAAGAGGTGAGTATTTCTATGGAAATATTTGCGCCTGCTCTGCCTCCATGTTTGTAAATATACTTCTCCTTTCACTGTGAACCCAGACTCTGCTTTCAGCCAAACCTCCCTGTAGATTTGCACAGTAGTACACATTGCATGGAAAGACCTTACTGGCATGTATTTTTAAGGTATATTTTAGAATTTTCTATGCATCTAGCTATAAAGCTATGAAAATAATCAAACTACTTAAATCTGCTTGGAAACATTTAATGTGTTAAGCTTATGATCAGGGTGAGTAATGAGTTTTTAATTTTCATTAAAGTAGGGTGTTTGTGCTTTATTCGGATACTCTTAATATACAAAATGCTGAATTTATTTGCATGTTGCCATTCCCTGTTGTCCCGATTAAAAATATAAATATATTGGATTTTCTAAGTATGTAACTAACATAGGGAAATATCTAAAATATTATCAATAGGCAATGGAGTAAATAAATTACGGTTTATGTATCTTATCCCTCTCAGTAAATAGCAATATCTTTTGTCTTGTTGCTTAGGCCAAACTTGGAAAAATCCTTAATCCATGTCTTTCTCTCTTATCCTGTATCTAAGCTATCAGCACATCCTGGTGACACCTCTTCATAAAATATCCCTAATCCAAACACTTCTCAACACTTCTACCACAACCACTCTGGTGTGGGGATACCACCCCATCCTCTCTTGCCTGGGTCCTGCAGAGTCTCCTAACTCTTCTCCTGGCTTCCACTCTCACCCTCTCTTCCGGCTTCCAGATAGTAGCCAATTGTCCTATTGAAACGTGTAGAATCAGGTCATCTCTCTGCTCAAAACTCTAAAGGCTTCCTGTCCTGTTCAAAGGGAAGCCCCAGATCCTGACCTTGGCCTGCTGGAGCCTGCATGATCTGGCCCCTCTACCTCTCCAGTCGTCAGCTCCAGTGTTTACTGAAAAACACTAACCATACTGAATTCCTTATTCTTCCATCTCCTCAGAAATAGGCTACAGTTCCCACTGCTGGGGATGCTTGTCCCCCAGATGTCCTCACTTAATCAGGACCTCTGCTCAGAGAGACCTTCCCTGACCACTCTGTGTAGAACAGTACACCCTGCCTCTCACCCTTAGCCCCTTTACTTTTTCTTTAATGCTGGTATTTTCATTTGTGTGCTTATTATCTGTCTCCCCCATGAGAATAAAAGCACCATGAGAGCAGAGACTACAAGCACCATGAGAGCAGAGACTTCTTTAATTTTGTGTTCCAAGATCCTAGAACAGTAAAAATAGAAGGTATAGAGTAAACATTTGTTGGTTGAACAAGTGATTGATTGATTGATTGATTGATTGAATGAATACATTATGAAATATTATGATGCCATTAGAAAAAATAAGGTAATAACGCAAAGGATAAATGCTTGAGAGGATGGATACCCCATTCCCCATGATATGATTATTACATGTTGCATGCCTGTATCAAACATATCAAAAACCCATAAATATACCTACTAATATATAATACACTATGCACCCTCACACAAAATAGTGAGATAGAGTGCCATGGTCTGAATGCTTGTGTCCCCCCAAAAATTCATATGTTAAAGCCTGACTACCGATGTGGTGGTATTAGAAGGTGGGGCCTTGGGAAGTGATTAGGTCATGAGCAGGGAGCCCCTGTGAATGGGATTAGTGCCCTTATAAACAAGGGAGCTTGTTTGCCCTTTCACCTTGTGGGTATGTAGCAAAAAGGTGCCATCCGTGAACCCAGAATAGGTCCCGCCCCAGACACCGAATCTGCCACTGCCTTGATCTTGGACCTCCCAGCCTCCAGAACTGTGAGAAATAAATTTCTGTTGTTTTTAAGCCACCCAGTCTATAGTATTTTGTTATAGCAGCCCAAATAGACCAAGACGTAGACCTTTACTTATTGGCATGGAAAGAGTTCCACCACATAGTATTTACTGAAAAAAGCAACTTATGGGACATTATTTACATATAATCCCAATTATGTTTTTATAAACAGATATTTGTATGTATATTCATTCATTCATTCACTGAACACATACTTATTGAGCGCCTACCATGCATGTAACATGTACTGTTTGAGGCATTGGGGATACATCAATGAGCAAGACAAGGTCCCTTCTTCACGGAGCTCACAGTCTGGTGGGGTAAGACAAGCTAAACAAGTAAACAAACAAACAGAAACATGGTAAGACCAGTAACCCCAAGAGCTGTGAAGAAAGTAATGCACAGTAGTGGAGTGTGTGGCGAGGGGTAGGTTTTTTACATTGAACAGAGAAGGTTTCTCTGAGGCAGTGACACCTCAGCTGATTCTTGAACATGTAGATGTAAATACAAAGAAGGGGCTGAAAGGATGCACCCCAAATTGTTGGTGGGAGTTACTTTTGGGCAGGATAGTGGAACTGGGGTGGGATGCAGCAGAGAGCAGACAAAGGGAGATGCCAGCTTTTTTTATTTTTTAAGAGAGGGTCTCGCTCTATTGCCCAGGCTGACTTCCAACTCCTGGGTTTAAGCGATCCTCCCCTCAGCCTCTTGAGTAGCTGGAACTACAGGCTTATACCACCATACCTGACTACATTTTTATCCATATTTTGTCCATCTTAGGTTCATGCTTGTTGCAGGAGAATTTATGGATTTCATGTGTAATTTGTAAAAGGCAAAAAGTAAAAATAATCACATTTCCTGTAAAAATTTTAAAAATAAAGAAATGCACAAAAGATAAAAGGAAAAAATCACCTGCAGTCACAAAGACGACTGCTATTAACATTTTGGTGTATATGTTTGTTACATTTTATATAAAATTAGGTGTATATATAGCTTTTATATGTCCAAATTACTCTGTTCATTAATCTACAGATATTTATTGAGCACCCACCGAGTGCATGCACATGCTTGTTGTAACAAACAAACAATAGAGAAAATGTACCGATAGGAAATGTGAACACTCCCCCTGCCCTGACCTCACCACTTCCAGCCCCTGAAAGAACGCCTGTTCACTATTCATTGCATCCTCCTCTGCTTTTTTTGAAACTCCCAAGTTTTGAAAAATAAGTTGTTGATCTCTTTATTTCTCAATTTTATTTCCTTACTAAGGGGATATTAGCTTGAGGCAACACTAGTCACTTGTCATGACCTCTTGAAGTGTGAACAATGGCCATGATCCTCCAGAGCTTCTCTGAGAGCTGTGTGGCGAGGCACTCTATTTAATCCTGCTGCTTCTCAACTGGTATAAATTGGGAGCATTTATCCCAATTCCAGCCTATTCTAGTGGTAAACTATTAGCTGCAAAGATGGGCAGGGAATCCAATGAAGAATACTAGTGAGGCTCCTGAAAGGTTAGCACTTTGGTAAAATGATGTCAGTGTCCTGAAACCCATGTTTTGTTTGCTACATAGAGAGGCACCCTCATGAGAGAACATGGCATCCCAAGCTGTAATACACATGGAGAGAGGAGAGATGTGTAGGAACATGTGGAACCCTAGAAATATGGAGACGTTGCCTAAACAAGAATAACAAGGAACCAGGAGTGTCTCATTTTGAATAAGGCCATCATTTCTCAGTTCCAAAAAATTCTTCTGGAATCATTGGGACTTTAGTTTCCCCTCATAGTTTGTTTTTCTCAGAAGAACTATAGTTCGTAGCATACTACTGATTGCCAAGAATGTGACTGCATGTTTGTTTGTACTCAGGTTGAGTTCTGTCTTGTAAAATTTAGAACTTAGAATATTTAAATTCCATCCAAGTAGGAATGACAGATGTGACCTTATCTGTATGTTGAATGTTTGAGCAAGACTTACATCCTGAGAAAACCCAGTGCCTGTGGATTCCCTCCAGCAGCACCTTCCTCCAGGGACCCAGGTCTGGCCTTGAGACCTTAAGAGCTCTGAATAGCTGGTTAAAATATTACCTGTGACAGTCCACTTGCCCTGATCAAACTGTCCCCTCCTAAAATATGAAATAACTCATTATAATGAGCCATACGTTGATTTCTGGAGATAGGTGAAAACTTTTAGTCATGGACATAATTTGGGAAGTCCTGGACACCATATTACCTAAATGAGGCTCTAAAAGTAGGTTCAAGTACTTAACAAGTACTTCCAGTCTTTTTGGAATCTCCTCCACCTGAAGCAGGAGGAATTCATATGATTTATAATTTAAACTGAGACCCTTTGAGAGTAATTATTAACAACATCAGGACAACAGATAAAACAGATAAAAGCCAGGGCTCTCCTGGCAAACTTGGACACATTATCTCCCTGCCTTGAAGATCCTACACCCTTGGGGGCACAGGTACTAAAAGACCCCCATCATGCAACCCTTGATGCCTTACAGACTTTGCTGTTGTCTGACCCTAATAACTTGTGATGAAGACTTGACAAGACCTTGCAACACCAGTCTTTCTGGAGTCTCCCCCTGAAGCAAAAGAGGCCCTCAGCAGGGATGTGGCAGCATGGTACCAGTCTCAGAGCAACCCTATAAAAGCTTTTAAAAGCATTGGCCAGTGATCAGGTGGTAGTAGGCCCCAGCTCTGTTTGTACATCTCAGTTTCACTCAAAACTTTTCAGAGAAGATTATGCCATGATATTGGAAAGAATGCCGGATCAAAAGTCGGAAGACCCAAGTTCCAACTCTGGTCTTACTGTTCACTTAGTTCCAGCCATGCGCAAGTCCCTGTCTTCCCTGAACTTCCCTGTCCTGTCTTAAAATAAGAGCATGGACTCAGTGGACTATAGGGTCCTTTCTGGTTTTAGCAGGCTGTCAGTTTATGGCTCATAGTTATGGTCGTTGACTAGTCCTTCTGCTCTGACTGGCTAGCTGTCAGCTCAGCTGGACCTGATCCTGGGCCTCCTGACAGCCTTTTGGTTTTTTCTCTAGTCCAGTGGTTCTCAACGTGGGGCCCCTTGGCCAGCAGTATCAGCATCACCTGGGAACTTGTTAGAACTGCAAATTATCAGACCGTATCCCAAACCTACTGAATTGAAAACTCCTGGGGTGGAACCCAGCCATCTTTAATTTGACAAGCCCTTCAGGTGATTCTGATGCCTAGTCAAGTTAGAGAACCACTACTGTAGTTCCTGCACTATTATTCTAAGAGGGTCATATGTCAGACCCCAAATTACTGTAGGAGCTTTTTAAGGGACCCTTGCGACACGTGCTTGCTGTCATCACTTCCAAAACAGAGAAAGAAAAGTTATAAGCTATAAAACCCTAAAGTGAATAGACGTCCCTGAAAACGTTCTAAGAAATTTATCAAAAGCTAGTTTGTAAGGAAGCAGTGATCATTTGGAGACATCGTGTGAAAAATAAGTTGTTTCTGACAAACTTTATTTCTTTTCTCATTTATTATGCATACAGTCCCTTATGTCATGAATATTTATTGATCTTTTCCAATGTACTGTGGTCAACACTGGGGATTCAATGGAAAGGAAACAGTGTATGATTTCTCCTGCACAGGACTCAGGTTCTAGTGGCAGAAACAGACAGATACGCAAGTTCAATAAAAGATTTACAGAGTGTAAATAGTGCTTCGAGGAAAATAAACAAGGTGCTCTGATGGAGAATAACAGCAGGAAGGAGGGTGGCTTTATATGGGGAGATCAGGAAAGACTGCTCTGGAAATTGACACTTGAGCTGAAACCTGCATGATGGGAGAGAGCCGGTCATCCCCAGAACTGTGGAAGAGTTCCAGGTGGAGGGGTCAGTTTGGGAGTGTCCTCTCTCTTCCTGTATAGAAAACCACTGTTAGTGATGAGTATGCATCTCAGGTGTGTTGGGGACAAAACAATGTTTGGATGTACAGCCTTAGAACTTGGATTTTCAGCCAGGCGCAGTGGCTCATGCCTGTAATCCCAGCACTTTAGGAGACCGAGGGGGGGCGGATCACAAGGTCAGGAGATCGAGACCATCCCGGCTAACACGGGGAAACCCCGCTTCTACTAAAAATACAAAAAATTAGCCAGGCGTGGTGGCAGGCACCTGTAGTCCCAGCTACTCCAGAGGCTGAGGCAGGAGAATGGCGTGAACCCGGGAGGCGGAGCTTGCAATGAGCCCAGATCGCACCATTGTACTCCAGCGTGGGCGACAAAATGAGACTCTGTCTCAAAAAAAAAAAAAAAAAGAACTTGGATTTTCAGATTCTTAATACTCCCAGATCCAGCTATCCTGAATCCTGGCAATCGCCTTGACTTCCTATCTCTGACCCTTTGGCCAGTGTGCTGTAAATATCTTTGTCCCTTGTCTACCCTTAATTGACCACCAAGAATTTCTCCATCTAGTGGTGGGTCAACCAATCTTGTAGAGGTTGATTCTCTTCCAACATTTTATTTTGTGTTTATTATGAAATACTTCAGGCGTACAAAAAAAAGTATAGAGAATAACATAATGAAGACCTATAAAACCATTACCGGCTGGGCATGGTGGCATACGCTTGTAATCCCACCTACTCGGGAGGCTGAGGCAGGGGAATAGCTTGAACCAGGGAGGTGGAGGTTGCAGTGAGCCGAGATCACGCCACTGCACCCAGAGCGAGACTCCATCTCAAAAAAAAGAAGAAAAAAAAAACAAAAACACTACCCAATTTAAGGAAAAAAAAAAAAACAAAACATTAAAAATACGATTGAGTCCTTGTTTACCACTCCCTGACCCTGTTCCTCTGTCTTCCTCCCTTCCCTGTGGAAGCTGCTATTTATCATTTCCACCAGATCAGAATTAATTCAGTTTAAAGTTAAAGGTGGTAGATTGCACATTTGTACCAGCTACTGCTTGCTTTTGGCTTGGGCTTGCTTTTTTTTTTTTTTTTTTTTTTTTTTTTTTGCACATCTGTTTTGTGACTTCTTCAGATTGAGTATCTTTAGGAATTGGGGAAAATGAGCTTTTAGTATAAATTGCCTATAATTTTCATTTCTGTTTCTAAAAGAGTCCACAATATATCAGCCTGAGATGATGTTAAGCTTTGAATTACAATGAACTCTTCTTTGCTGACTGGGATTTGAACTGTTGCTCAGGGGTTGAATGGAAGACGGTGCCAGGCCTATGAGTTCCTGTGGCCATTTGTTGGAACCCTGTTTTGCCACAGAACAGAACTGGTATCCTAGAGATGCCATTAGTAATGAAATTACAAACAAACTAATTCATAAAGGCATACAGTCTCATCTGTAAGCTATAAATACCTGTAAAAATGAAGGAATGATTGCTGTTAACATTGGTCAAAACCCAGGTGGATGGGAGGAAGGGATCCCCTGACTGTCCATTCTGGTGACTGCCATTGTGCTAAGTCACGAACAGCACGTCTCAGAGCTATTTATGCTGTGATGATAAAATTAACTGTAACACCTTTTGTTATTATCCTAAGGGCTCTGTGAATTTCAAGTTTGGGGTTCTTTTTGCCAAAGATGGGCAGCTCACTGATGATGAGATGTTCAGCAATGGTGAGTGATCTCCTCCCGCTCTCTGCCGCCAGAGACCCTGTCCTGCCTTGTTGCATTCTTGCCAGTTGGAGCTTGTCTGTTGAGTTGGAGTCTTTAATAAACGAAGAGATAGTTTTACACAGTTTCAACGTGAATTTTGTAGGGAGGTTGTTGCCCAGTTTCATTCATTTGGCAAATATTTATTGACCAGCTCATTTGTACCCAGTCACTGTTTGCACTGGAGAGACAGAAGAGCATGTGGGATTTGGAGAATTTGGTTCGGCACAGACCCAAGAGCAGTGGAAGGTTTTTCTGTGATTTTGATGAGAGGAAGAATTATAAGATGGCGTCATCTTCCTAATACTTAACAGTTTTCTTGTTAAATACCTGCTTACTCTGAATGCAAGCAGTCATAACATTTTTGTTTTGCAATAGTAAGCACCTGTGGTCCCGGGCTGGCAGTAGTAAGCTGGGTTCATCTGATTCGGCAGTTTTCCTTTCCTTGGAGTCCTGGGAATTGTGGGACTTCCTCATGGTCCTCAAGAAGAAGAAAATGTGACTTCCCCATACTGTTTACCACGCATGAATTGGCAGAGCCTGGTTAATTTTCCAGCGATTCCGGTGCATAGTTAGAAAATGAGGACTTGTCAATGCCCATACTTTCCTCATACTCTACCTCTTCCTGCAGAAATTGGAAGCGAGGCTTTTCAAAAATTTTTAAATCTTCTGGGTGACACAATCACTCTAAAGGGCTGGATGGGCTACCGTGGCGGTCTGGATACCAAAAGTAAGCCTGCCTCTTGATCTATTCTGTTGTAATTTGTATAATTTTTGTAAGTTAGCCTGACCCGTGTCTGAACTTATACCAGAGATGGGGGAAGGGATGGACGAGAGAAGACTGGAGGGAGGTGAGTGCCACACCCTGTTCAACATGGAGTCATGGACCTCTTTGGCACTTCCACCGAGCTTCGTAAAACTAAATAAGCCCTCACAGCCCTGGGCAGTGTCAGAAGTCCTGGTCTGCCCGTGAATATTACTGCTCAGCACCATCTGTGTGCCAGGACTCTGCTGGGCTCTGGGGATATAAAAGTGGATAAACCAACATAGGGTCCTCCTTTCTAGGAGCTTGCAGTCCGGGGGACATCCAGCAGATGTTATGCAGATAATTGTCAAATGGTTTAGCACTAGGTACAGAAGGCAACTAAGAAGAAAAAGTACAGAGTGCTATGGGGCATTTTGCCTAATCTGGGGGATTAGGGAAGGCTTCTCTGAGCCTTTTTGTGACCAGAGGGAGGAGCGAGTCGGAGTAATTGGAGGGTCTTGAGGGGAGAAGATAATTCCAAGCAGAGAGAACATCTGTGAAGACCTTGAGGCAGAAAAGAACATGTTGTGTTCTAGAAACTAAGAGAATTTGTTTATGGCTGGAGGGAATGAGGCACTGAGAATGATGCAATATGGCCTGGAGTAGGAGAGAGGGCATGACCCTGAAGGGAGTTTTGACGTTATATTAATAAGTTTGCCTTTTATTCTCTGTCGTTAAGGGGTTTCAAGTAGGGGAGTGGTGAGATTAGATCTGTACCTTTGAGCAGACAGGGGAGGCAGAGGAGAGACCTGCTCTCAGAGGCTGTGGCAACAGTCCAAACAAGAGATAGGGTTGCCGTGGGAGAGGGCTACAGGTCAGAAGGGAGACAGGGGGACTAATTCAAGAGCCATTTTCATGGTAGAATTAGCAAGTGGAGGATGAAAGAGGAGACAGTACTTGAAGACACTTGAGGGTTTCTGCCCTGGGTGGCTGGGTGGGGCTGGCACCAGCAGTGAGATTGGAAACACCTGAAAGGAAGCATTTTGAGGATGGGAGCCTGAGTGGGGGAAGGTAGGTAAGATTACAAGCTTAGGTTTGGAAGTTCTTTCCCCATCTCATTTTTGTGTAGCCTTGCTAGCTTTTCCCTTTGTTTCTGTTTTTTATTTTTATTTTTTGCTTTATTTGATCTTCACAGTCAGTCCTTGAGATAAGTCAGGCAGTGGGTGTGAGGCCCTTTTGGCCTAGTAGTGATAGGCTTCGAGTCCAGGTACCCTCACCCTCTGGGAACCTCATCTTCCCACCAGCCCAGCATGGCATCACGGATTCTGAATTTGGGAGAGCTAAGTGTGCCCTAACTGACAGATGCAGGGATGGGGGATTGGGCCCCAGTTGTCAGGCTCTAGCTTCACTCGAACACACATAGAGTGCATACGGTGAATTCTTCAATGCCTGCCACTCATACCCCCGCTGCCAACCCTCAGCCTCTCTGTTATGGTCATTACAACCATCCACTGAGCCCTTGATACAGCCAGGCATTCTGCTAAGCACTTTGAGAATATAATCTCATTGAGTCTCCCCAATATCCCTAGGAGTTAGATACAACTTTTATCCTCATTTTCAAATTAAGGAACTGGGGCTCAGAGAGAAGTGAGGTAACTTGTCAAAAGCCACATAGCCAATGACAAATTGAATCCAAGTTGGCCTAATTGTAAAGCCTTTGCTTTTAATCACTAACAATTCTGTCACAAATACCACTTCCTTTGGGTTTATGGACGTAATTGTTTGTGTCATCTTGTGTTAATTTCATCCTGTACCTCTCACAGCAACTGCAAGGCAAGGAAGCTCAATACTCTCCTCTTTAGCCTGGACTTCTTATGACCTCCTCCATTCTGAGGCAAGGCATGAATCAGACAGCAAGTGAGCTTAGGGAGAGAGGAAGAGGCCTTTCCACATGGGGGCTGCATCAAGTGGAGGGTTGTTGCTTCCGTGCGGGTGGATAATCCGAATGATCTTTGAGAATGTCCTGTGTACAGTATTTCCCTAGTCTGCAAATGAAAATGCTTTCCTTTTGGCTTGAATTCTCTGTGCTCACTGAATGCATGTTTATATTTTGCAGATGATACCACAGGGATACATTCAGTTTATACTGTGTACCAAGGGCATGAGATCATGTTTCATGTTTCCACCATGTTGCCATATTCCAAAGAGAACAAGCAGCAGGTACATGTGAACATACAAACCATCAAATAGTGATGTGAATGTAGAGAGGGCACCATTATGATTCCATAGAATTAGAGGCTATGCCTGTTGACATATGAGCTGAACCGCAGCCGCCAATTTAGGGATGCTTTTGGCGGTCTGTATTGGAACTTTCAACAAATCTTAAGAAGAGCTGTTCTTACTGGTGCTGTCACCTTAGAGAAATAAGGGATCAGAGATAATAATGTGCATGCGTGTTTACGTGTAAACATGTATAGGTATTTGTATGTGTGCGAGTGCGGTTTCATAGACTCTTTTTTGTCTCTCTTTTTTTAAATATCTTTGATTCAAACATTCTTCTCTCCAACATGGACTCTTGAGAGACTATTTTGTATAGATGTTACCTTTTCTCTGTGCCTTCTCTCAGGTGTGCCTTGTGTCTTGTCAAAATGAGACTATCCAGGACATATCATAAGTGGGTCCTGTGTGATGGTTGACAAGTATTGTTTTCAGGTCACTGCAGGAGGTTATCACTGAGTGTCTACATGGGCTGTACCAGGCTGGGAAAAACCTCTATCTAAGACGCTCCTGACCCACCCCAGAGCTTGGCCACCGAGATAGGAACAGAGGAGATGGGTTGGAGAGCAAGGGCCTAGGCTGGCAAAACATGGGAGGCCTGAAGTCAAAGATATCTGAAGTTCAGGGCTCTGTCATAGTGGCTGTGGTTTGTTATATTGGGTTATGGTTTTTTTTAACTCTGTGAATGTGCCATGTTTGAGAGTCTTTCTCAGTGATGTTATTTATGCTTACTACAGGTGGAAAGGAAACGCCACATTGGAAACGATATCGTCACCATTGTGTTCCAAGAAGGAGAGGAATCTTCTCCTGCCTTTAAGCCTTCCATGATCCGTTCCCACTTTACACGTATCCTAGGCCTTTGTAAATGCTCCAGTGTGGCAAGCTGTGGTTCAGCCTCATTGGACTTCCATGACGCTTAGACCAAATCTTGTCATGGACTTGTTTTGTAATGCTAGATTTAGACCCACTTTTGGGGAATTTTTCCTAAGCATTGTGTATAGTTCCCCCTTCCTCTCACCTTCCATTTCAGTAGTAGATGGATTAATTCTCAGGGAATTCTTGACTCCTGAAATATGGTCTCTTTCCTCAGGTAGTCTATAAAATGAGGAAAACTTCCTGCTATTCTTCAGTTGTAAATGATTTAGAAGAATTATAGGTAGTGAATTCTCTGAGAAATCTGCTTTAGGCATAAAAACTTGCAAGTTAAGATAAAAGGCCAAAATAATTTTCCTTGTTGATTTAAGCCCTGATAGCTGTTGTATTACCATCTCTTGAAATTTGAGAAATGGTAGAATTAATAGTATTTTTATCTGATTCCCCTAATTCCTGTTCAGCTCATATTGCTGGCAAAGTCCAGCAATGGAGCTGAAGCTCCTGCAGTGTCTGAGCTCAGCTCTGCCAGACAGGCATGGGGCATGAGCTTGGCCCACCCAGCAGACACTCAGTTGTGGCCCTGTTGCTCTGGGTCCCAGGCCATGACACCAAAACCCAAAGTTAGTGGCTCTACTAGTTGTACATAATAAGCAAAAGGCAACAAATCAGCATTTTCAGAATAAATTCTAGTCGAGTTACTCATTTCCCTGGAGGCTCCAAGTAAACATGTTTGGAGACAGGCCCACGGTGACTCATGGCATCTGGAGACTTGGACTTGTTCCTTGTGACATAAAAATAGAGGATGAAAGTAAGTGTTTAAAAGTTAACAGTTTCCAAACTTTCTTCCATGACGGTAGGGAAGCAAATGATATGCACTTGCACCTTGGTTATAATTTTCTTCCCTTTTCATCCCTGCTTTCTGAGTAGTATCTGCCCCTGTCCCCTGAGATTTAGGGCTAATATTTCCCCTTTCTAGAGGTGGTTCTTCTTGTATAACGGAAACTTCTCCAACTTCACAGCAGAAGCGATGGTGAGGTGACTGTTCAGGTGATTGAGAGGTAGTCATTATTTTTTAGAATTTCCCTGAGTTGTACATTTTAGGTTTGGGGCTTGGCACATTTGTACCTGAATAGGGGCAAGTAGATCATTAAGGCAGATTCATTCCAGGGAGCCTAGAAATGGAGACACTAAGGAATTGATGGCTCCATAACCCTAGCTAAGGAAAGCAGGGGTTGGGAGATGGTGGGTGGAGGTGGAAGGGGAGGAAGAAGAGTGGGAGAAAGGAAGAAGCTGGATGGATTCTTTCCTACTATTTTAGACTCCACAAACCCAGCACAAGCTAGGTAGATTCTGCTCAGAATCTGCCACCAGCTACAATAGGCTTGTTTTGTTTTGTCTACCAAACCCAAAAGGAGAGAAAGGGAAGGTATACAGTGGAAACATTTAAATTGCTTTCCCTTTCCAAATGTGTGAGATGAAATGTATTACTGATTTCCTATTGGGATCTTGTTTGTACTACCAGGCAAGGGAACTGCTCTTCTGCTTTGCCGACTGCTTAGTTGTTTAATAGCTTTATTTCTATTGCTTTTCTGACAGCTTTGGAGATTTAACCCTTTTCCCCAAAGGATGCACATGCAAACGTTGAACCTACTCATGGTACCCTCACATAAGTCTCCGTGGGCTGTCTCTTGGAAAGAAGTATGGGTTCTGTCCCAACCTAAGAGTGATAGGTGCCCTTAGCACAGAAGCGCTGGTCAAGAGTGACTCTGCACAAGGGGTTTTCAGAGCACAAGCTGTCAGTTGTGAGCATCAGTGTTGTGATTAGTTCCCTTAACCATCACCACAGATATTTTTGCCTTAGTGAGGTACGATCAACAAAATGACAGTTACAGGTAGGTAATGACTTTGTCTCGATTGCTTGTTCTGATTCTCATGCTTGTTAATTTAGCACTGATTTTTATAAGACTCTTGATATACGTGTTTCTTGATTGATTTAATATGAGTGCCCTCACCTTACAAAACTTTCTTCAAGGCCAACGTCTCTTCAGGAAACATTTACTCCATCCGGTGTTGTTCCATGCAGGAGACCTAGGGGTCAGGGTTAGTTTGATATTTTATTGTACTTTACCATGGGAAGAGGTTTGATACATTTGATCTTCATCCTTTCCTAGTCTACCTTCTTGCCTGCTTATCTTTCTGTTCTCAAATATTAATCTGTTAAAAGGTATTATGTTGTAAAAAGAACCTGAACTTTGAGCCAAATATATTTGGGTTCGAATCCCAGCTCTATCATTTATTTGAGGCTTTGGAAAAAATGTTTTCTCTTCTTGGAGCCTCAGGCTTTCTGTGTAGAGTGAAGGTAATGACACTACCCTGGCAGGTATAGTGACAGTCAGAGGCAATACTGTATCTTAAAATACCAAATATGCTTCCTGGTATGCAGCAGGTGCTCAGTGATGGCCATTGCTGTTCTTCATGGGTACCTGGCTTGATGGGTTGGACCATGAAGGATTCAGGAAGACCTGGTCTCTGCCCTCAAAGCACCTTGACTAAGCTGGAGGGAAAGTGAGGAAGTGGCCTTGGCTCTGGCAGACCAGAGGAGGCACTCCTGGTCATGGAACAAATATTCCTGACACATCCCATATGCAGCTGGACAAATGGAAGGACAGAATAGTGATGTATTGGTGCATTTTCATACTGCTGACAAAGACATACCCGAGACTGGGAAGAAAAAGAGGTTTAATTGTACTTACAGTTACAATTAAGTTAAGGCTGGGGAGGCCTCCGAATCATGGCAGGAGGCGAAAGGCACTTCTTATCTGGTGGCAGCAAGAGAAAATGAGGAGGAAACAAAAGCAGAAACCCCGGATAAGCCCATCAGATCTCATGAGACTTATTCACTATCATGAGAATAGCACGGGAAAGACCGGCCCCCATGATTCAATTACCTCCCCCCAAATCACCCCCCCCCATGACATGTGGGAATTCTGGGAGATACAATTGAAGTGGAGATTTGGGTGGGGACACAGCCAAATTGTATCAAGTGATGATCTTTGAAGAAAAACCAACTAATTCTGTAATATTCTCTACACAGGCTGAAAATATTTTCAGAAGAAAGCGTACCACTCTTTGGCCCTCCCTTGCCAACTCCACCAGTGTTTACAGACCACCAGGAATTCAGGGACTTTTTGCTAGTGAAATGTAAGTTTCTGGTTTGAACTGGTTTTGGAGTTTGTTCTGTCAGAATACATTTCTTCAGATTCTCCCAGGATGCTGTTTAAGGAATGTCATTGTTTAAGCATTCCATGTTCCGTTAATTCTTTGCACAACATCTGTTTAGTATTTTGGTCGTGTTGTGTGCGTTTTCTCCTGTGTTTTCATCCCCACCTTCCATCCTGCCACCTGCCTTGAAGCTTCTCTACGCTCATCCACTAAGGACCCTGGGGCCTCAAATTCACCTTTCTGCCCTGTGTTCTGGTACAGCCATTGCTGAATCTCAGCTTGTATATGTATCTGTATCTGTCAGAGAGTGGGATGTAGGTCAGGGAAAGAGTGGTTGTGGGTATATGCTTAGGGATAGGGAGAGTTGTTGGGGAATGTGTGTGCACACTTGTGTGAGTGTATATGTGCACCCATGCACATGTGTGGGGGAGAGAGAGACAGAATGAGAACATCATGTGTGTAGACTCAGACTGCCAGGCATCACTTGCTGGTGAGCACATATTTTCACTCTACTGATGATACCCAAATACCCAACTCTGAGGCCCCATCTCCTAAAGCACAAGAGCTCTGCATATCCCTCCTCAGGGCACCCCTGGGAATTATTTCTGGTAGTCCCATGGTGGGACTGTGTCATTGATGATCAGAAACAAGTTACTTGGGTTCATCCACTGCAGTTTGCCAGCCCCACGTCCTGGCAGCACTGCTCAGTCTGTGCCCTCTGTGAAGACGCTGCTTTCCAGCCTCCTGCCAGGTATGCTGGGTATTGCAGCTGCTTTGCTGGCTGCCTCCTGTCCCCACCCCCAACTCCTCCCCACTAGTCTTTGCCTAAGTCTATCATTGTTGTCATGTAGCTCTGAGACATCTGGAGGGCCCCTCTCTTCTCTCTGTCCATCCTGGTCACCTGGCCTCAAGGAAGCATTGACTGAGTCCAAAGCCTCACTGAGTCCTCCATGGACAAGTATTCCCCAACCTCCAGTCTCAATCCTACTCCAGTACTGGCCCAAACCAGTCCCTCAGGCCAGGGCAAGGGACAGGCACATGTTGTCTGTCCTCTGTCTTCCTATCTCCCCAATCACTCCTTCACAGTCCCAAACATGACTTCTGCACAGAAACAGACAGTGCCAAGCATAAGTGTCAGTTCTAGTGACAGAAACATCCAAGCCCTGGCCAGGCTGTTTGATAGCCTCTCTTCCATGGGAAACCCCTCCCTTCCCTTACAGAGACCTCGGCATGATTCCACAATTTTCTCCTGGAGAACAGAGACATGAAAGACACCTTTACTGAGGCTCCCTCTGCTTTCCAGCTGGGCTCCCTCTCTTTCCAGCTGGACCACCAGCATTGTTACCTCCCATACTCCAACCTATACCAGGGTCTGTGGTGATGTCTCCCTCGACACATTAGAGGCAGCAGACACAGCAAACCATGTGCAACAGATGATGATTTTGTCTGTCCCTTTCCAGTGTTTATAGTCATTATTTCAAATGCTAGAACAAGGTCCCCAGCTCAGATGGCTGGAGAGCCAGGCAGGGAGCATGAGCAAGGGAGGCGGGCTGAGCAGAGGACAGTCAGGAGCGCTGGAAGCTGTGACACACTTGAGAGCGTGTACTCACTCCATCCAGCTGAGTCCTTTCAGAGCATGTGCCATGGCCAGGGTTGCCAGATACTCTGAGTTTTCGAATCAAGCCAGAAAGCTGAAATTGTATGTGAAATTGTGCGAGTCTCATGTGTTCAAGTCCAGAGGATCATGCAGAGAGCAAGAAACAGATTTGAAACAGAGTCAGCAACAGAGTGGGTATAGCTACTGGAAGCTGAAAGGGTGTTGGCAGCATGGGGCTCAGGAAGAGAGCATTCACTGTAGGGGGCCTGTGGCAGGGAAGGAGCCACTAAAGACCTGTAACCACCAATTAGAGATCACTCAGCAGCACTAGGGACCCAGCTTGTAAATGGAGCCAGTCAACAGAGGGACTTTCATCAGAGTCATCAAAGACTTGGGGTGAAATGAAACAAAGGGCTAGGTTGATTTGACGTTGACAATTTGAAAGTAGAAATAGAAGAATTGCAGGTTCAAGGTGATGGAGAGGGTGTGTTGATGAGATGGAGTGTGGGGCCCGGAAGGACCAGGAGGGGTTGGTGCACTGAGAAGACAGGTGGCAGCTGGGGATCAGAGGATCTTGGAATTCCAAAGTGGATTTAGCAGCGAGGTTGAAAACTCCGAGATTACAGGAAATGGCATTTCAACAAAAATCTTGACCTTTTCCCTTATTCAGCCGAAATGAGGCTTTAAAATGGATTGTTCCAAGGTACTAAGCAGAAAAAAAAAACCTCAAACAAAAAAATTCCCAGTCACAGAACTAAAGAAAAGAACAAACATGCATAGTTTCAACTCTTGTGTGTGTGGCAAGAGATATCTTGTAATTCCCTTTTTAACTTGATTTATTTTAGTAATTAATGGTGAAAAAGCCACTTTGGAAACCCCAACATTTGCCCAGAAGCGTCGGCGTACCCTGGATATGTTGATTAGATCTTTACACCAGGATTTGATGCCAGATTTGCATAAGGTAATTCTGGGTCCATGGTCTTCTTTCCTTCTTATGGGGTCTGAGTTGAGAACACAAGTCTTCAAGTCAGCGATGAGGCCCTGGTGAGAAAAGCATAGGAGGCGCCTTGATCCTTGCTGTCAGGACTGTGCTATGGCCACCATGGGCTGACAGTCTCTCATTGTTACACAAGAAGGAAGGACATTGGGTTTCCATATACAGGAATGTGATTTCCAGAAAGCCAGGGCCTGTGGAAATCAAGGTGCAAACCAGGGACAGGGAGGTTGGGTATCAATCAGCAATCTCTGGAACACTGAAGACGGCTTTTCTGGGGGTGGCTGTTCTTGGTAATACTACTCAGCATTGCCAGTCCCGTGAGCTTATGGGTAGGCAAAAGTGGGATTGTAGAAAGAGATAGGGTGCTTTTTTTTTGGAGTTTTATTGGCCAGCCCCATATTCAGGCACTGAAACAAGCATTCCCATTTACTGAAGACCCAGACACTTCACAGGCCTGAGGCAGAGCCACACTGATGAGACCCAACACCTTCCTATCACTTCAGGTGCACATGTGCTCTTTTTTTTTTTGAGACAGAGCTTCTCTCTTGTTGCCCAGGCTGGAGGGCAGTGGTGCAATCTCGGCTCACCACAACCTCAGCCTTCCAGGTTCAAGCAATTCTCCTACCTCAGCCTCCCAAGTAGCTGGGGTTACAGGCATGCACCACCACACCGGGCTAATTTTTTGTATTTTTAGTAGAGACAGGGTTTCTCTATGGTGATCAGGCTGGTCTTGAACTCCCGACTTCAGGTGATCCACCCGCCTCAGCCTCCCAAAGAGCTGGGATTACTGGCATGAGTCACTGTGCCCGGCTGACCAGCACCATTTTATAGGCACTTCTTAACTTCTGCCTGGTCAGTGTACCCCAACTACTCACAGGGATTGGGCCAGGCTAACCCCAGGACCCTAAAGAGCAAACCTTAATTGGTAATCTGTCAATTCCCTAAGGTCAGGGAAGATACAGAGAGGGTACCAAGATGAGTAATGATGTCCTTCAAGATGAGTAATGATATCCCAGCTGAAGCATCACTGCCTGAGCCAGGCTTTCCTAGCCCCCCAGTTGAAGCCAGGTCCCCTGTTAAATGTTTTCATATACTTGCCACACTTCTTCTTCATGGCAGTGATCACATGTGCTAAACATGTCATTACTTAATCTGTCTTCTCAGTAGAATCTGTGCTCCACAAGAGACTATGTCTATCACATTCCCAGAATCTGGCAGAGGACTAGGTGCTCAGTCAGTACCTGCTGATTGAATGAACTTACCCCATTCAGTGACTACGGTTTTAAAGAGAACTAACATTACTAAGTATGCACTAGGCACTGTGCGAAGTACCTTACATGCAGTTACCTCATTTAAACCTCATAACACACCTAGGAGGCAGGTATTAACCACACAAAGACACCTAGATTCAGAAATTAACTAATTTGCTCAACGCGACCCACAGGGCCACAGATTTGCACAGCTCTGCGGGCACCGTTCTCATAGAATTCAGTTGGTTGTGTTCCAGGGGGTGCTGCTGTGTAAGATTGGCATCCCAGAGCTGTGCAATGTGGTGGCCCAGATCACACTATTAGTAAGTTAGTAAGTGATAGAGCTGCAGGTCTGCTGATTTCAAGGCCATGTCCTCAGCCCCCACGCAATGCTGGCTTTCCACCTAGTGACTCTGAATCTAGCATCTACCATGGACCTGGTACACAGCAGGTGCTCCATCAATGCTTATTGAGTGAATGAAACAGAAGGTAGAAATAGGACCATTTGGATAAATAGTTTTGTGCACTATGAGAAACCAGAAGATTCGACTTAACAATGTTTGTGGAATTCATAACTTTTTTTTCTTTTTTAGAACATGCTTAATAGACGATCTTTTAGTGATGTCTTACCAGAGTCGCCCAAGTCAGCACGGAAGAAAGAGGAGGCCCGCCAGGCAGAGTTTGTTAGAATAGGGCAGGTGGGTTTTCTTCTGAAACCTTTTCTGCGAGACATGTAGTTTTGAGTTCCATCCTAACCAGATGGCCCACGTGCAAAGACTTTGTTTGCCTGCTGCTGTAGGAGCTCTGTCATTTCTCTTAGGATTGTTGTGGCAACCATGAGTGAGATTTTTGAGAACCGAGTAGGTGCAGTTCTCTGCAGGTGCCACTGAGAGAGCAGCACTCTGCAGAGGTAGGAATGCTGCTGCCTCAAGGCAAGTAGCCACAGGGCCCAGCTCTGGCCCCTCTCTTCCACAGAGCACAGACCACTTGCCTGCCTCCTAGGGATTTTCTGAAGAGTGAGGAATCAATCTGGGAAATGTCTCTGGAACCCATGACTGACAGGAGGAAGCACAGAGTAGCAGTGGCACTGACAGAAGACTTGAATTGCAATCCTATGACTTGGAAACAATCCAAGTCACCACCAAGTTAGGTGGTGCCCAGTCATCCTTATTCCAGGCATTGGAGAAAATCACTCTCCTTTTGCCCTGCTCGCATGTGACACTGGTATTTCTCAGTTCTGGGAGGCGACACAGCTGTCTGCCGCAATCGCACATCACAGCATGGAGAAGGAGGAGTGCCCTCAGCTGCAAATAAAGTTCTGGCCCAAAAGTAGAAAGTTGGGCAAGGCAGGTGGAGAGAGGAAAGCTATGTAATCAAGGGAAGCTTAGAGGCAAAGATAGCTTTTTCCCAAAACAGGTGCATTATTACAAGGTTCTCAAACATTGGTTCTTGTTTAAAGATACCCAGACTTTATTTCCAGAGATTCTGATTCATCACGTTTGAGGCAGGACCTGAGAATCTGTATTTTTTCGATGCTCCTGGCTTATAAATCACAGTAATGATATATTGATTAATTGAAATGACAGAATGCATTTGGATAATTTGGGTTGGGACACTGTCATTAAGGCTTCACTATGTCCAGCTAACTTTAATTCTTGACTAACAAGTCAGTAGAGGAACCTGAAATGTTAGCCTGCAATTACTCCTGTTTTATTAAATTTTTGTCAAATCACAATTGTTTATCCTGCTGTACTTTTGCCGCCTGGTATGCTTTAATAGAGATCTCTGTTCTGTAAGGCACTAAAACTGAAATCCATTGTAAGAGGGGATGCTCCATCAAGCTTGGCAGCTTCAGGGATCTGTAAAAAAGAGGTGAGTTCATGATACTTTCAATTTGAACTTTGAATTCCCATTTTCATTAATGAAAAGATTGAGATACTTGGAAAAAGGTTTGGGAGCAGAAGGAAGAAGAGCATGTCTATTGCAGAGTCCTCAGGGAAAGCCCTAGACAAAATTGAGTGGCCATTTAGTGAGAGCCTCTGTGCTGCCATGGTATGTGCGTGCCTTCCCCTGCTTCAATGGAGCAGAGCTGCTGGAGGACCGATCTGGTCAGGCAGGCCAGGCTCCACAGGGCCTCTCAAGCTTTATGTGCATACACATCACCTGGACACCTTGACCAAATGCATGTTCTGATCCAGTAGGTCTGGGTGGGGCTGAGAGTCTATGTTTCTAACAAACTTGCACGTGGTTCCTGTGCTGCTGACCACAGACATGCTTTAAACAGCAAGGCTCTTGGGCAGTGTTGCTCAAGCTTTAGTGTGTATTGAATTCACCCCCAGAGTTTCTGATTGAGCAGGTTTGGGGTGGCACCCGAAAGTTTGCATCTCCAATGGCTTCCTAGGTGATCTTGATGCTGTTGGTTAGAGGACCACAGCTGAAAAACCACTGCTTAATCTACAGTTCACTCAGCCAGCCAAAAAATTATTTGGCTATTTATCTACATCCTGTTCCACTTTCCATGGGGGTAAAAACTAACTGATCATCAAGAATAGAACAGAAAAAAATACACAAATTATATTATGAATATGATTTTATATTGTAGAACAGTACCTCCATTCAGAATACATAAAAGTTAAATGGGACAGATTTACAGCACATCACCCATTATAAAAGCAAAATAATTATGAATACATTTACCTTACTGATAAAGATATAGATGATGTTAGCCTACGTGCTTTGAGGTCTGGTTTCAGGAAAATGATGAGCTCAAAATATAATTAACCCTAAAAACCACAACCAACTTCAGACAAGACTACTGGCAAAGCATCCTTCCCAAAGGCTGCAGCAGCTCTAGTGTCTGCTTGTTCCTGTGCACAGTAGGAATTTACTGTTTCCAAGCACATTATAGATACCAGATTCCAGTAAGATTTAATAACAAGTTCTTAGGCTTATATTAAAAACAGAAGTCTGTGGAACCATAACTTGTTCACCAGGTAATACCAGAGAGTGAGTGTCCATTGTCGAGGTCAGTACTTATAACCCACCCGCAGACCACAGACCACCCTCCGAGAAACTCAGCTCCATAGGGCCCCATGGGCTGCTGTGCAGTTGGCTTTGCAGAGGCCAGAGTCCCCTGCTGCTCCCAAGAGTGTTCTGTGCCCAAAGAACCCGGCTTTGCCCACCTCTTCAGCACTCATCATTTCATGAGCTGTGGTCATGCTCTTAGAGAGAGCCCAGGAAGAGTCTGCACTTAGACATGAAGGCCTGGAGACCACATTCTCACCCGATGGAATCCACATGAAGGCTCCCCCATGGAAGGGAGTCCAGGGCAATGGCAAACACTGTCTGTCCTCAGACCAGAGCAACTGTGGGGCCGGATCTGAGTTTGCTGCTGACACTGCACACCCTAGTATTCAACAGTTCCTCAGACCTCACATGGTCACTGGCACCTGTGAAAAGCAATAGACACCCTGCATGCACCCACCCATTAAAATGGGGCCAGGTGCAGTGGTTCATGCCTATAATCCCAGCACTCTGGGAGGCTGAGGCAGGAGGACTACTTGAGCCCAGAATTGAAGACCACCCTGGGCAACATGGTGAGACCCTGTCTCCAAAAAAAATTAGCCGGTCATGGTGGCTCACGCCTATGGTCCCAACTACTCAGGAGGCTGAGGCAGGAAGATCACTTGAGCCCAGGAGGTTGAGGCTGCAGTGAGCCATGTTCACACCACTGCACTCCAGCCTGGGTGACAGAGCAAGACCTTGTCCCCCCCCCAAAAAAGAAAAAGTTAAAATGGCACATACATGCAGCATTTGAGTACAATTTTGGGGTTTCACAGACCTCCTTGAGACCTCTGTGGATCCTGTAGGGCCCTTGGATCTTATGGGGGAAGAACTTCTTTCTGCCTTAGTGTTCCAAACTTGCGTCCTCTGGGCAGAAAACATATGGTTACTAAGAATTGGTTGTTCTGTGTTGGTGTTATCTAATGCTGATGTCTGTGTTTTCTCCCTATTGACATTTATATTAACTTTGCTTTTTTTATGTTCTCTTGGTGTAAGTCACAAATTCAGAATTGCCAGAAATTTTCTTGGGGAAATGCCATTTCAATCAATGACCTGCACTTGTTTAGCCTTTTTTCCATTTACAAAATGTTTTCACGTTCTTGAGGGGATCTTTTTAGAACATTACAAGTCCCATCTTAGCAATTAGAATATTCTTTTTGAGGCCGTGCATTTCCTAGAGGGAGAGCATCCTTTCCTTTTCTAAGAGAGCAGTAACACACAGTGTTTACCCCCAGCCCTAATGCTATTTTCAAAGGTGGTCCTCATTGCCCTTCGCTTTACCTTGAGTATGCGAGTGCATGTTTGCCTGGGTACTTAAGAACACACCTGCTGGGCGCGGTGGCTCAAGCCTGTAATCCCAGCACTTTGGGAGACCGAGACGGGCGGATCACGAGGTCAGGAGATCGAGACCATCCTGGCTAACACGGTAAAACCCTGTCTCTACTAAAAAATGCAAGAAACTAGCCGGGCGAGGTGGCGGGCGCCTATAGTCCCAGCTACTCGGGAGGCTGAGGCAGGAGAATGGCATGAACCCGGGAGGCGGAGCTTGCAGTGAGCTGAGATCCGGCCACTGCACTCCAGCCTGGGTGACAGAGCAAGACTCCGTCTCAAAAAAAAAAAAAAAAGAACACACCTACACGTGCACACACAGGCTCTACTACAGCCCCAGGTGGGACACATCGGGCCCTGATGCCTGATTGAGAGTAAAAGTGCAGATGTAAGACTTCAACTTGGGCCTGAGAATCTCTACAAACTCTTTGAGGCTCATCCAGTGCTTTGGAGGGAAGTTAAGAATTCTGTTGAAAATGTCCACAATTCTGGTGTGATTAAGATCATGGTACAGAATGCCTCCTACTCCACACATCCACATGTGGCTCTAAGGCTCCCCCTTTATGTCTGAGATGGAAATGAACTAAGAAGCGTTCACTTGGTATAGATATGTCATGCGGAAACCTGAGTAGCTCTGTTCACAGCACTTGCATTCTACAAACTGTTATTTTTTCTTTAAGATTTTGTCTCTTATGTGGGTCAATAAGCATTTTCACGTGAAAACAATATCAGCCTTTTAAAGCATCATTTATGTTTTACTAATCTGCTGAATCAGCAACACAGGAATCTGGCTTTCTTATAGAATAATGTGGGACTTCCTTTAATGATGAAACTAATATGAATTCTCTAAAACAGAGGCACCATTTGGCCCAGCTCCCAGGTGTTAAAGCAAAATGCTTGCTTAGAAACCGTTATAATGCATCAGTTGCCCCTGAGAAACATTATAATATTGGAGACAGGTTATAGTGCCAGAAACCTGTGAATTCACTCTTTTCCTATTGCATACATATTTGAAAGAAGACTTTTCTTCCTAAGAAAGGTAATTGAGTCCAGACCCCAGGGTTTGGATGACTCCGCTCCCACGGGGGTATCTGTGTTACTGTTTCAGGTGTGGTACTGTACATTTCCGTTTGGTGGGCTGCAGTGTATTTTTTCTGGTGCACTTATCTTCCGATGCTTGTATTGCCTCACAGCCGTGGGAGCCCCAGTGTTTCTGCAGTAATTTCCCTCACGAAGCCGTGTGTGCAGATCCCTGGGGCCAGGCCTTGCTGGTTTCCACTGATGCTGGCGTCTTGCTAGTGGATGGTTAGTGAGTAGCTGCTCCTACAAATGTCTTTTTCATATAACTTGTAGTAATTCTGAGTGACCACCAACCAACTCCCTTTGGACCATAAATGTGTGGTCTGCAGAGAGTTTAGCGAAGTTTTATTTCCTTATGAAATTAGAAAGCCCTTGTTTTCAGGGCAAGTAGAAGTAATATACTCTGAGCCAAGCATGCTGGAGGGTGGGCCATAGGTTCTCTTCCCAAAATATATGATGGGACTGTGGATATCAAATAACCTGTGAAAAGAATCTCCTTTTCAGCCAATACTTATTATCACTCCAACATTTTACTTTAAATCAACAAGGACACATTATTTAGAACCACTGTCTCAGGGACATTCTCTCTCTCAAAGTCTTAAAAAAAAAAAAAAAAAGATTTCTGATTCAAAAAGTACTGATTTCCAACACAAACAATAAGAATCTTAGATAACCCATTTTTGATGGATATAGAAACAAAAAGATTTTGACAGGAGACAGATTTCAGCTCAATATAAAATCATACATTCTGACAGCCAGATAGATCAGCCTGCCCGGGGAGTTAGTCTGTTCTCTGTCACCACAGATCAGCCACCGTTGCCCAGAGAGGGTGCAACTTCAGAGCAGGTGTAGACTCAAGGACGGTGTGGTCCCTTCCATCAAGAGTCCCCTTTAGATTATTCCAGACCCTGAATGAATGACAGAGGAGCCAAACACTAGTAACAAGTTGTCTCCTGGGCTTCCAAGGGAGCCATAGGCACAGAAACAATGTCTTCAAAGGGCATTTCCTCGGACTGCCCAGAAACAGCTACCCAGTCTCTGGTTACCATAGTGACATTTTGTGAGAATCCCAAAGCCGCCACTGTGAGAATGACATAATGGCCTAAAACTGGAGCATCTTCCCATCCCTCAGTACAACCTATACATCCTCCCTCCAGCACTTACTGGGCACATTTACCAAGCACCTGCTGTGTGCCAGGGCCCCATGCCCGGTGCCTTCTGAAGTATGATAGGAAATGTGAGCCATGCTTCATAATGGATCTATTTCTGACCTCATCTGTTATTTTGGATATGTGTTTCAATTGTGGCCCATAGTCATTGTATCTATAATGAACTTAACAAAAGGCAGATAATTTAAAATTCTTAAATTTATAATTTAAATTCAGTATATAATTTTTGAAATTACAAAATGATTGGAAACTGTGATCTTAAAGAAAACTCAACCTCTATGAGCCTTGAGTTTCTCTAAATTGGGGATAATTTTTTAAGATGCTGAAAAGTTTATAATGATGAAAATTGGTGAAACAAAATGGGATGATGATCACAACTACAAGGAGGGGATTGTAGGGGCTAAAGTTATCTGTATTAAGTGTTTACATAGTGGTTGGCACATAGTAGTAACTTATTAAATGGCAGCTATTATCTTTACTATGTCTCTATGAAATTGCTAAGAGGTAATAAAATCCTTCCGGGCGCAGTGGCTCACGCCTGTAATCCCAGCACTTTGGGAGGGCTGAGGCAGGCGGATCATAAGATCAGGTGTTTGAGACCAGCCTGGCCAATATGCTGAAACCCCATCTCTAACTAAAACAATACAAAAATTAGCCAGATGTGGTGGCGGGTGCCTGTAGTCCCAGCTACTTGGGAGGCTGAAGCAGGAGAAGCACTTGAACTCTGGAGGAGGAGGTCAGAGTGAACCAAGATCGCAGCACTGCACTCCAGCCTGGTGAGCAAGACTCCATCTCAAAAAAAAAAAAAAAAAAAGTAGGCCAGGCACGGTGGCTCACACCTGTAATCCCAGCACACTGGGAGGCCGAGGTGGGCGGATCATGAGGTCAGGAGATCCAGACCATCCTGGCTAACACAGTGAAACCCCGTCTCTACTAAAAATACAAAAAATTAACTGGGCATGGCGGCAGGCGCCTGTAGTCCCAGCTACTCAGGAGGCTGAGGCAGGAGAATGGCATGAACCCGGGAGGCGTAGCTTGCAGTGAGCCAAGATCACACCACTGCACTCCAGCCTGGGCGACAGAGCCAGACTCCGTCTCAAAAAAAAAAAAGAAAAGGAAAGAGAAAAAGAGGCCGGGCGCGGTGGCTCACGCCTGTAATCCCAGCACTTTGGGAGGCCGAGGTGAGTGGATCACGAGGTCAGGAGATCGAGACCATCCTGGCTAACCCGGTGAAACCCCATCTCTACTAAAAATACAAAAAATTAGCCGGTCGTGGTGGTGGGCACCTGTAGTCCCAGCTACTCGGGAGGCTGAGCCAGAAGAATGGCGTGAACCCGGGAGGCGGAGCTTGCAGTGAGCCAAGATCACACCACTGTACTCCAGCCTGGGCGACAGAGCGAGACCCCATCTCAAAAAAAAAAAAAAAGAGTAGGCCAGGCTCGGTGGCTTATGCCTGTAATCCCAGCACTTTGGGAGGCCGAGGCAGGCAGATCACCTGAGGTCAGGAGTTTGAGGCCAGCCTGACCAACATGGAGAAACCCTGTCTCTACTAAAAATACAACATTAGCTGGGTGTGGTGGTGCATGCCTGTAATCCCAGCTACTCGGGAGGCTGAGACAGGAGAATTGCTTGAACCCGGGAGGCGGAGGTTGCAGTAAGCCGAGATTGCGCCACTGCACTCCAGCCTGGGCAACAAGAGTGAAACTCCGTCTCAAAAAAAAAAAAGTAATAAAATCCTTAGATCTTAACAAAAGTGAAACAACAACAACAAAAGGAATTTAAAAAACAGACTTTAGAGGTTTAGTGCAGTCTGTAGTTTTATTGATGGACAAGCTGAGGCCTAAATAAATGATGTGAGTTAACCAAGATCACACAACTGGTTAGTGGCACATCTGGAACTAGTACCCAGATGTGATTGTTAGTCCAGGACTCTTTCCACTAAACCAACTACATTATATTAAACTCTACCAATGTCTCCAACACAGATTTCAAAAAATATAGTCCTGGGCAAATAATTATGAAAAATTTTGCGATTTAAAGAATGTTCACTCCTTCCCTTTTGCCCTTTTGGGAAAGAGAAAGCAGCCTTCATAATGACTATTCGTAAGCTTGCCTAAAACCGAAATACTCTATTTGAGTTGCCTCTATTTTTTTAAATGCAAAATCCAAACCAAAATTACCAAGTTCCTTTCTGAAATTTTTATCTTAAGGATCCAAAATTTAATAGAAATGTCAGATATAAGGAGTATTGTGATTTGCCAGGAAATTCTTTCTTCCAAATTTGAAGGAAGTCATCTTCGACAGGATGGTGGGTGTAGCTGTTTATACCCACCACTGGCTTAGATTTATGATTTGAATTAGTTTTTTCATGTCCTTATTGTACGATGATGCTTCTGTTTGTTTTTGCTTAAAAAAAAAAAGAAGAAGAAGAATCTTCAGGGCCTTCTTTGTATTTCTTGTTGTGCTTTTAAGCCGCAATTCTCTTATTTCTTTGTTTACCTTTTTCTTGTCTACATTTAATCATATTATGAACTGTTGCCATGAGTGAGTCCATCCATTTTGTTTCAGACTGAGTTCCACTCTATCCCATTAGCCTTTGCTTAATTTCATTAGCTGTATCCCTTGAGAGTCTACTCCTTTCAAGGTCATTATTAAAAATCAAGGTCTTTTGTATCCTAAGTTAGCAAAACCTACTTTGAAAGGAAACTAAATACTGATTAAATATGCTCTCACCATGTGTTTTGGTTTTGCAGTAACAGAAAAGCTGGTTCTAAAAGATTGTTCTTCATAAAGAGATTACAGGAAGGAAAGCATTGTCATCAGTCAGTCATTAAATCCACCTGTCACTCTGTCAGATCCTTGCCTCCACTTCCTTCTTGTGTTGTACACAAACTTGTTCAGCCGTCTGAGAAAGACTGGATGGAGAATAAGTGCTAATTCACTCTGTACATAGCTCGGCAGCTGTACAATGTATACCTCTGTTCCTATGTAAAATGAAGGGCCTCTGTCATTTATTAATTCCTTGGAGTGTTGTTGCTGCTGTAGCCGCATCTCTATCCACTGGGATATGGGGCTGCTCCAACATCCCAGTTTATGTTCCAACACTGGTGAAAAGCATGGCTTTGTCCTTGCACCGGCTTGGGCTCCACATGCTGGAGGTGTGATCTCAGACAAGTCATTAACACCAAGCTTCAGGCTCCTCCTTTGTTCAATGGGAATATTATAAGTTCCTACCTAATAGGGTCATTGGGACATTTAAGTTAAACATATGAAACCCTAAGCGTTAGGGTCTGGCATAGAGAAAGCCCTTAGTGTATGTTACCTGTCCTTGCTGTGACTGCTGTTCTCCCACAAATGGAATAATTGTAGTTATTTAGCCAACTATGATGATGGGTATTAGGGTGATCATCCCACATTTTGAAAAACTAAGTCTGCCCCAACGGAAGTACAAAGACCCTGAGAATTAGTTCCATTTTGTGGAAGCCCAGGGTAGAGGAGGCAGAAAAGTGGTTGATGAGCTATTGTAAAATTTGCATTCACCCCAATATTTAAGAGGAACAAGAGACAAGCCCTAGATGTAATACTAAGCTTAGCTTAGTCTGTGCTCTGACAAATCTGAGCCCTCACAGGCCTACAGGAATGGGAGCTCCTCTCCCTACGCGGGGGACAGTTATTAATCCTGATAGTGAAAGCTCTGCTCCCTTCTGGATACCATCCAGGAAGGGATGAACTCCCAACCACACTTAGATTTCTGGAAAAGAAAGGATCCTCAGAGCCCCTTGCTCCTAAATTTTAATTAAACAAACCCAACCCTGCAGCAAAGCATTTGCAGAATAAATGCAGGTGAAGAATGGGCCAGCCACTTCTCCTGCCCCAAATGTCTCCACCATCCCGGACACCTCTGCCTTGCCCTGATTCTGCCATCCATCTCAGAACAGACCCTTCTGCTTTCGGAACTGAATGGAACAGCCTTAGTAATTCTTTTAGCCCCCTGTGTCCTCGGGGCCCCCAGGAGCAAAGTAATTGTTAGCAACTTAGATTCCCAGTAAGTAACCTCAACAACAAATCCTGTGTGGAAGTGCAGTGTCTTGAACCATCCATTTACCAGAGATTTCCCTGAGCATTCCCACTTCAATTCGTTTTTCCTGCTATTTTGGCAATTTAGTTGATACTTCTCTTTATTTATGTTTTTGTCTAAAAAGGAGATTTCGTATTCCTTTGGGAAAAAATACTGAAAATGTATAGGCAAACTACTATTGCCACAAACACAGGACATGTTAGGGTAGAGTGTGTTTGTATTTATCTTAAATCCAAAAGGAAATTTTAATTTTGCTTTCTTGAGATGTATGCAATATGACATAAGATATAATGTAATTTCAAATATTACATAAAAATAAGAAAATACTTGAGAGAAATGGCTGCTCTTTTTTTTTTTTAACTTGGTGTTCAGGCCTTTGGTACAACCCTAGTAAAAAATGGTATTGAGAGATGTTGCTTTTTCTTTGATGAACACAAATAGGGTTCTCATGCTTCTGCCGCTATGCCCCCTATATAGAGTTCGGAATATAGAATTGCCTATGGGAAGAAAGCACCAGTAATTGTTCCTGAGCTAGGAGGAGAATAGTGCTTGAACGTATTGTGTAGAGCTTATGAAAGCCCTAGAAGCTGACTTCCTTCCTTGCCTAGAGAGAACTTGGGTTCAAAACTACCCACAGGCACGTTCAGTGGGTTCTGGAAAGCATGGGCTGGGTTGCAGTGATGGGTAACCAGGTTTCCTTTTCCAGATGACCTTCCATCAGTGTCCGTGTTTGACAGAACTCTGCCAGTGAAGCAAATGCATGTGCTCGAGACCCTGGACCTTCTGGTTCTCAGAGCAGACAAAGGTGGTATCCCCTGCTGGGTGGCATGCTGTGGAGGAAGGAAAACAGTTGTCTTCTGTGGCCCACACCACAGGTCGCCGGGGTCTGACTGCATAGGCTCTGCCAGCTGTTTCCTTTCCTGATGCCCAGTGCTTGGGATCCCTCAGTGGCCCCTTTGTTCTCTGGGGAGGGAAGCCTTGGCAGGGGGCGGTGGGGAGGAAAGGGATGCATACGTAATTGCTTTATCGGTTAAAAGTGGTGTCGGGTGCCTCCCAAATTCCAGAACATCTCCAGTCCTAGTTTTCCTACACAGTCGGCCCTTGGAGGCCCTTCAGGTCACCTTACTTTTCCATTTAATCTCCTCCTCTGCCCTTTTTATGTCACTAGGAAAAGATGCTCGCCTCTTTGTCTTCAGGCTAAGCGCTCTGCAAAAGGGCCTTGAGGGGAAGCAGACTGGGAAGAGCAGGTCTGACTGCAGAGAAAACAAGTTGGAGAAAACAAAAGGTGACTTGATAGATTGGTAGATTCCATTCAATTCATTTTTTTCCCCTCATGCTGCCCAGATTTTGCTGAAAATAAAAATGAATAGGAATTTGATCTTATTAGTTTGTTTTTTGTTTGGAAACATCACAAAAATAGCATCACTGTTTCCATAAGAAGCTTGAAAGCCAGACAAACACGTTGAGGACTAGAAGAAATGCTAGGCCTTGCATAACAGGTTCTAGAGATGCGTTAAACTCTGTTAGCAAATCTGTTACTGAAGAAATGTTTAGACTTTGGTTCCTGGAGCTCTCATTACTTTAATTGATGCCATGTAGTAGGTCTGAAGTTAAGTTCACAAACTCTAGAATATAGGAAATAGGACTTCCTTTCCTTTCCTTTCCTTTTCCTTTCCTTTCCTTTCGGCAGAGTCTCACTCTTGTTGCCCAGGCTGGAGTGCAATGGCACGATCTCAGCTCACTGCAACCTCTGCCTCCTGGGTGCAAGCGATTCTCCTGCCTCAGCGTCCTAAGTAGCTGGGATTACAGGCGCCCACCACCACGCCCGGCTAATTTTTGTATTTTTAGTAGAGATGGGTTTCCACCAAGTTGGCCAGTCTGGTCTCGAACTCCTGACCTCAGGTTATTCGCCCACCTCGGCCTCTCTAAGTGCTGGGATTATAGGTGTGAACCATTGCACCCAGCTGGGAATAGGATTTTCTTAATTTTCCTGTAACTCAACCTAATTTTAATATCTAGTCTCCGTTTTGCCTAGTATCAGAAATATTCTTAGTCCATTCACTGAGTTACGCTTAATTTCCAGGATTCCTAGGTATTGCCAAATTATCAAGGCCTGGGGGCTTCCACACCTGCATGTCACGTGTAGGGCATCATTTCTTTCTTCTGCCCAGGCTGCCACCTGTATGCTATTAACACTCACCACAGCAGAGAGCTGAGGATTGTGGTCGCAATTCGGAATAAACTACTTTTGATCACAAGAAAACACAACAAGCCAAGCGGGGTCAGCAGCACCTCATTGTTATCTCCCCTGTCTGAGTCACCTGTGGAAGAATTCCAGTACATCAGGGTAGGTTTGCTCTTTAAATCATCTATCTCCCCGCCAAGGTGCCGTGAGGCAGACTCTGTCCTTCCACCCAGGGTTTGTTACCCACTGAGGTTGTTCCACTGTTTAGTAGCCAACTAGGGAAACCCTCACCCTGGTGCTCTTGTTTCCCCCAGAAGACTGAAGCTAAGGCCCATTGATTCCAGTGAATATCTATGGGTACTGTTCTAGGTACGAAGGACACAGCGATGACCAAAATAAAGTCTTCTGATGGGGTTTACTTTCCAGTTGACAGTTAACAGAAATAAGCAAGTAAAGCTATGATGGCCGGCAGAAAGAAGTACTAAAATTAAATATAGAGGAGGGCCAGGGAACAAAGGATAGTGGAGCAGGGAGTTGGGAGAGTCTGTTTCAGAAAGAATGTCCCAGGAAGCCCTCTCTGAATAGGTTACCTCTGAGCAGAGATCCAAAAGAAGTATAGGAGTGACTGATGAGGATATCTAGGGAAAGGATATTCCAGGCAGAGGGAGCAGCCAGGCAAGGGCCCTGAGGTCCTATTGAAGGCACAGTCAAGAGCAGAGGGAACAAGGCAGGCAGATCAGAGAGAACTAGGAAATATGCTCTTGAGCCCTCAGGCCATTGCAAAGACTTTGGCCTTGACTCTGAGTGAGATGGGAAATCATTGGAAGATTTGAAGCAGAGAAGTGGCATGTTTTGAAAAGATTGTGCTGGCTTCTGGGTAGAGGGGAGCTTAGGAGGCCAAGGGTGGAAATAAGAAGGCCTGCAACAAGACCAGTGCAGGATCCTGGCAAGAAAGGTTGGTGGCTTTGGTAGCAGGAGAGATGGGAAGAAGCAGTGGGCAATGCTTTCCTGCTTGCCTCAGTCAGCAGGATTTGCTGGGAGATTGAAGGGGAGCCTTGTGAGAGAAACCTCCTCCAGGCTCAAGTTCCCTCCCTGATGCCACCATCTCTTATCTTTTAAAGACTAGGGTACATTAAGGTATGGAACATATCTAACACTGGCCACTGAGATGGAGTATTTCTACTGGTGAGCTGAGAAGTTATTTTTTGCCTAGAGTTAAAGCCTTTTGAATTATGCCTATGAATTTCTGCTAATGTTCAACTTCAGGGGACAGAGCAGCATGACAGTTAAGTTAAAACACATTAAAATCTTGCTCTACTTAGGTGTTAGCTTTCTTCATATAGTGATTAGCTATTTTAATGCAGATTTACTTGCAGCATATACATTTATGTAATATGAGCACTGAAATGACATTTCCTGAGTTTATATCTTAGCTCTACCCTGTGTGAACTTTGTGATTGATTTTTAAGGCTCAGCTTCCTCATCTATAAGACAGTAGTAGCTGTACCTACCTTATAAGTAGGATTCAGTGAAAACAGTGCCTAGCACATGTTAAGTACACAAATAGATTAGTTAGCAATTATTAATACTATTACTGAATCCCAGAACAGGACCAGACGATGTAAGGGATAAAGCAGACCATACTGTAGATTCCATTTTGTTAAATTGTTTCCTGGCCTCGACCCTTTCCGATAGACAGAGGCCTGAGTCTTGAGGACAGGTTATGGGAAGGAGATGTCTGATGTGACCCCTGGCACTTTGCTGTCTTGTCCCTTCTTTCCTGTAGCACAAGGCTCTGCAGGAGCCTGGAGAAGGTGCCGTCTCTGAAAGGAGGGAATGGGCAGTGGGGCTTGGCATGGAGCTGACTGCTCTGTTCTCACCCGTCTCTTGTATCCTCACCAACCACACAGGAGATCTGTCTGTCCGACTCTCCCGTGGTGATGACCCTAGTGGATGGGCCAACTGAAGAGAGTGACAATCTCATCTGTGTGGCTTATCGACACCAGTTTGATGTGGTGAACGAGAGCACAGGAGAAGCCTTCAGGCTGCACCACGTGGAGGCCAACAGGGTAAGCCAGCGGTTGTGGGGACAAGTGGGAATCAGGAAAGACTAATCATCGTTGTGTCTTCTAACCCTGAGATGCCATAATTTGGATTTCTTTAAAGTTATGTACTATTCATCACATCAGTATTATGTGACTCACTATTTAGACTGAGCTATGTGAAGTTGCCGTTTTTATAGGTCAGAATGATTCTATCTGTTATCATGTGACTGTCCCATTTGCCCTGTTTAGTTTTCAGATCTTTCCTTGCCACTCCATCCTTCCAAATAAAAGAGACATGAAGAGGCCAGGCAGCAGTGGCTCACGCCTGTAATCCCAGCACTTTGGGAGGCCAAGGCAGGAGGATTACCTGAGCCCAGGAGTTCGAGACAGGTCTGGGCAACATGGCAAGACCTTGTCTGTATTTAAAATTAAAAAAAAAAAAAAAAAAAGACATGAAGAGTCAAAATTTTGACTAAATATAATAACTAAATAAGTGAGAGCATTTGTTAGATGATTTGTCCTGAGAGGGCCCTTGGAGAATAAGCTTGACCTCTGAGGGGCTGCAGACTCTCATTTTGGGGACTGGGTGGCCAGAGTGGGTACAGCACTCTCCTTACCCTCTTAAAAGCCCAGTAGGAAAAGAAGAAGGGGTGGAAGCCCATTAGGAGAGAGTGAGCGGGCAGATCTGCCCTGAGAGTCTACACCCCTGGCCTGATGCACAGAGAACAGGGATGTCCTAGTGTGGCACAAAATCTAGGGCCACCCAAAGCTGCACTTATATTCTAGAGGTGACTGTGTGGGGTTTAAACCTTGGCGCCCACTGGACAGTGGTGAGCACTCACCACCCTGAGGCCTGGCAGCCTGTCACTGGAGATTGTTCAACACTGACACTGACATTAGCAGATCACAGAGCTCTTCAGCCCATGTATCTCTATGAGGCAGGACAAGGCCCACTATCAGTGAGCCATTGAGGTTTGCATCATGCAGTGCAAGCCAGTATTCTGGCCTAGGTATAAGGAAACCACAGAATGGGGATATCAGCTCCAGGGAGACTGTAGTTCCTAGTGAGGGCTTCTGGACCCACAGGCTACCTCCAGTCCTGTTCAGCTAAATCAGAGAGACTGCAGAATTCTTCCACTTATGCTTTACAATTTGTATTAACTGTAAATATGTTCCATATAAATATTCATTAAAATTGCTAATTACTATTTTAGGAAGACTTAAGACCTAATTAGAGCAAGATTTTAAGAAACAGAAAAATCAGAAATAGAAAAATCTAGATGTAATTAGGAGACCTTCTTGTCTTTAGCTGTTATTGATCACAGAGTGGTCTGTCATTTCTCTTATCTATATTGGTGGTGACCAGACTTGTCTGCAATTGGAGTCATCTGAGAAATTTGAAAAGCTACTACTGCCCGTGTTGCTCCTCCAAGGATTTCCTGGGTCTGGAGTGTGGCATGGGTTTGGGTATGTTTAAATGGTCCCCAGATAATTTTCATATTTAGCCAAGTTGGGAATCCCTGGTATATTTCATTGCTTTGCAGCCCTGGCTGTCATCCCTTGGAGAGCTTTAAAAAGATCAGTGTCTGACCCCAGGCCAAGCCAATTATATCAGAATCTGGAGGTGTGTGGTACTTGGGGGCCAATATTTTTTAAGTCTACCCTCAGGTGATACTAATATAGACCTAGAAGAAGGAGTGGGTCCTGAAACTTCCTAATTTAAAGCTGAGAGGAATGTCACCCACTCCCCCCACCCCCCACCCCCCACTGCCTGGGCATCCCTGGACCAGCATGTCTTCCCACCCAGACTTCTGAGGAGCAGGGGCCCTGGTTTGTCCTTTAGAAGTTCTCACCCCCTTGGCCAGGCTCAGTGACTCACACCTGTAATCCCAGCAATTTGGGAGGCTGAGGCGGGCAGATCTGCTGAGGTCAGGAGTTCAAGACCAGCCTGGCCAGCATGACAAAACCCCATCTCTACTAAATATACAAAAATTAGCCGGGCCTGGTGGCACACACCTGTAATCCCAGCTACTTGGGAAGCTGAGGAAGGAGAATCACTTGAAACCAGGAGGCGGAGGTTGCAGTGAGCCGAGATTGTGCCACTGCACTCTAGCCTGGCGACAGAGTGAGACTCTGTCTCAAAAAAAAAAAAAAAAAAAAAGAAGTTCTCACCCCCTTCTTCCTTCTCAAAACTGTGTGAGCAGCCAAACAAAGCAGAAATGCCGTGGTGCAGCAGGTCCTTGTTCAATCAGTCCTTTTCCTGACAACTAGTTTCCTAAGACTTAGCCAGCTTCTGGTAGTGGAAAAGTCCTCACCTCATTTCAGAGAAACTTTCTGACAGTTCTATTTTAAAATAAATCATGCTTAAGTGGCTGAAAATTGTGCAGTTTACTTACTCATCAGGGTAGCTATAGAGAAAAAATCATTTTATTAAATTTCTTTTATATGATCTTTTTATTATTTACCTATATTTAATGTCCTATAATTCAGTATAGGATTTCTTTTTCCTATTTTTAAAGATTTGTAGAGACCCTGGATAAATTGGGTTAAGAACCATTTTCTTTGATGACTTCTGTGTTTTGTTTTTTGGATGGCTGTCAGGAATGACTCTCAAGTTTTCTGTCCTTTCTTCAATGTCCTTTTTCTTTTTTTTTTTTTTTTTGAGACGGAGTCTCGCTCTGTCGCCCAGGCTGGAGTGCAGTGGCTGGATCTCAACTCACTGCAAGCTCCGCCTTCCGGGTTTACGCCATTCTCCTGCCTCAGCCTCCCGAGTAGCTGGGACTACAGGCGCCCGCCACCTCGCCCGTCTAGTTTTTCGTATTTTTTAGTAGAGACGGGGTTTCACCGTGTTAGCCAGGATGGTCTTGATCTCCTGACCTAGTGATCCACTCGTCTTGGCCTCCCAAACTGCTGGGATTACAGGCTTGAGCCATCGCGCCCAGCCTCTTCAATGTGCTTTTTTTGTTTTTGTTTTTTGTTTTTTTTGAGACGGAGTCTCAGTCTGTCGCCCAGACTGGAGTGCAGTGGTGCCATCTCGGCTCACTGCAAGCTCCACCTCCTGGGTTCACGCCATTCTCCTGCCTCAGCCTCCCGAGTAGCTGGGACTACAGGCGCCCACCACCACGTCCGGCTAGTTTTTTTGTATTTTAGTAGAGACAGGGTTTCACCGTGTTAGCCAGGATGGTTTCGATCTCCTGACCTCGTGATCCGCCCGTCTCGGCCTCCCAAAGTGCTGGGATTACAGGCATGAGCCACCGCGCCTGGCCTTCATTGTGCTTTTTAAAAGACAAATATACATTGGGAGGCTGAGACAGGCGGATCACAAGGTCAGGAGATCGAGACCATCCTGGCTAACCCGGTGAAACCCCGTCTCTACTAAAAAATACAAAAGATTAGCCGGGCGAGGTGGCAGGCGCCTGTAGTCCCAGCTACTCGGGAGATTGAGGCAGGAGAATGGCGTGAACCCAGGAGGCAGAGCTTGCAGTGAGCCGAGATCGCACCACTGCACTCCAGCCTGGGTGACAGAGCGAGACTCCGTCTCAAAAAAAAAAAAAAAAAAAGACAAATATACAAAGTTCTTTCCTAAGAGAAAAAAAAATTATTTTATTTACTGAGACTGAGTCTTGCTCTATCCCCAGACTGGAGTGCAGTGGTGCGATCTCGGCTCACTGCAACCTCCAACTCCCTGGTTCATGCGGTTCTCCTGCCTCAGCCTCCCAAGTAGCTGGAATTACTGGCACGGCCACCACGCCCAGCTAAGTTTTGTATTTTTAATAGAGACAGGGTTTCACCATGTTGGCCAGGATGGTCTCTATCTCCTGACCTTGTGATCCTCCCACCTCCGCCTCCCAAAGTGCTAGGATTACAGGTGTGAACCACTGCACCCGGCCAAGAAAATAAAAATTTTAAGGGGGAAAAAAAAAAACCTTTCCTAGTTCCTGGCTCTGAGAGGATCAGCATGCACAGCCCTCTGAGAGGATCAGCCAGCGTGCACAGCCCTCCTGTGGTAGAATGGCGGCTGCACGGCTCCCAGCAGGCACAGGTGCTTAGTCAGGTGAACTCATCTTTCAGGGAGTGTACTGTCTGACTGGGGAGATGAGCCCTAAGAAAATGAAGAAGATAATGAGCTGTATGTTTTCTAATAGCTGGTTAGAAATAGGCCTTGTGGGAACAGGACTAGCTTTTTACCAAGATGTTCCTGCAGCTCAGCACCCAGGGCAGTGGGGACACAGCCTGGGTCATTGGAATTTCATCTCCATTCCGTCTACACTTACTGCCTGCCCGCCTCTGTGGGCACCAGTGTTAACTAGGCAGGCCTCGCTTCCTGCTGCCATTCCTCCTCTCTTAGGCAGGACCACTTGATCCCTATTTCAGTCTTCTACCCACCTCGGGTTCTATTACAATTCTAGCTCAAGAGAGGAAATGTTTAAGAAGCACTAAAGCAACATTCTGAAAGTCACTGTCAACTTCACTGTACCAGTGGGCCTGCTGTGACCTGCTGCTGCTGCTCTAGCCACCAGCACTGACCTGGTTCCCAAAACCAAGGGCTCCTCTGGGAGGAACTGCAGGCGTGGTCATGGGATCTGGGTCCCTGGTTTATGGGAGGACTGAGCCCCAGCTAGGGGAGGCACAGTTCCCACTTCACTTGTTGTTACAAGTCTGTGTTTTGAATCTTTACAACCACCATATATTATTTGTTATCATTTTAAAATACCAATAAAATGAACTACTTACTACTTTTTTTTTTTTTTAAGAGAGAGAGAGACAGAGTCTAGCTGTGTCCCAGGCTGGAGTGCAGTGGTGCAATCCATAGTTCAATTCTCCCTCCTTGGCCTACCAAAGCACTGGAATTACAGGCGTGAGCCACCATGCCCAGCCAGAACTACTTATTTTTAATCAAACTTATGAAATAAAGATTTAATGCCTATGTCCTACGCCAGACCTGTCATATCAGGATCTCTAGGAGCAAGAACCCCGCCAGGCCCCTGTCAAGGTGGAGACAGACACCTATTTCAAAGCATAAAATAGGTCTTATTGTAATAAGTGTTAATAAAGGTCTGAAAAATAAAGTGGTGTGGCATGCCTGAGGAGGAAGTGGTTAAGTCCAACCCTGTTCCTGAATCCTGGCCCTGGGGCTGAAGCCTGCCACCACCTGTCCTGAAGCCCAACTCTCCAAATATTGCCACGTTTGTCTGCCTGTCAGCACAGCGTTGGAGCCCCTTGGTAGACTTACTGGATGCCAAGTACCCCCCTGTTGTCTGTGGTCATTGTGCACAGATCTTGGTCTAAAAGGCTGCCTGAACTTCCTCCATACCTGTCATCACTACTACCCTCCCTCACCCCACCCCAAACACACACACAGGCCTTATCTCTAAACTAAAAGGCTGTCTAGTTCCACCTTTCCCACTGCAGTCAACCCTCCCATAATTATAGTAATTGTGGCCACCATTGAATGGCCACCTCTGTGTACCAGGCCCTGGGTCAGAGCATGTCATAAGCATTATGTCTTGGAGGGGCTCTTCATTTCTCCTTTTTTTTGAGACAGAGTTTCACTCTTGTCTCCCAGGCTGGAGTGCAATGGCGTGATCTCGGCTCACTGTAACCTCCACTTCCCAGGTTCAAGCGATTCTCCTGCCTCAGCCTCCCAAGTAGCTGGGATTATAGGTGCCCACCACCACACCTAGTAGAGACAGGGTTTCGCCATGCTGGCCAGGCTTGTCTCGAACTCCTGACCTCAGGCCCGCCTTGGCCTCCCAAATTACTGGGATTACAGGAGTGAGCCACCACGGCTGGCCCATTTCTCCATTTTTATTGAAAAGAAAACTGAAGTCAGAAAGAAGAAGTCACTTATTTACCCCAGAGCACACAGCTAGTAAGTGCTAGTAAGTGGCAGAGGCAGGACTTGGACCCCAGCTGGCTGACTCCACAGACCATGTTCCCACAGCTGGTGGGGATGGCAGGGCCAGCCACAAAGCTGGTAGCACTTCGCCCCTCCTGTGGAGAAGCTCCCAGTCTGGCAGAGCAGACACGGTGCAGCACGAAGCCTCTAGCTGAGATGGTGAAGTAAAACTGACATGTACAGGGGCATCTGAGGAGGAAGTGATTCTAAGTCAAAGTGGTGGAGCCAGGAAGGCTCCTTTCTGGGGTCAGAGGGCACTTAAGGACTGTCCTTCATGTAATATACCCTTTGGTGCTGGTTCCTTATCTAAATAATGATATCAGCCAACATGAGCATTTACCAAGCTCCAGGCCCTGTGCCAGGTGCTTAGATAAGTTACCTCCTGGAGTCCTCAAGCCAGTAGGCCTAGATATTCTTATTTTCTACCATCTTACAAATGAAGAAACTGAAGGTCTGAGAGGGGAAACAACCGGCGTGAGTGTACACGCCTCTGAAGTGATGGAGCTGGGATTTCATTTACTCCCTTGTCCATCCGATGAGTTTATTCTGTACCTGCCACCCGCCAGACCCTGATCTGGATGCTGAGGGGCCAGCAGTGAGCAGCACAGACAGGCCTTTGCGTCCTGAGCCTTAGATCTCATGGGGAGGGGAGCCACAGGGAACAAACAGACGAGAGAGCACCAGAGGGTGAGGCACGCTCTGCAGAGAGCCTAAAACACAGGGCATGATTGGAGCCATGGGGATTATTTCGGCTGTGACAACCCCCAGCTCTCTCCAATGCCAGTGCTGGAGCTCTTGGTCACTAGTCCTCACTGTCACTCCCCGCTGAGCTCCTGCAACTTTTGGTTGAGGCATTTGCCCCGTTATACCTTGTTTTGTGTACTTATGTGCTTTTCTGTTTTTTTTTTCTTAAGGGGTGGAACTTCACCTTGTTCTTTTTTGTATCCTAATGGCACCAAGTACAGTGCCAGATAATGACAGATGGGAGAGAACTCGAGGTTCCATTGGAAGGGGCACCCAAGCCCAGGCAGTGGCAGTGGCTGAGGATGGCCAGTTGGGGCCTTGGCACCATAATGAGACCATTTAGAGGTGAAGGCTGTGTTCTGGTGACACCAGTGAAGAGGAGGGTCAGCCAGTACAGGGCCAGTGGGAAGAGCACAGTGTGGATAGAAGGGCTGGGAAAGGAGCCAGCAGGAGCCCACAACATGGTGCTTCTGCGAGCAGGTCAGGGCTTAGCCTAGAACAGCAGCAGGGGCACAAAAAAGACACCTGAGGAAGTGTGTGAAGAGGCTGCTGCTGGACTTAGGTTGGAGGTAGCTCTGAGACTTTGAGAATAGATGTGCTAACAAAAAGGAGGAGGTTTAGAAGGAAAGCTGGTTGTGTGGGAGATAAAAAGTCAATAGCCTTCATTGAGTGCTCATCATGCATGAGGCCCTGTGCTAAAATCTCTGCCTTGTCTCACTGAATTCCCATTACAATCCAGCAAGGTCAGTGTTCTCATTATGCCTGCTTTACAGACAAAGACCTAAGGCCAGAGGCTAAGCCATTTGCCACACACCACAGAGGCAGTAACTGGCCTAGACAGGGCTTGATCTCCCATCTGTCTGCCCAGTCTGTGCCCCTCCACCCCCCGCACCCCCAACCCACTACCTCCTGCTTTTAATGACTTAGATGTGGAATCAGTTGCATCTGAGAACAAACGATATAGTCTAGGGGCTGCGGCCCTGGGGAGAATGTGTGCCTGAGCCCGTGGTTTAGAGTTTTGAGCACAAAGCAAAATTTGGAGCTATGGAAGTGGGGTTTTACTAAGGAGAGAAGAGCCAAGAAATTGAAGAATAATCTGAGGTGGGAGAGAGGGCAGGAGGCAGAAGATGTCACCCGTCAGAGGCTGCAGAGAGCAGGATGGACAGATGAGCAGTGGCCAAGGCCTTCGGTTGGGGAGAGGGAGATCTTGGCTGAGCTCAGAGGGTGGTTTTCCTGGAAGCACGGGAGGCCAGGCTCTAAGGGTTGAGAATACAAGTGAGGAAGTGAAAGGAGCAGGAGGCTCTTAGAGGGCTGGAGTTTTGAAAATCAAGAAGGACCCAGGACGCCATCATGTTGAGTGCCCTCCTCTCAAATGCAGAAACTGAGGCCCAGAGAGAGGAGTTTGCCCCAGACCACAGAACTAGGTGTTCTGACGCCCTTTTCATTGCACCATGCTGCCTCTCTTGACATGAAGAACAGAGAAAGAATAGAAGTGTGAAGACATGCCGTGGCGATTTTAAGTTGCACAGGCTTTATCTGGTGGAGGCAGAAGGATTGCCTCACTGGAGGTACGAGAGCGGTAAGGTTGGAAGAGAACCGGAATCTTAGTTCAGATGTTGGCTGTGGCGTGTACCAGCCAAGGGCCTTAAGTGACTTCACCCTGAGCCTCACTTTCATCTTCCATAAAATAAGTATACCATAATGCCAATAATATTAGGTTGATGCAAAAGTAATTGCGGTTTTTGCCATTATTTCCAACGGCAAAAACTGCAATTGCTTTTGCACCAGCCTAGTACTTTCTGAGAGTGAAATGAACAACTCATGTGAAAATGCTCTGGGAGCTGGAGCACAACATAAACCTGAGGCATTTCAATAGAGAGAGGAGACATACCAAGCACAGAGCTTCTCAACAGCTATGAAAAGATGGTGAGAAAGTCCCAGAGAAGAAAGAATGGAGAGACTTTTCTTTCCTTTTTCTTTTCTTTTCTTTCTCACCACCATTGTATTATAATCCCAGCCCCCAATGTGTGTTGTGGGTGCTGGTGGGGCAGACATGACCCCATGGCACCTGCATCACAGAGGGCCACGGGCCCCGCAATCGCTCACAACCTGAAAAAGTCTTTTCACAGGGTCAGCATCCAGCCTGCCCACTACCGTTGCCCGTTATCATTGCAGGTTAATTTTGTTGCAGCTATTGATGTGTACGAAGATGGAGAAGCTGGTCTGCTGTTGTGTTACAACTGTAAGTTAAGGATGTGCTTTTATCTTTATTTGCTAAAATGGACTGGTTTTTTTTCTGGGCAATTTAAAAAGATTGTCCTTAGATTTACTCAGTGTATCATTCCTGGGTTTGTAATTGCCTTCCAGGAAGGAATGGAAAAATACCTTCTGCACACCAGGCCTCTTGGTGACACAGTGCAAGAACTGGCGCTTGTCGTGCTATTTCTAGGATGCGCCGGTGATGACAGTGGCTTCCAGTTAGGGGGCCCTTACTGTGTGCCAGGTGCTGTGCTCGGTATGCTGTGGTCATTGTCTCACTTGATTCTCACAATGAATGCCCGCAGCAGGCTCGGCTATTATCCCCAGTTTAGAGATGAGGCAACTGAGGCCTCGAGAGGTGAACTCGTTCAAGGTCTTGTGGCTACTAAGCAGCAGGGCCAGGGTTTGCATCTGGTGCTGTCTTGACTCCAGCACCCACAATTTTAACTAACCACTGTCACTATTCTACATTTTGCTGTTTCTCAGGTATTAATGAAATCAGCCTCAACCCAGGGTATCCGGCCTCAGTTGGGTTAGTTTGGATTAGGTGGCAGGGTAGGTGTTGGGCAGACCAAAGGTATCAAATGGTATCTTTAAGGATTTTCAGCATTTCAAAAGCTAATATTATAATACATTTTCATAAAAGGGATTTTTTAAGGCTAAAAGAAAAGAAGTAAGCTATTTTCCTGGATAAAGCTGCCCAGTCTAACAAGACATAAAACATGTTTTTCAGCCTAGGATTTTATCAATTTAGAGTGGCGATGCTGGGTCAGATGCTTTGATTAATCTTTGATTAATAAATATAAGAAAGCTAATTATTAGTAGAGAAGGTTGTTTTATAAACATCGTCTTTCAAAATTAGAGATTTATGGGGAATAAGTTAGGAGAAGGTGATTGAACCTCTTCAACAATAATAGCTCTTTGGGGACATTTTATGCACAGAGCTGTGTACCCTCCTCAGAACAGCGGGTCTTTAATGACCCATGTGATGAGAAGGGCCCCATTAAGGCAACAGGAACAGGCCACTCTCCCACACCCCATGGGCCAGGCCACCACTGCTGCTGGTGCCCTGCATCTCCAGATTTATGGGGACAAGGAGGAGCTGGGACTGCGTGGTAGAAGTCACTTCTGTAAGAAATTCATCTTTTTAAAGTATGCTCTTTTTACTTTATTGAGACATCTATGAGAATAACTTGTGGCAGAATGTTTTAAAAACTGATGTGGATTATTTTAATCCTTTAACCGTGTGAAAGGCTGGAAGGGATTTTAGGTGGAAGAGAAGTTAAGAACAGAAAAATAGAGCAGGTTTTTAGAGAGGGAGAATTAATCCCAAACAAAAAGAGGGCATGGAAACAAATGTAGATGCCATGGGCTCTGTGCCAGACTTGTCAGTGCTGACTGGAACAGGCCAGGCTCCTCATTCAGCGGCTGCTGCATCAGCTGTGGTTCCCGCAGCCTCTGGGTCTCACGGAGCCCTTCCTCGGGAGTTCCATTTCCCATGGCTTTACTCATCTTCCGGCTTCAGGCTCTGACTTCGTCTCAGGATGGGATCGGTGTGTGTCTGTTTTCATAGATCCACTACATCAGAAGTATTTTGACATCTCTGTGTCTTTACATCCCAAGGTCAAGGCCCTGGCAACCTCAGAGGTTCCCATAGCCTCAGTCTTCCCCAAACCATGCCACTTCCTCCCATTTCTTTGGGTCAGAAATCTGGCTTTTGTTTTCTATATTTCTTTTCCCCAAGACATTGGGAGGCATCTGGTGAAAAACCCCAATAAAACCAGTTGTCTCTCCCCACGGTCATCCAGGTCACTTCTCTAACTCATTCCTACACACACCGCACATGTGAAATTTGCCTGTTTAGTCTATGTTCTTGACTTGATCACAGATGCCTGTACAATAAAGGCCCTTTTCAACAAAGTGTTGCAGAATGATAATGCTCTCCCCAAAATTTGAAACCGATTTGTATCATTGAAGTTTTTTTCTGTATTAAAAAAGAAAAATTAAAAATAAATATTAAGTGGAGGAATTTTTATCTCAGATATGTTAAAGTTGAAAATATTTTATAATGGAGATTGCAACTTTCAGTTACGTGTTATTTGAAAAAATATATTCACATGGTTAACTTTAGGGGAAAAAATAGTATAAATAGTTCAATATGCTACTAATGTTGGGTTTTTTAAATAATTAAAACTCTATTTTTATTACCAGAGTCCATCTTTAACTGTTTAAAAAGACAAAGAAAAAAAAACTTGGCTCTGCCCTTAGCACCCAGTAATCATTCACCTTTAATGCAAGTAATTTCAGTGCTAAGGGTGAACTCTTTTGTTTACTTATGATGCTTTAAAGGTAATCATGCCAGGAAAAGTAGAAAATCTCGCCTAAGTGCCCCTTGTTTTTAATGCGATCATATTTAACCTCACTAAGTCTTCACTACCAGATAAGTAATATTAAGAATACAAAACCTGCTTCTCACAACTGTTGTGAGGACTAAGCAGGATGATACCTGTAAAGCCCATAACATATTGCCTGATACGACAAGATTTTATTTTTCCACTATTTATTCCAGAATCATCAGAGTATTTATTCAGAACTCAGTTTTTCAACCTTCATAGACTTTCTTCTTTTTTTTTTTTTTTTTTTTTGAGGTGGAGTTTCAATCTTTTTGCCCAGGCTGGAGTGTAGTGGCATGATCTCGGCTCACTGCAGCCTCCGCCTCCCAGGTTCAAGCGATTCTCCTGCCTCAGCCTCCTAAATAACAAAGAGGTGACAGGATCCACAAAGTTGAAGAGGAGCATTCTGGCTGCTATGGGGAATTTGCTGAAGGGGTAGGGGCAGGGAGACCAGGGAGAAGGCGACTGCGTATGTCTGATGAGAGGACAGCAGCAGGACCAGAACTATAGCAGTGGAGATGCTGAGAAGGTCAGGTCCGAAATACATTTCTTTCTTTTTTTTTTTTTTTCCAGATAGAGTCTAGCTCTGTCGCCCAGGCTGGAGTGCAGTGGCGCAATCTTGGCTCACTGCAACCTCTGCCTCCCGAGTTCAAGCGATTCTCCTGTCTCAGCCTCCTGAGTAGCTGGGATTACAGGCACGTGTCACCACACCCGGCCAATTCTTGTATTACAGGCACGTGTCACCACACCCGGCCAATTTTTGTATTTTTAGTTAGAGACGGGATTTCACCATGTTGGTCAGGCTGGTCTCAAACTGCTGACCTCAGGTGATCTACCTGCCTCAGCCTCCCAAAGTGCTGGGATTACAGGTGTGAGCACCCACCCCAAAATACATTTCAAATATAAGGACCAAGCGCAGTGCTCACACCTGTAATTCCAGCACTTTGAGAGGCCAAGGTGGGCAAATTGTTTGAGGTCAGGAGTTCAAAACCAGCCTAGACAACAAGGTGAAACCCTGTCTCTACTAAAAATACAAAAATCAGCCAGGAGTGGTGGTACACGCCTGTAGTCCTAGCTACTGGGGTGTGTGAGGCAGGAGAATCGCTTGAGCCCAGAAGGTGGAGGTTGCTGTGAGCCGAGATTGCACCACTGCACTCCAGCCTGCGTGACAGAGCAAGACTGTCAAAAAAAAATAAAAAATAAAAAAACATTTCAAATGTAAGAACCAAGATCTAGTACTCGTCCCTCAAATCTGCTGCTTCCCCTGCCTTCAGCTTCCCAGCAGCAGGCACCAGCCTTCCACGGCAACATGGTATCTTCGTGCAGCTTTCCTGTTTACACTACTGGTTTTTTATTAAATGGTGTTCAGTTAAAAAAAAAAAAAAAAGAACCAAGCTAATTTGCTGATGAATCAAATTTGGGATGTGAGAGGAAGACGGAAAAAAAAGGAAGACTGCAATTTGGAGCCTGAGCAGCTGGCAGAATGGAGAACACGGCTTCCTGAATGAGGAAAGCTCGGCCAAGAGCAAGTTTGAGGAAAAGTTCAAGAGTTCAGCCTGGACCCATCAGTGCCTTCCCGTAGCCCTGTGGAGATGCCCAGTGACCTGGATGTGCAAGTCCAAGGCTCTCAAGAAAGAGCTCTGCCTGGAGCTCTTTCATTAGCATATAAATGATGTTTAAAGTCATGAAACTAAAGAAATTACCAAGGGGAAGGGAGAGACAGAGGCACCAGCAAAGTAGACTAAGGAGTGCCTGGAAAGGCAGGGATTACCAGGAGCCTGCAGGAAGGAGGGCGTCCTCACCTGTGCCCCCGCCAGAGCCGGCAGTGCCCGTCTGAGCGGGACCCTTGGACCCAGCGAGGTGGAGGTCATTTGTAAGACAAGAGCGGGCATCTCTGGAAAGCAGGGGGGGACACTTGTTCACAGGGGTTGCGAGGCAGTGGGAGAAGAGAAAGACTGGGAGCACAGATGATTGTTCAGAGACTCACTTTAAGGGAAAAAGAGAGAGGCGTGGTGTAATAGCTACAGGAAGGGCGTTCAAAGGGTCTTTTTGTTTTTCTGAAGTGTGGGATAAATAGTAAGTTTGTAAGGCCGTGGGGGAAGCTCCAATAGGGAAGGGAGGACTAGTGGTGCCAGGGAAAGGGGGAGAATTGCTGGAGCAAGTCCCTGCATCCGTGGAAGCCATCAGGACACAGTGGGAAGTGGGAAGATTGGCCACACCTGAAAGCATCAGAGCCACAGGCGGCCGTGGCCATGGTGCCCAAGGTGTCCTCTCTGGAGCGTTTGTTCTCTCGGGAAGTAAGGGCTCCCTTGACTGTGGTTAGCTTTTTGTCTTAATTCACTGTGTCAGATACACAACTTACTGTAAAACAGTAAGATAACTGTTTTACAAGGCACAGTGGTCACATCAAAGGAGTCCCTAAGCCCCGATGGGCCAGGACATTCCAAAAAGATTTCACATGGTGGGAGAGGTGCTTGTTCCTGGAGCTTCCGATGGCGCTGTCACCTGCGCTGTCACCTCCCCTGTTCCTACCCCGCAGCACAGGCCTTGATCTGAAGCTCCAGCTTCCACACCTCTCTCTCCCACGGAAGTGGGAGATATCAGGAGTTTAAGAAAAGAACTGTTACACGGTACAGGATTCCATGTGACAGGATGCCGTTGAAAGTGTGCTGCCCAGAGAGAAGGGAACAAGGAAGCAGATGGCATGAAAAGAAAAGAAAAGGGGACAGCCCCCTTCAGTGAACCACAAACACCCAGAAGGCCAGACCATGGCCTAGCTCTCTCTCTCAGCTGGCACAGTGCTGGTGTCCATAAACTTTGCTGGACTGAGCCAAACCTGTGCCCTGTGTCAGAGAGTCGTATCAGAGGCAGATCTACCCAAGGAGACTTTTCTGTCCCCACCTTTCTGACATTGCTGTCCACTCTCCTTTTCAGACTTTCTTCTCTCCCAGCTTCTGTCCCAACCTCTTGCTTTCTTTCTGCCCCTCTGGCTATCTTGTCTCAGTGCTGTGCTGTTCTCAGTCTCTTCTCCAGTCATCCCTTAAACGCCAGCATTCCAGAGGGCCCTGTCCTCGCCTTTCTATCTGGCATGCTCATTCCCTGCACGCTTGATCGCCAATGTGCTGCTGCTGACTCCCAGCTCTCTCCAGTCCAGACCCACTGCTGAACTCTGCACCAGTGCATTGCACTCCTTACTATACAGCCCACTTCAGCAGCTCAAGGGCACCTCAGACTCAGCCTGTCCACCCTGAACTCAGGATCTTTCCTCCTCACATGTGCTCCTGCTCTGATGTGCCCCACCCCAGTGCAAGGGCATCACCCTCCACCCATCAGCCAAGCCAGAGACACAGTTGGCACAATTGACTTCTCCCTTCCTTTACTCCCCATCTCCAAGCTGTCTTCCCACACAGCTCAGATTCATTCCAAATGGCCTATCTTTTATGGACCAGTCACTCCTCACCTGGTCAGTGTACCACACACGGAATTTCTCGAAATTTGGCTCTGTCTTAGAGCAACCCACCTCTCCCCTCTGCACTGCTGCTGGAGTCAGCTTCCTAAAACCCTAATGCGATCCTCTCACTTTCCCTAGTGAGGACTCCCTTCCCCAAGCCAGCCTCTGCCTCCCCCTGCCTTCCTTCACATAGGAAATTCCTATGTGACTTCCAGAGACTCCTGGAGACAGGGGAAGGTGTGCCCTGATTCTGTAGGCAGCACGGAAGGAGCTGGTGCAGGTTGTGTGTGTCACAGTGTTGGGTGACAGTGGGAGCAGCTCACAGTGTTGTTCTGAGGAAGAGGCTGAAGATTGAGGGATACATTCCCCATCTATTTACCTGCCAGCTGTGCCTTGGTTCAAGGCAAATTTTATGTAGAATATAAAATGCTATTACAGAAAAAGTGTCATAAGACTTTATTCAAGATTTTCAATGTCATAGGTTTTTATTTCATCATAACAAAGATATTTTAAATGTTTTTTAATCAAGTGAGTAACATAATAACATTATATCATTATAATGTGTTATATATTTTGTTATCACATATAATTACATAAACAAATTTGTCAATTGAACAGAAGAAAGAATCCAGAAATAGATTTACACGTATTTGGTAAATTGATTTTTGACAAAGGTACGAAGGCAATTCAATGGCAAAGTAAGAGTCTTTTTTAACAAATGATACCAGAATAATTGGATAGACATATGCAAAAAAAAATTTTTTTTTTTTTTTTTTTTTTTGAGACGGAGTTTAGCTCTTGTTGCCCAGGCTGAAGTGCAGTGGTGCGATTTTGGCTCACAGAAACCTCCACTTCCTGGGTCCAAAAGATTCTCCTGCCTCAGCCTCCTGAGTAGCTGGGATTACAGGCGCATGCCACCATGGCCGGCTAACCAAAAACTTTGATCCATACCTCACATTCATTCATTCATTCATTCATTTTTCTTCAAAGCATTCACTCATTTATTCAGAATATATAAATGAAGTACAATATGTCAGGTATTATTTTAGAGGAGGAAGACACTATCCTTGCCCACCCCATCCCAGGATTCTTGACACATAAACAAATTGGTGCAATGTGCTCTGTGCTATAGGAGATGTGTAGGGGAATATGGGTGTTTGTGGGGCTGGGGATATGAGAAGTGTTTCCTATAGGAGATAATATGTTTTTAGTCTACTATGTATTCTTAATCTGTATTTGTAAAACAATGGTCCACATAATGATACCTGGTTTGTACACAATATTTTTTAGGGACAATAGTAGTTTTTATGCTGGTAAATTAAAATTATGTAAGTACTCTGGAACCCCTTAAGTTTCCCTGGGTCTTAGTTTGTAAATTTTAGCTCTACATAGTGCAATATATGTTTTTTTTGTTTTTTTTTAGACGGAGTCTCGCTCTATCGCCCAGGCTGGAGTGCAGTGGCCAGATCTCAGCCCACTGCAAGCTCCGCCTCCCGGGTTTACGCCATTCTCCTGCCTCAGCCTCCCCAGTAGCTGGGACTACAGGCGCCGCCACCATGCCCGGCTAATTTTTTGTATTTTTAGTGGAGACGGGGTTTCACTGTGTTAGCCAGGATAGTCTACATCTCCTGACCTCGTGATCTGCCCCCCTCGGCCTCCCAAAGTGCTGGGATTACAGGCGTGAGCCACCGGTGGTGCCCGGCCGAATTTTACTTTTAAAGTGAGTAAGATCAAGCCACCAGATGAACCAGGGACCTTCCTAGCAAATGAAGCCTCAAGTATTGCTACTGCTGTAGCGTACAAGCATCAGAGTGGATGTTTTAGTGAGTTAGGTGGAGATCAAGTGGCCTACATGAACTCTGGGAACCAAAACAACAGCTTAGGAATATAGGTTAAATGTGTGGGTAGTGCTATAACTTGGAGTGGCTGAGTTCAAGATTATTTACAGTGATTTTGTCCTAGATGCTGTTACACTGGCACCCACCCAGCCTTTTTAAAAAGATAAAATCGGGCCGGGCGCAGTGGCTCAAGCCTGTAATCCCAGCACTTTGGGAGGCCGAGACAGGCGGATCACGAGGTTAGGAGATGGAGACCATCCTGGCTAACACGGTGAAACCCCGTCTCTACTAGAAAGTACAAAAAACTAGCCGGGCGAGGTGGCGGGCGCCTGTAGTCCCAGCTACTCGGGAGGCTGAGGCAGGAGAATGGCGTGAACCCGGGAGGCGGAGCTTGCAGTGAACTGAGATCCAGCCACTGCACTCCAGCCCGGGCGACAGAGTGAGACTCCGTCTCAAAAAAAAAAAAAAAAAAAAAAAAGATAAAATCGGCCAGGTCCGGTGGCTCGCACTTGTTTTCCCGGCAGTTTGGGAGGCTGAGGCGGGAGGATCTTTTGAGGCCAGGAGTTCAAGACCGGCCTGAACAATATGGTGAGACCCTGGTCTCTAAAAAAAGAACATCAAAGCCTAAAAGTACAAAAGAGGTCTTTCAGGTTGCAGAGATAAGACATGATCTGTCTGCCTCTTGGTGGAAGAGTGAATAAAAATATTGGCCACTTTGATTTTGCTGCTGTTTAGAAAGACTCCTGGCTGGGCGTGATGGCTCACACCTGTAATCCCAACACTTTGGGAGGTTGAGGTGGGCAGATTACTTGAGTCTGGCCAACATGGTGAAACCCTGTCTCTACTAAAATCACAAAAAATTGGCTGGGCATGGTGGTGCACACCTGCAATCCCAGCTACTTGGGAGACCAAGGCACAAGAATCACCTGAACCCAGGAGCGGAGACTGCAGTGAGTTGAGATCAGGCTACTGCACTCCAGCCAGTGAGGCTCTGTCTCAAAAAAAAAAAAAAAAAAGAGGCTGGGTGCGGCGGCTCATGCCTGTAATCCCAGCACTTTAAGAGGCCGAGGTGGGTGGATCACCTGAGGTCAGGAGTTCGAGAGCAGCCTGACCAACATAGTAAAACCTCGCCTCTACTAAATACAAAAATTAGCCAGGAGTGGTGACACATGGCTATAATCCCAGCTACTTGGGAGGCTGAGGCAGGCGAATCACTTGAACCCAGGAGGCAGAGGTTGCAATGAGCTGAGATTGCGGCATTGCACTCCAACCTGGGCAACAAGAGTGAACCTCTGTCTCAAAAAAAAAAAAAAAAAAAAGACTCCTCACATCATTTTTAAAAATTCATTCAAAATGGATCATAAAACTACAGGAAAACCCCAAAACCTAATAAAAACTTCTACAAGAAAGCATAGAAGATATTTATGAACTTGGATTGGCAAAAATTTCTTAGATGCCGCACCAAAGGTATAATCCATAAAAGAAAAAATTAATAAATTGAACTTCATTAAAAGTAAGAACTTCTTTGAAAAACAAGCGAATGAAAAGGCACAGAGAGAAAATATTTGCAAATCACCTATCTCATACAGGACTGGTAAAGGGAAAATATAAAGAACTCTCAATAATAAGAAAATAACCCAGTTATAAAGAGGGCAAAACACTTAATCAGATATTCCATCAAAGAAGATTTGTGGATGGTAAATAAGCACATGAAAAGATGTTCAGTATCAGTAGCTATTAGGGCAATGCAAATTAAAACCACAATGAGGGCTGGACAAAGTGGCTTACGCCTGTAATCCCAACACTTTGGGAGGCTGAGATGGGAGGATCACTTGAGGCCAGAGTTCAAGATTAGCCTGGGCAGTATAGTAAGACTCCATCTCTACAAAAAAAAAAAAAAAAGTAAAAACTACAATAGGCCGGGCGCGGTGGCTCAAGCCTGTAATCCCAGCACTTGGGGAGGCCGAGACGGGCGGATCATGAGGTCAGGAGATTGAGACCATCCTGGCTAATACGGTGAAACCCCGTCTCTACTAAAAATACAAAAAACTAGCCGGGCGACGAGGCAGGCCCCTGTAGTCCCAGCTACTCGGGAGGCTGAGACAGGAGAATGGTGTGAACCCGGGAGGCGGAGCTTGCAGTGAGCTGAGAGCCGGACACTGCACTCCAGCCGGGGCGGCAGAGCAAGACTCCGTCTCAAAAAAAAAAAAAAAAAAAAAAAAAAAAAAAAAAAAAAAAAACTACAATAAGATACAATCATACAGCTATTAAATGGCTAACATGGGCCGGGCGCGGTGGCTCAAGCCTGTATTCCCAGCACTTTGGGAGGCCGAGATGGGCGGATCACGAGGTCAGGAGATCGAGACCATCCTGGCCAACATGGTGAAACCCCGTCTCTACTAAAAAAATACAAAAAACTAGCCGGGCAAGGTGGCGGGCTCCTGTAGTCCCAGCTACTTGGGAGGCTGAGGCAGGAGAATGGCGTAAACCCGGGAGGCGGAGCTTGCAGTGAGCTGAGATCCGGCCACTGCACTCCAGCCTGGGCGACAGAGCAAGACTCCATCTCAACAAAAAAAAAAAAAAAAAAAGGCTAAAATGAAAACGATTGATCGTAATCAGTGTTGGTAAGGATGTGAAGAAAATGGCTCTCATGTGCGGCTGGTGGAAATGTAAATGGGTATAATCACTTTGGAAAACAGTTCTTCAAAAAGTTAAACATTCACTCGCCATATGGCCCACCCGTTCCACTTCCAGGAATGGATGCAAAAGAAATGAAAGCACAGGCCAGGCACTGGTGGCTCACACCTGTAATCTCAGCACTTTGGGAGGCCAAGGCAGGTGGATCACCTAAGGTCAGGAGTTCAAGACCAGCCTGGTCAACATGGTGAAACCCTGTCCTACTAAAAATACAAAAGAAATTAGCCAGGCGTGGTGGCAGGTGCCTGTAATTCTAGCTACTCGGGAGGCTGAGGCAGGAGAATTGCTTGAACCTAGGAGGCAGAGGTTGCAGTGAGCCAAGATTGTGCCACTGCACCCCAGCCTGGGTGACAGAGCAAACTCTGTCTCGGGAAAAAAAAAAAAAGAAAGCATTTGTATGTCCCCACAAAGATTTGTATCCAAATATTCATAACAGCATTATTTGTATCAGCCCAAAACTGAAAACAACACAGATGTCCATTGTGGAGGTTTTAAAACATGTCCACAAGTTCTTTGATACTTCTTCCCTAGAGGTGATCATTCCTCTTCCTTTGTAGGCAGGCTGGACTTAGTGATTCCTGTCTATCAAACAGAATATGGTAGAAGTGAAGGTATGCAACCTCTGAGACTAGATCAACAAAGGCATTGTAGTTGCCTTATTGTTTCTTGTGTCACTCATTCTGGAGAAGCCAGCTGCCATGTCCTGAGGACACTCAAGCAGCTCAAGGGAGAGGTCCCTGTGGTGAGGAACTAAGTCCTCTGCCAAGAACCATGTGAGTGTGCCATCTTGAAAGCAGACCCAAGTCAAGCCTTCTGATGACTGTAACCTCCAATGACATCTTTTTTTTAGTTTGTTTTTGGGACAGAGTCTCTGTCACCCAGGCTGGAGTGCAGTGGCACGATCTTGGCTTACTGCAACCCCTGCTTCCTGGCTTCAAACAATTCTCATGCCTCAGCCTCCCAAGTAGGCTGGGATTACAAGCACGCACCACCATGCCCGGCTAATTTTTGTATTTTTGGTAAAGACGGGATTTCACCATGTCAGCCAGGCTGGTCTCGAACTCCTGACCTCAAGTGATCCACCTGCCTCGGCCTCCCAAAGTGCTGGGATTAGAGGCATGAGTCACTGCACCCGGCCTCTTAACATTTTAACATCTCTGAATTTAGCATGCATCTTGTAATTATAGTGGACAGCTTTCTTTCTTTCTCTCTTTTTTTTTTTGATGAGACGTTTTAAATGATGTATCTTATTACTTTTGCCAGAAAAACGGTACATCTTTTATTCAGTGACATCCTAGATTCAATGAAATATGGTAAGTTTTGAAATCTAGGTAAGAAGAACAATTTTGTAGTTGAAAATAAATTCCTAAAATTGTCCTAAAAAATGGCAGAAAATCTGATTGAGTCCGTAAGTATAGAAGGTATTGGATAGTTTTTTTAAAACTAGCCTCCACAAAAGGGTCCCAACCCTCACGGATTTTGGGACAAGGACAATCCAACATCACTGTAGAATCTAAGAAAAAGTTTGAACAAATGGACAAATATACTATGCTACTGAATGGGAAGACTTCATCTTGCAAAGATGTATATTTCTCCTCAGATGAAGTAAATTACTGTGATTCCAGACAGAATCCCAATTCTTTTCTCTTTATGCCTGGCACATAGTAGGCACTCCATAAATATCTGCTGAGTGATTAGATGAATGATTTGCCAGAAATTTTTTTTAAAGATTTGTCATGAAGGATGGTTATTTCTTCAACATTATAATTTATTGCAAAGCTACAATAATTAGCACACTATGATGCTGGTGCAAGAATAGATAAACCACTCGATACAACAGAATGAAGTCCAGAAATAAACTCAAGTATATATAAAATGTACACGATGAAAGTAGCAGCATTTCAAATCTGTAGAGACATGATGAATTTTTTAAAAAATAACGTTGGGACAATTGGACAAACTTTTGGAGAAAGTAAATATATGCCTCTGTTTTTAGTTCTAAATAAATTAAAAGTGAAACATAAAAAGTCAGTTTCTGAAATTTGTAAAAGAAAATATGAACCACTGTGTACCAAGTCTTAGCGGTGGAGAGAGCCTTTCTAAAGACATTAAAGCAGAAGCCAGCCAGGCGCGATGGCTCACGCCTGTAATCCCCGCACTTTGAGAGGCTAAGGTGGGCAGATCACTTGAGGTCAGGAGTTTGAGACCAGACTGGTCAACATGGTGAGACCCCCATCTCTACTAAAAATACAAAAATTAGCCAGGCATGGTGGCGTGTGCCTGTAATCCCAGCTACTTGGGAGGCTGAGGCAGGAGAATCACTTGAACCCAGTGGGGCAGAGGTTGCAGTGAGCTGAGATTGTGCCATTGCACCCCAGTCCAGCCTGGGCAAAAGAACCAGACTCCGTCTAAAAAAAAAAAAAAAATGCAGAAGCCATGAACAAAGTTTGAAATATTTGATTACACAAAACTTAAAATTTCTATGCCAGAAAGAACCAAAAAATTAAAAGAGAAATAGCAAACTAGAGAAAATATCTGTGAGTTTCCAAAAGGGCCAATATCATTAGCATAGGCCGGGTGCGGTGGCTCACACCTGTAATCCCCGCACTTTGGGAAATGAAGGCGGACAGATCACTTGAGGTCAGGAGTTCAAGACCAGTCTGGCCAACGTGGTGAAACCCGGTCTCTACTAAAAATACAAAAAATTAGCCAGGCATTGTGGCGCATGCTTGTAATCCCAGCTACTCAGGAAGCCAAGGCAGGAGAATCGCTTGAACTGGGGAGACACAGGATGCAGTGAGCCAAGATCATGCCACTGCACTCCAGCCTGGGCAACAGAGGAAAAAAAAAAAAAAAGAATCATTAATATGAAAAGAGATCTTACATGTCAAAAAGATAAAGGCGGCCAGGCACCGTGGCTCGAGCCTGTAATCCCAGCACTTTGGGAGGGTGAGCAGGCAGATCACCTGAGGTCAGGAGTTCAAGACCAGCCTGACCAACATGGAGAAACCCCGTTTCTACTAAAAATATAAAAACTAGCCAGGCGTGGTGGCACATGCCTGTAATCCCAGCTACTCAGGAGGCTGAGGCAGGAGAATCGTTTGAACTCAGGAGGCGGAGGTTGTGGTGAGCCAAGATCATGCCATTGCATTTCAGCCTAGGCAACTCCATCTCAAGAGCAAAACTCCATCTCAAAAAAAAAAAAAAGATAAAGGCATGAGCACCCATTAAAATACGAGGGAAGGATATGAGCAGATAATTTACAAAAAAAGAAATGCAGTTACCCAATAAGCATTGTTAAAAGATAAATTTTGACACATTAAAAATTTTAAGAGTTTATTTGAGCAGTGATATATATATATATATATGTATATATATATATTTTTTTTTTTTTTTTTTTTTTTGTTGTTGTTGTTGAGATGGAGTCTCACTTTATAGCCCAGGCTGGAGTGCAGTGGCACAATCTCAGCTCGCTGCAGTCTCCGCCTCCCAGGTTCAAGTGATTCTCCCACCTCAGCCTCCCAAGTAGCTAGGATTACAGGCCCCCACCACCAGGCCTGGCTAATTTTTTTCTATTTTTAGTGGAGATGGGGTTTCACCATGGTGGCCAGGCTGGTCTCAAACTCCTGACCTTAAGTGATCTGCCCACCTTGGCCTCCCAAAGTGCTGGGATTACAGGAGTGAGCCACTGAGCCCAGATGACAGTGATTTACTAATCAGGCAGCTCCAAACCCGAGGGAACAAAGGGAGGCTTTTATAGGGTGAATGTAGAAGCAAAGCAAAGAAAGTATTTGATTTGCTGAAGTGGAGCAGTAGCTTTACTTGGATCATTCCAGTGGAAAGTCCCTGGTTAGAGATTAGTTGACAGTTTCTGGTTGGCTCCTAGAATATGACCTTTTACATTAAGTTGAGTTTTGGTTTGCTTATGTAGGAACTCACAGCACTGGGACCACCTCATTCTAATGGCTTCCCAATTATTTTAACGGCATGGGAAAAATGGTGCCCCACTGAGAATTTTAATATGCAAATTATCACTGAAATGATTTGGTCACTCAGACTGGCTGAGACTGTCAGAGTCATGGATTCAGGCACCCTCTCTCTGCACTGCTAGAAGTAGTCTAGATGGTACTGCCTTCTGGGGAAGAAGTTGGCAGGATGTGATATTAAATGGACACAGCCTGTGTACTCACAGGCAATTATTTAAAGGTATAATCGGCAAACTGTGAATAATGAGTTCTTGATTGTCTGTTACAGCATCATTTATAAAGCAGAAAGCTTTGGAAACTAAATGGAAACAGGAGGAAACTGGTAAAGATATTTTGTTACATTCAAATACTGAAATGCCATACAGTGAGTTAAACTTATGTTATTGAAAAATGCATAGAAGAAAATATACAATATAGTGAAGAAAGCAAATTATATTTTGAAGTTCAATTCTGTTTTTCTTTATAACATTTCTCTTGCTTATTCATTCTTAATAAAAATACTTGAAGGAGAAGTACCAAAATGCTATCAGTACTGGCCAGGCGCGATGGCTCACACTTGTAATCCCAGCACTTTGGGAGGCCAAGGCGGGTGGATCACTTGAGGTCAGGAGTTCGAGACCAGCCTGGCCAACATGGTGAAACCTCATCTCTACCAAAAACAAAAAAATTAGCTAGGCGTGGTGGGGCACGCCTGTAGACCCAGCTACTCAGGAGGCTGAAGCAGGAGAATCGCTTGAACCCAAGAGGCAGAACCCAAGAGGCATAGGCTGCAGTAAGCCAAAATTGCGCCACTGCACTCCAGCCTGGGTGATAGAGCAAGACTCTGTCTCAAAAAAAAAAAAAAAAAAAAAAAAAAGACTTCCTCTTTCCCTCGGAGCCGGCGGCGGCGGCGGCGGCATCGGCGGCCTGTGCAGCAATGGCCAAGATCAAGGCTCGAGATCTTCGCGGGAAGAAGAAGGAGGAGCTGCTGAAACAGCTGGATGACCTGAAGGTGGAACTGTCCCAGCTGCGCGTCGCCAAAGTGACAGGCGGTGCGGCCTCCAAGCTCTCTAAGATACGAGTCGTCCGCAAATCCATCGCCCGTGTTCTCACAGTCATTAACCAGACTCAGAAAGAAAACGTCAGGAAATTCTACAAGGGCAAGAAGTACAAGCCCCTGGACCTGCGGCCTAAGAAGACACGCGCCATGCGCCGCCGGCTCAACAAGCATGAGGAGAACCTGAAGACCAAGAAGCAGCAGTGGAAGGAGCGGCTGTACCCGCTGCGGAAGTACGCGGTCAAGGCCTGAGTGGTGCGTTGTCAATAAAGCACAGCTGGCTGAAAAAAAAAAAAAAAAAAAAAAAAAAAAAATATATATATATATATATATATATATATATATATCAGTATTTCTCTCTGGGACATAGGGTTGCAGATGATTTTTAAAATTTTCTTCTTTATGTTTTTCATTTTTCCTCAAATATTCTACAACAAAATACAGAAAAAAATAACAAAGCTCATGAAGATGTAGATATAGATACAAAGTATTTAACAGTAAATAACATTCTGAATAAAATAAAATCATGTGACTTACATAAAACCAGCAATCTATACAAGAGAAATGAACATATATCCACACAGACTTGTACAGGAATGTTCATAGCATCTTCATTAACAATAGCAAAAAAGTAGAAACAACCTAAATGCCCATCAAATGGTAAGCAGATCAACTAAATGTAGGCTATTCATACAGTGGAATATTATTTGGCCATAAAAAGGAATGACGCACTGACACATAGATGAGCCTCAAAAACATTGTGCTCAGTGCAAGAAGCCAGACACAAAAGGCCACGTGTTGCATGATGCCATTTATATGAAATGTCCGGAAAAGGCAGATCCACAGATACAGAAGCAAATAAGTGGTTGATTGACCAGGGCTAGGGGAAGAAATGGGGAGTGAGGTTTCATTTTAGGGTGATGAGAGTTCTAAAATTAGATCATGGTGATGTTGGACAACTCTGTAAATATACTAAAATTCACTGAATTGTACATTTTATTTTATTTTATTTTTATTGTATTTTTTTGAGATAGAGTCTAGCTTTGTCGCCAGGCTGGAGTGCAGTGGCGCGATCTCGGCTCACCACAACCTCCACCTCCTGGGTTCAAGCAATTCTTCTGCCTCAGCCTCCTGAGTAGCTGGGATTAAAGGCACATGCCACTGTGCCCAGCTAATTTTTGTATTTTTAGTAGAGACGGTTTCACCATGTTGGCCAGGATGGTCTCGATCTCCTGACCTCGTGATCTGCCCACCTCAGCCTCTCAAAGTGCTGGGATTACAGGTGAGAGCCACCACACCCGCCCGAATTGTGCATTTTTAATGGATGAATTTTGTGGTCTATAAATGATCTCAGTAAAGCTGTTATTTTTAATAATTTAAAATAGGTTTCATTATTTTTCTTTTTTTTTTTTTTTGAGACAGAGTCTTGCTCTATCGCCCAGGCTGGAGTGCAGTGGCATGATCTCGGCTCACTGCAAGCTCTGCCTCCCAGGTTCATGCCAGTCTCCTGCCTCAGCCTCCCGAGTAGCGGGGACTACAGGTGCCCGCCACCTCACCCGGCTAGTTTTTTGTATTTTTAGTAGAGACGGGGTTTCACCGTGTTAGTCAGGATGGTCTCCATCTCCTGACCTCGTGATCTGCCCGCCTCGGCCTCCCAAAGTGCTGGGATTACTGGCATGAGCCACCGCGCCCAACTAGGTTTCATCATTTTTCAAACAGTAAACATACTAATGCAGCCAAGACCCAATTGCAACAAAACACTATATCTGCTGACTCATCAAGTTGCTAATTATATCATGTTTTCTTCCTTTTTTTTTTTGGAAATTAGAAATGTGATTCTAAAATGTAGGTGGGGACGCTACATTTTAGTTCACTTTGTGAACTAAAATGCATTAGCAGAATCCAAGATATTGTTCTTACACGTCATTATCTTCTCAGAGTAACACTACCATCTTTACCTCTACCCTCTGTAGACAGCTCTAAACATTTAAACGAATGAAATTATACAGTATGTACTCAAATATCTAGCTTTTCTTTTTTTTACTCAGTATTATGTCTGTGAGTCATCCCTGTTGTTGTGTGTCAATAATTAACAATCAGATATTTGTTAACATCCATTCTTCATGATGTTAATAAAAATTCAGGCCGGACATGGTGGCTCACGCCTGTAATCCCAGCACTTTGGGAGGCAGAGGCGGGTGGATCACTTGAGGGTTCAGGAGTTCAACATCAGCCTGGCCAAATGGATAAACCCTGCCTCTACAAAAAATGCAAAAACTAGCTGGGCATGGTGGTGGGTGCCTGTAATCCCAGCTACTTGGGAGGCTGAGGTAGGAGAATCACTTGAACCTAGGAGGTGGAGGTTGCAGTGAGCTGAGATCTAGACACTGCACTCAAGTCCGGGCGACAGAGCAAGACTCCGTCTCAAAAATAATAATAATAATAATAATAATAATAACTCAGTCTTTCATTGAGAAAGAAATGCATGGCTAAAACATGATGGTTTGGGAGGCTGAGGCGAGAGGATTGCTTGAGCTCAGGAGTTGGACCAGCCTAGGCAACATAGCGAGAACTTGTCTCTACTGAAAAAAAAAAAAATAGCTGGACGTGCCAGTGTGCACCTGTAGTCCCAGCTACTGGGGGATTTAAAGTAGGAGGCTCACTTTAGCCTGGGATGGGGAGGCTGCGATCAGCTGTAATCACGCCACTGCACTCCAGCCTGTGTGACAGAACAAGACTCTGTCTCTAAAAAAAAAATTTTTTTTAATTTAAATTTTTAAAACGCGATGAACTTCTGTAATAAATGGGGCCTTTGTTTCTCCATGGACTTTCTCACTCTAAGAGGGTCTGAACCCCATGGACTTGTGTTTAGAGCTTGCAGCAGGCCAGGAACAATGTACTTGAATGAACCTTGTCTTAATCTAGTACTGGTTGAGGTTCAGCAAGAGGATACAAGCGTGTGGCTTCAAGTCCTCTTGAATAATAATAAAATGTTTGCGGGGGGTATCTGGCTCCCACCACCCTTGTCCTGAATGAGGCTCAAGGTGTGATCCACCTTGCAGGAGGGCATTCTCCACCCAGGGGCTGCCGTCAGGTGTCCTTTCTTGACCGTTCACGAGTGTGGGAGACAGTAGGGCACAGGCATGAAGCACACGGGCTCTGCAGTCACGCAGACCTGTGTCCAAACCCTGCTTCCCCCACACAGTACTTGTGAGACTTTGAACAAACTACTTCGCCTCTCCTAACCTCAATTTTCTCATCTGTAAAGTGAGTGTAATAATGGTATCTACTTTGTGAAGATTAAATGGGATAATCTTTCTACTTTCTACAGATTAAATGGGATAATGGCTTTAAAGCTCAGTGTCTGGCACATAGTAAATTCTCCCAGAACAGCAGCTCTTATTACTTGTAGTAGTAATATTATTCTGGCTCAGATGGCTCAGATACTTAGGCCTTTGACCCTAAGTATCCAGCATCTTGGCGGTATTCATACTGGCTATTTATAAAGAACTAGCAGATAGGATACTATTATTGTTGCCTGTTTATCATTTATTTAATTACAGTCATCTAAGTGTTGTCTCTAACAAAAATGATTTGCTGTTGTTTTCATTGCAGACAGTTGCATCTATAAAAAGGTTTGCCCCTTTAATGGTGGCTCTTTTTTGGTTCAACCCTCTGCGTCAGATTTCCAGTTCTGTTGGAACCAGGCTCCCTGTGCAATTGGTAAGAAAAATCTTTATCATAACGCTTTCCCCCTTCATAGATATGTCTGAACTGTTGTAAGCAAATCCTATGTAAGCAAATCACTGGCTTACTGCGAAATTGCCATAAATTACATGCGTATGATTAGTGTTCAGAGCGTTCTTTTTCTTTTTCATTTTTTTTGCTTTCTGTTCCCCTTTTGGGACTATTGTCTTCTACTGTTCCTCCTAGTTTCTCTCAGTGCCTGAGCATGTATGCATTTGAGAGCAATTAAATGTCATTTTTCAGTACTTGGTTATCGTTTCAGCACCTCAGTTCATTTCTGGGCCTCACTTTCCTTTTTCTAAAATTCAAGGTCTCCAGCCTCAAAATGCTGACTGACCTCAGGGAGAAGCACACTGCTTTTAGCGCCTTTGGTGTATGTTTCATAGAAACTCAGGTATCTGCCTGCCACTAAAATGTCAGGACGTGAGCAATGATGCTTTGTGTTTGTAATTCAAGATCCACAACTGGCCATTGCCTTTTGGGAGTCAGATAAGAGCCAAGAATGTTCCAGTTCATTCTTTTGTCCTCACAATAAAACTATGTGCTAACAGGTCCACAGGACAGTATTTTGAGAGGAGGGCAGAGGGACCGATCTAAGGTCCTGGGAGAACCAGTCAGACTTGATGACAGATTAGATCTGGTAGGCAGGAAAGGGAGGTTTTGAACCACGTTGCTGGAGGGGCTTGAAAGTCATGGCCAGCGGAATAGATGTGATCGGCAGAGTCACCAGGAAAGCCAGGAGAGCAGATGAGCTCATCCATGGAAAGAGTGCAGAGAGAGCCAATGCGAAGAAGGGAACGACACGAAGTGCCAGGAAGAAAGAGGTGTGCCACAGGGCAGCCAGGGCAGGCACAGCACCTGGAAGCCAGTGTGTCATTCAAATCATTCAAGCAGAGGGGCCAGCCCTTAACAGATAACTCAGCAAACCCATTGATCCCAAGGGACACTGTGAGGGCCAGGGAGGAATAAGATGCGGCCCCTGCTCAGACGCGCAGCGGGAGGAGCACGGGGAGGAGTGAGGAGCACTGAGGTCTCCTCCAGGGCTGGGCCTTGAAGAGCGACGAAAGGGAAGTGTCCCAGGCAGGATGGCCTGGGCCTGCAGAGAGAATGTCAGGCTGGTATCTGAACAACAGAAGGGACTCCCCACAGGACTTTGGCAAGTGAGCTGCCTCACTGGAAGATCAGGCAATGGGGTTTCCATAGGGGAAAATGGCAGCAAGCATGGTGACAGTGCACACCTCCTGGGAGGCGGAGTGTGGCAACCGAGGGGAGGCTATCTTGGGAGCCAAGGCTACCTTACAATCAGGGTGACGTGCACATGTGAAGGAAGGAGAAAAGCAGCCAGAGGAATGAGAGATGGAAGTTTCTAGAGAAGTGAGCGTGACTATGAGACAGTCACAGCCCGTCCGCAGCCACCAAGCTAGCAACCGAGAGGTGACACTCCCGTTCCCTTGCAGTCTGTGCTTTCCCGTATCTCCTGGCCTTCACCACCGACTCCATGGAGATCCGCCTGGTGGTGAATGGGAACCTGGTCCACACCGCAGTCGTGCCACAGCTGCAGCTCGTGGCCTCCAGGGTGAGTAGGACTGGGATTTTCTCTCTGAGCGGTTTGGCAGGCCCCAGCACTGTGGGATTTCAGGTGAGCACAGAAGCCGCCTCTTGTCAAGTTAGGCTGATGAAGACCTGTGTCAGAATGCCAGCGTGAGATGGAAAGCCTGAAACCAGACTGATCTGTTGGGTTTTCATGTGTGATTTCTGTGGGCTTTCAGAACACTCCTCAGCTTTGTTAATAGTCATTCAGTGCTGGTGGCCGCTGGGGAGCACTTAGCTGAAAAGAGATATCCCTGATCAGAGACTGGGTCAGTTATTCATGTCACTGCTGCCCTGGAGGACAGTCCAAGTCTAGAAAAGTCAGAGCTTGCAATCTTTCTTCCTTTCCCACCCTCTGTCCTCAATTTGAATTCATAGCCTATGAAACATGGCTAATTGATTAATCCATGCCTTATAACCAAGAGCTAGGGCAAAACGGAGGGATACAGGAACAAAGATGCCTTCCAAGATGTCTTTTGTCACTGGCACATAATCTGGGGGTTCTTGTTCTAGTCCCCTCCCCTGAGTCAGGCCCAGAAAGTCCTCCCCAGCCCTGCCAGACTGGGCTGGCTCCCCCGCTGTGTCCCCTGTTCCCTTCCCTGGTCCTGACATCCATCACATTTGGTGGTAGGTGACTGCTTATTTGTTCATCTTTGCTGCTGCCCTGATGGTTCTGTGAGAGCAGGGGCCATGCTCTCTTACTCACTATCATAGCACCAGTGGTGTGCTCAGTGCTTCCGTCCCCCAGTGCTCTGGAAAACGTGTGTGCACACATGTGCATATATGTATGATATGTGTACATATGTGCATGTATGTATTATATGTGTGTACATTCATTGTAAATAGCTTACAATTTACAAATAGTAAATATACAATGCTGTTTATCATAAAAATCCACTTAGCCAATTGGTTCTTACAAAATGCTTTTGTTAATATTTGCTGAATTCTTATATCCATAGCCAGTCTACAGTTGCATTTCAACCATTATTTTACACTTGGAGTTATATCTCAATCCACTCATTTTTTTCCAATTTTAATCTGATAGGTAATCTGCTATAAAACTATTTTTCAACCTCATACAACTTATAGTCATTAAAATGAAACTTCAGCTTCTGTACCAGACTAAACACACTTCCACATTTCTTGTTCATTTCTAGTACTTTCTGCATCACTGTAAGTATAGACAATCAACAAAACAACAAATCAAAGTGGAACTGATAGTCCTCGCTGGATTCCATGGTGTAAAGAGTTCCTCTATGATTGATTTCAAGTTCCCAGTGAGACGCCACTGCAGGTGGTGTTGGGGAGATGTGCGTTATCCCCCATGGTGCAGTATCTCTCCCCCAAGCCCCACAGACACTGTTGGTGTCAATAACTCCAGAGCAGATGTAATAGTAAGCACAGTCAAATAATTAGGAATGGTTGAATTTGGATATTTAGGGCCTTTGTTTATTTAGGTTTGTATAATTTTATTTTTAATCATGTGTGTTTAACAGCCAGTTTGCAAAATTCCTGAAAATTGGATCTCATAAATCACATCCAGCACACCACTGCTGTCAGCACCAGCGCCGGCGCATCACAGGTGTGCCTGAGTATCTGCTGGATCAGTGAATGAATAATCCGTTTCCCCATCTGCCAAATGGGCCTAACCGAATCCCTAAGATCTTTCCCATTCTAACACTCCAGGTGCCTGAGATTCCTGTTAGGGAAGTGTGTGCTGTGTTTGTGATTGCAGAAGATGTGTGGTGGAACATTGACTATTTTCTATTGTGGATCAACAAATAGATGAGGAAAAGTGGCGGGGAGTGGAATACTCAGGAAAAGTGTAACTAGCCACACTGGGCTTTCCTCCGGAAGGCTCCCTCCATCCCTCGCCCCGGCATCCCACACTTCTCTGCATGCTCCAAGGATGGGGACCCGTTGGAGGGTTTGCAGTGATGGCAGAAGGGCCAGTGGATGCAAGGCCTAGAACACCAGGCAGCCTGGTAATGCTCTCTCTTTCTTTCTAGTCGGATATATACTTCACAGCAACTGCAGCTGTGAATGAGGTCTCATCTGGAGGCAGCTCCAAGGGGGCCAGTGCCGGCAACTCTCCTCAGACACCCACGGGCCGAGACACTCCAGTATTTCCTTCTTCCCTGGGGGAAGGTGAAGTCCGAGTGTTACTGTTTGATTAATATTTGTAATCCACTCTAATTTCTCTAGTTCATTGTCTAATATCTACATGTGATTACTGCTTAAAGAAGTTACTATGTAAAGCCATTAAAAAAAGAAACCGGCCAAGTGCGGTGGCTCACGCCTACAATCCCAGCACTTTGGGAAGCCGAGGCGGGCGGATCACCTGAGGCCAGGAGTTCAAGACCAGCCTGACCAACATGGTGAAACCCCATCTCTACTAAAAATACAAAAATTAGCCGGGTGTGGTGGCGGGCGCCTGTATTCCCAGCTACTCGGGAGGCTGAGGCAGGAGAATCGCTTGAACCTGGGAGGCGGAGGTTGCCGTGAGCCGAGATCGTGCCATTGCACTCCAGCCTGGGCAACGAGACTCCGTCTAAAAAAAAAAAACAAAGAAATCTTGCAGTCTGAATACATTGGTTGTGTTCTTAAAAAATCTTGTGATAACAACGAAACTCCATTGTAAAAATAAATAAATAAACAAACAAACTGGGCTAGGCACTGTGGCTCACACATGTAATCTCAGCACTTTGGTGGGCTGAGGCAGATGGATCGCTTGAGCCCAGGAGTTTAAGACCAGCTGGGCAACATGGCAAAACCCTGTCTCTTAAAAAAAAAAAAAATACAAAAACTAGCTGGGTGCCTGTAGTCCCAGCTACTTGGGAGGCTGAGGTGGGAGGATCACCTGAGCACCGGAGGTCAAGGCTGCACTGAGCCGGGATTGCACCTCTGCACTCTGGCCTGGGCAACAGAGTGAGACTCTGTCTCTACAAAAAACAAAAGTAAATTAGCTGGCTGTCATGGCATGCACCTGTGGTCCCAGCTACTCAGGAGGCTGAGGTGGAGGTTCACTTGAGCCTGGGAGGTCAAGACTGCAGTAAGTCATGATTGCATCATTGCACTCCAGCCTGAGCAACAGAACCAGACCTTCTCTCAAAAAAAAAAAAAGAATGTTTCAGCGGGAAGAAGGGAGTTAAAGGCAATAGAGTTTCCAACTTGCAACAGCAGTTATTTTTCCTTCAGGGCTGTTAACAGTAGTGGGTTTTGATAGCTAAAAGAATAGAGTCATCAAGCCTAGACATTCCTTAGCACATGCAGTCTTTCACTCTATCTGGCTTTGCCTGCGAACCCCAGAGGCCTCTGCTGTGGTTACCTCATTGCTTTGAACACAGCGCTTTTCATAAATTCTTACCACATCACTCGTCTTACGGCACACAGTTAAGATAAAGCACAGAATTCCCCAAGCAGGGCAGCTTTTTGCTTTTCTTGTCTAGTCTTTTTTCCTGTGCAGTCACGAGTGCATTTTACCTAATTTACACATGAAAATACTTTAGAAAATGCAGAGCCATCAGGCACCCTCAAATTAGTGCTCCCGGCCAGCCCTCCCAGTGGGACATTACAGATCAGTGTGTGATATAAAGTCTTCCTTCATGCTATGTTAAGGAACAAGAGATTACTCTCTTGTAAATAATATGAGCTTTTCTTAAAGTTCTGATGTTCTTTTTGAAATCACATTTCAGGTGAAATTCAATCAAAAAATCTGTACAAGATTCCACTTAGAAACCTCGTGGGCAGAAGCATCGAGCGACCTCTGAAGTCGCCCTTAGTCTCCAAGGTCATCACCCCACCCACTCCCATCAGTGTGGGCCTCGCTGCCATTCCTGTCACGCACTCCTTGTCCCTGTCTCGCATGGAGATCAAAGAAATAGCAAGCAGGACCCGCAGGGAACTACTGGGTAATGGTTCTCAATCCTGGTTTCCACTGTCTGTGAACAGACCAGCTGGTTTTATCTTTGGATATGAAGTGTTCTTAAAAACAATGAGTTTAAAAGGAACCTTTCCTTTTAAGAAGGGATTTATAAGTAAGTTCTAATACATCTATACCAAGGAATACACTATAGTGTAGCCACCAACAGTGATGTTGTTGATCTACATGTATTGGTGTGGAAAGCTGCCCAAGCCATGTGAAGGGGGGAAATGGGCAGTTTATAAAACACTACGTCTAGTCTGATACCATTTTTAAAAATAAATGATTTCCTAGAAAGGTGTCTAGAAGGATTTATATCCCATAGTCCTCAGGCAACATTTTACGTTGGTATATCCCAAAGTGGGAATGTACCATGTTTTACACGCGTGTGTTCAGTTTCCTTATTACTTCTCCCAGCCCTAGACAGTGGGGCAGGTCTGTGGACGGAACAGATGCAAGATATGTGTTGAGCTCTTTTCTCTCAGTATAAATATGGGACTGGGTTCACACCTGTTATCCCAGCATTTTGGGAGAGGCTGAGGCAGGAGATCACTTGAGTTCAGGAGTTCAAGACCAGCCTGGGTAAAATGGTGAAACCCCATCTCTACAAAAAATACAAAAAAATTAGTCAGCCATGGTGGCATGCGCCTATAGTCCCAGCTACTCAAGAAGCTGAGGCAAGAGAATCAACTGAGTCCAGGAGGTCAAGGCTACAGGGAGCCATGGTGACACCACTGCACTCCAGCCTGGGTGACAGAGAGACACCCTGTCTTTAAAAAAAAAAAAGATGAGAGGCCAAACCAGAGAAACATAAAGCCCCTGATAAGTGTGAAAAGGTTGGACTGTTAGAAACCTTTTTGGGCCGGGTGCGGTGGCTCAAGCCTGTAATCCCAGCACTTTGGGAGGCCGAGACGGGCAGATCACGAGGTCAGGAGATCGAGACCATCCTGGCTAACACGGTGAAACCCCATCTCTACTAAAAAAAAAAAATACAAAAAAAACTAGCCGGGCGAGGTGGCGGTGCCTGTAGTCCCAGCTACTCGGGAGGCTGAGGCAGGAGAATGGCGGGAACCCGGGAGGCGGAGCTTGCAGTGAGCTGAGATCTGGCCACTGCACTCCAGTCCCAGCGACAGAGCGAGACTCCGCCTCAAAAAAAAAAAAAAAAAAAAAAAAAAAAGAAACCTTTTTGTTCAGATTTGTGGAAACAAAATAAGGAAAAATGGAAGTGACATGATAAACTAGTAAAAACTGGTTTGAAAACTTAGATTGGGATCTGCATGACAGGTGGCCTGCGCACATCCCTACCCTGCAGTAATATTCCCTGAACAACTGGGAGGAGGGGATTCAGGCCACCTGACAGGGCAGGCCTTGACACTAACAAAGTCCATTGGTTTTTCAAGTTGGTGCCTTCCACTGTGTTTTTAAAATAAATGTATTGCTATTTTTAATGCAGTCTTCCATATCAAAGCTTGATCTGCCCACCACTGTTTACAAACCACTGAGCTTTTGCAAAACGGAACCTCTGAATTGGAGAATTACAGGGTTATCAGCGGTAGGACTGTAGATCATCTCTCCTCATTAGGCTCTTTGAGTCTCTAATTTTTTTTGCAGTGTGTGTATACTTTATAATCAGAAAATAAAAACCTTCTACCAACACGAAAACCAATAATTTGAAAATATATATTCTATCATCTTTCTTCCTGACTCTAGCACAACAATGCACCAGTTCCCAACCAAGAAAAAATAAGGGTCTTTTCTGTCTCCATGGCAGCCCTGTGGTAGTGACCCTCTGACCTATGATTCTCAATCCAGGCCTCTCGGATGAAGGTGGACCCAAGTCAGAAGGAGCGCCAAAGGCCAAATCAAAACCCCGGAAACGGTTAGAAGAAAGCCAAGGAGGCCCCAAGCCAGGGGCAGTGAGGTCATCTAGCAGTGACAGGTAAAGAGATGGAGAGGCCCCTGCTCGGGGTGGTGGACCTGTGAGTCACAGCACTGCCCAGGAGGCCCCTTCTGTGGATTGATGATGCCACTAGTGGCCCCTTTGGCAGCTACAGCAGAGGGCCAGCAGCCTGCTCCTCTCTGAGGGTACCCAGACCCTCAGGCCTGCCAGGGAGGGATCTAGACAAATGGACACATATACCAGCAGTCAAATGCTCATTCAAATATACTGAGACCAGGCCAGGTGCAGTGGCTCATGCCTTTAATCCCAGCACTTTAGGAGGCCGAGGCGGGCAGATCACCCGAGGTCAGGAGTTCGAGACTAGGCTGGCCAACACAGTGAAACCCCGTCTCTACTAAAAATACAAAAATTAGCCAGGCGTGGTGGCACATCCCTGTGGTCCCAGCTACTTGGGAGGTTGAGGCAGAAGAATTGCTTCAACGTGAGAGGCGGAGGTTGCATCAGCCAAGATCATGCCACTGCACTCCAGCCTGGGCAACAGAGCAAGACTCCATATATATATATATAAAATATTTATATTTTTAATATATATATTATATAACATTTTATATTTTTAATATATATCATATATTTATATTTTAATATATAATATATAAATATTTATATTATATATATATATTATATATATAAAGAGAGACTTTTTCCTCACCAGATCGACAGAGAGTTTTTAAAATAAAAATGCCTGCTAGGCATGGTGGCTTTATGCCTGTAATCCCAACACTTTGGGAGGCTGAGAAGGGAAGGTCACTTGAGCCCAAGAGTTCAATCCCAGCCTGGGCAACACGGCAAGACCCATCCCTACCAAAAAAAAAAAAAAAAAAAAATTAGCTGGATCTGGTGGTGTGTGCCTGTAGTCCCAGTTACTTGGGAGGCTAAGGTGGGAAGATGACCTCCTTCTGGGAGGTCAAGGCTGCCATGAGCCATGATCACACCACTGCACTCCAGCCTGGGTAACAGAGCAAGACCCCGTCTCAAAAAAAAAAAAAAAAAGAAAAAAAACAGTAAGACTGCAGGGAAATAGGTGCTCCCTATGCAGTAATGCAGTACTGGTAGCACATACACAGTCCAGCCTATCTGAATGCCAGCTCAGCATCACATGTCAGTGAATAGTAGTTAAGTCACACTGATTTGTCCTATAAGATCTCTGTTGTCCTTCAAGCAACATCACACATGCTTCAGTGTGGAGAGTGATAAGATCGTATGTCCAAGCTTCATTCATTCACTCAACATACATTCTTGGAGCACCCAAGAATGTGTTAAGATATGGAAAGGTCTAAGCCCCCACCTGTGCCTTCAAGGGGTTCCCAGGCCAGTGGCAAAGACCAACAAGGGTGCAGACAATTACTGCATTCCAGCGTGGCAGGTGATGTGTAACAAGGGTTGCCATCCAGCCCACACCTGGGGCAGGGAGGGTCTCAAACATCAGGGGAGGCTGAGCCTCCTCTCATAAGTCATAACCTGACAAGGCCCCTGGCCTCAGGGACTTTGCATTCTAGTGTGGGAAAACAGACAGCAAACCTGTAAACAAGTATCAAATAAAATCATTTCAAATAGTGACAAGTGCTATAAAGAAATGGAAAAGAAGTGACAGGGCTGGCAGGTAGAAGGTCTACTCTGAGAGAGAGTTCAAGGAAAGCTTTTTGAGGAAGTAGCATTGGGCTGGGCTTGGAATGAATGGTAAGAAGCTAGGGGAACAGCCCTTCTGACAGCAACAACCTCAGGGCAAGGGCCCTGCAGCAGGCCTAGCATGGCCAGTTAAAAAGGCAGGAGGAAGAGTGGACAGACTTGAGCATAGAGAACGGAGCCAGGAACCACGTGAGGCCGAGAGTGGGCAGCAGCTGGGCCAGGTGGGCTTTTGCAGGCCAATGAGTATTTGTGGAATGCATTAACTCCCTGAGAAGTGAAAACCAATTTTGGTCAAATTAATATGCAGCTATTGAGAAGAGTCCTGAGAAGCTGGAGGAAACAGAGGGAGTCAGGGGTGCCCTGGAAGGCTGGAGGGGTCACAGGCCCAGTCCCGGAACCTTGGTTATGAGTTTCAGCCTGATCCTCTGGCCCTGGGCACCCATGGGAGGGTTTTAGGCAGGGTGACATTATCTAGATTTGCACTTTAGAAAGGTAGGTAAATAATGCCTCACAAACACCTTCCATGTGTCACACACTCGGCCTTTAATCCTCACAACCCCCTGAGGTGACGGGGGTGGCATTCCAGCACTTCCCCACCTCTACCACATAACAGTGAGGGTTTGGGGAGCCAAGCTCATGAGCTCAGATGAGCAGGAAATTGCCAGAAAAAAATAGTCCCAGTTCCACAGTACTCCCACGGATCCTCTTACAGTGACTTGTCTCTTCTAGGATCCCATCAGGCTCCTTGGAAAGTGCTTCCACTTCCGAAGCCAACCCTGAGGGGCACTCAACCAGCTCTGACCAGGACCCTGTTGCAGACAGAGAGGGCAGCCCCGTCTCCAGCAGCAGCCCCTTCCAGCTCACGGCTTTCTCCGATGAAGACATTATTGACTTGAAGTAACAGAGTTCAAATCTCATTTGTCATCTTTAGTTTTCTTATGGAGATTTATACTCTTTAAACAGTTCTGCTGTCATTTCTCAACAAAATGTGGCTTTTAGCCTGTCAGTGATCTATTGGACCAAACTTTCTGCACACTCGGCCAGTCCCCTCTCCAATGTGCGGTGCCATCTTTCCTGACCTTTGTTTCTTTCTGTTCAGGAACCATCAGTCCCCTTGTAATAAAGGTGGTAGATTTCATTGAGGTTTTAGATGGAAACTTTGAATAAATCAAAAATATTCATTCTTATTTACTGCAACCTTCTCATATTTTATATACTTAGATGGAAAATTATGTTGTCATTACAGTTTTGATTTATGTCACATAATGTGTTTCTTTTATAAAGAAAAGTCATTGCTTTTTAATTTTATTATAAGTAAGTTTTCTTTCTGCACCTTTGGCCCCAGTTGCTGTTTCAGTTCACTGTGATTGGAACCAGCTGCATTCCTGACTGTAGACTTTTGAGAAAAGCTGAATGGTTAGATCTTAGAAGCTCCTCCTTCTTCCCTGTATCTCATGAAAAATATTAAGGCATAGGAGCTTGTCAGAAGTCTTCAGATTATTTTGTGTGGTTTTATTGTTACTCTGCAATATTGTAACAAGAGAACAGCTACTCCCTGTGGTTAAAAGTATTCTCATTGTAATCCCAGTGTTTTGGGAGGCCAAGGTGGAAGGATCACTTGAGCCCAGGAGTTCAAGGCTGCAGTGAGCTAAGATCGCACCACTGTACTCCAGCCTGGGCAACAGAGGGCGACCCTGTCTCAAAAAAAAAAAAAGAAAGAAAGAAAAGAAAAAAAAAAAGCATTCTCAAACCCCTCCTTCTTGTTGAGTCCCCTTCACTCTTTCACATAAATGATATGAAGACAATAATTTGGTTTATCTGCCTTTCCTGGCTCCCTCTACAGTGTGAGCAGAAAGAAATGTGGACTGGGCCAAGTACAAAAGAAATAGTGAAATCTCAGCCACTACCCAAGGGGAAATCCAGTTTCATTAGCATTGTTTGCAAATATTTTAATCTGTGTGAAGAAGGTATTTCACTTTGGCTTTATTCTAGCCATTTCAATTTTATTCTATCTTTTCCTACTTACATTATTCCTGTTACCTACCCCGTTAAAGCAGCTCAGAAGAGTTCTTCTGCAGGCCTTTTTTTTTTTTCAGACAGAGTCTCACTCTATTGCCCAGGCTGGAGTGCAATGGCACAATCTTGGCTCACTGCAACCTCCGCCTCCCAGGTTCCAGCAATTCTCCTGCCTCAGCCTCCTAAGTAGCTGGGATTACAGGCGTGCACCACCACGCCCAGCTAATTTTTGTATTTTGGTAGAGATGGGGTTTCACCATGTTGGCCAGGCTGGTCTCGAACTCCTGACCTCGTGATCCACCTTCCTTGGCCTCCCAAAGTGCTGGGATTACAGGTGTGAGCCACCGCGCCCGGCCAGCAGGCCTTCTTTGTGAGTGTGGAGAACTGAGTTTGACAGGACTTTGGTCTGACAGATTTTATAGAAGTTTGGATTGTACCTCCTAGTGGGCCTTGCACACTATGGGGAGAGCTCCCCTCTCTGTCTTTTGTACAAACAGATCAGCATGATAGCCCAAGCGGAAGGTTGCTTGGTTCATCTTTGGCAGAAGGCAAGAGGCAAGAGTAGTGAAGCCAGTGGTTTTTAGGTATACCCAGATGGGGCTGTTTATAGCCCCATGTGTCTGCTCATATTCTTTGCAGCAGTTAGCATGCCCGTTCTTCCTCTGTGTTTTTTATGCCCTTTTCCTATATAGAGGGAAAAAACACTGCATCTCAACCCCACCAACAGTTTAATGAATTATGTTTTATTATCCTTGCTTTTCAAATAAGGAAACAGGCCCAAAAAGGGGCAATGGTTTAAACCTGCAAGTTCTTTGACTGCAGAGCCCTTGCTTTCCCCATGTCTGCCATGCAGAGCCAGGCTAAGTGCCTTGTGTCAGCTGGATCTGGCTGGTGCTTTTCATGTTCAACTAATTTGTAAGCTGTATGAGCTTGTATCTGTGTTTTTCCTTTTTTTTTTTTCCTGAAGTTTCTTGCTTCACAGCGTAGCATAAAAAAATCCAAGGACTATTTTAGAGCATTCTTCCAAATCAGCAGCATTAGAGCTACCCACAATTTGACAAGAGTCACAGGTCTGAGGAGGGATGTAGCGAGGGCAAGAGGTGGACCCTACTGATCAGGTTGATGGTGCTTTGCCTATGAAAAGGGGGCAAGAGGCTGCTCTGGCAACATTATTTGTTTACAAAGGCCAATAAGTGAGTTCTGCACACTCATGGGAAGGGAAGCCATCGGCCACAGGGTAAGGAGCACCCTGCCTACACAATCCTTTCTGTGTACCTGACTGGCTGAGTCACACAGAAAATCATCTAACTGCAGTATCTGCCCAGGGAGTTTGAGGCACTGATCCACTCTGCAAACACCAAGTGCCTCCTCTCCAGAGGAGGTCATGTCCATTGGGGAAGGACAGAAGTAAACAGGGGTCACAAAGCAGTGATAAATGCTGTGATAAGAATACACATTGGCCGGGCGCGGTGGCTCAAGCCTGTAATCCCAGCACTTTGGGAGGCCGAGACGGGCGGATCACGAGGTCAGGAGATCGAGACCATCCTGGCTAACATGGTGAAACCCCGTCTCTACTAAAAAAAATACAAAAAACTAGCCGGGCGAGGTGGTGGGCGCCTGTAGTCCCAGTTACTTGGGAGGCTGAGGCAGGAGAATGGCATAAACCCGGGAGGCGGAGCTTGCAGTGAGCTGAGATTCGGTCACTGCACTCCAGCCCAGGCGACAGAGCGAGACTCCGTCTCAAAAAAAAAAAAAAAAAAAAAAGAATACACATCTAGTGCTTGAGTTATCAAGCACTAGATGCTGTGGGAGTACAGAAGGGCAGTTGCCTAAGTCTTTAAAGATAGTCTTGTGGTCAGGATTGAAAAATGTTGGTTGCTAGAACCATCAGGTGACTGCAGTATGTCAAATGACTATCTTCATCATACCGGTTAGCCTTCGAGGGCTTCATATGTCTTATATACATTACCTTGCTTCACAACTCTCCTGGAAGATAATGGTCATCCCTACTTAGAGATGAGGAAACACAAGGCCCAGAGAGGGATTACAAGCCAAGCCTCTTACTCCCATGCTCTGGCTCTTTCCAGAATTACACCAGCATTCCACCGCAGCTGCCTGCAACCAGAGTGTTGGGTATGAATTGGGTACAACTGGTGAGATCCAACAGTGCCTCATCATTCGACTTGGGTGCACACGGGGAGATGGTGGCATTAAAATCTACAGGGAACTCAAAATTCGGAGACAGGTCGATGAAGATTCAAGAGTCAGGACTCCCTGTGAAGTGAGTGAGACTTAAGAGGGGGAGTGGAGCCCAGATCTGTCACACATAGGGCGTGGGGTACCCCGCCTACCACTGGTCCTCAGCGCCTGGAGACGCGAGCCTTCAGCAATCTGGGAAGCATGAAGGTGGGTTTCGGTGCACAGGGCCACGCCTCCGCCGCCAGCAGCCCAGCGGGAGCGTATGACCAGTCTTGGCGTCCGAGAGGAGAGGGAGGCGGCCCAGGACAGTTTGCTTAGAGGCTCTCTCTCCTGCAGACCTGGGCCCAGGAAGAGGTCAGATGCCTCCAATACAGGCCCCAGGGCAGCGATTAACGCAGGGAAGGAACTGCAAACCGGACCCGGCAGGACAGTTGCAGCTTCTCGGAGTTGGGGGCGGGAAGTCTCGGGCTGAGGCCCACGTGCTCCGCCTTCGCCCCGCCCCTACCCTCATTGGTTGAAGCTAGATTGAGAGGCGGTGCCAGAAAAAAATAACTCCTCCCTCCAACCTCATTGGCCAGCTCAGTTCTGAGGCAACTCTCTGGCCCCGTTTACGGACTCGCACTACAATCCGATTGGGTGATTGTGCTCCCAGACGGAAACTCCGCCCCACCTGTACCTAGGGCCTCTCCGTCCTAGGGGCGGTTCCAGCGCGCTTTGCTAATCAGCTTTATGCTTCCATTGGTCTACTTTAATGTGAGGGCGGGTCCTAGCGCATTCGCTAACCCCGCCTTGCATTCCTATTGGCTGCTTCTGCTCTGCGATTCCGATCCCGCCCAGCACCGCCCCCCGCCCCCCGCCCCCCGCCGCCCATTGGCTGTGAGAGGCCGGTGCGGGCCGCACCCGCGGGGCCGGTGGTGGTTCAGGCGCCGGAGCGGGCCGATCGGCGTTGGCCGCGGACATGACGCCCGAGGACCCAGAGGAAACCCAGCCGCTTCTGGGGCCGCCTGGCGGCAGGTGAGCCCCGGGAAACCCGGGCCTGGACGCGGCCTCGCCCTCCCGCCCCTCCGCGTCCGCTCGGCTCACCCTCGGCCTGTCCCCGCAGCGCGCCCCGCGGCCGCCGCGTCTTCCTCGCCGCCTTCGCCGCTGCCCTGGGCCCGCTCAGCTTCGGCTTCGCCCTCGGCTACAGCTCCCCGGCCATCCCGAGTCTGCAGCGCGCCGCGCCCCCGGCCCCGCACCTGGACGACGCTGCCGCCTCCTGGTTCGGGGTGAGGCCCCGGACTCGCCCCTCCAGCCCTGGGATCCCGCGCCCTCCTCTCGGAACGGGCATCGGGACCCTCCGTCCCCCACCCTCCCCTCGGGACAGGCCTCGGGCCCCTCCGCCACCGCCCTTCCCCACAAGACGGGCATCGGGCCTTTCGGGATGGGCATCGAGCTCCTCAGTCCCCCACCCCTCCCCTCGGGACAAGCGCCGGGCCCCTCAGCCCCCCACCCCTCCCCTCGGGACAAGCGCCGGGCCCCTCAGCCCCCCACCCCTCCCCTCGGGACGGGGGCCGGGCCCCGGCTTATTTGCCTGAAGTCGCCTCCTTCCCTCTGAGCCCGCGGGGCGTGGGCGGAGGGGGAGGATGGGCTGCGGCTTCGGCGCCCCCTCCTCAGCCGCCGCCCGCCCCCAGGCCGTCGTGACCCTGGGTGCCGCGGCAGGGGGAGTGCTGGGCGGCTGGCTGGTGGACCGCGCCGGGCGCAAGCTGAGCCTCCTGCTGTGCTCCGTGCCCTTCGTGGCCGGCTTTGCTGTCATCACCGCGGCCCAAGACGTGTGGATGCTGCTGGGGGGCCGCCTCCTCACCGGCCTGGCCTGCGGTGTTGCCTCCCTAGTGGCCCCGGTGAGTGTCCCGTCTCGCGAGTGTCCTGTCTCGCGCGGCCTGAGACCGAGGAGGAGTGGACAAACCGCTCCTCAGTCCTGGGGGCGCGGCTTCCCCTGGTGGGACCTTATAGGTGCCAGGCTTGAAGTCCCTGCGTTATCTCGCGGTCCCTCCCGTCCACCCTGGGAAGGATCCTGCTGTTCTCTCCATTTTACACTGAGGACATGACATGCAGTCTCGGAAAGGTGAAGTCCTTTGCCCAGGCAGGGTCCACAGCTAGTCAGAGGGGAAGCAGTTGCTGGAACCCAGGATTGTCCCACTTAGCCATGCCCGTCTTTTGCTCTACGGACCTGCAGATGATGCATAGGAGCCCACTCCCTACATTATGGTTTTCATCCCTGGCTTCCGGTCAATGACTGCAATTAGCAGGAAGTTCCTGTCCTGGTTTCTCCTGGGGCAAAGGCTGCTGGTCTCTGTGTTCCCCTTCCCTTCTCACAGGCCAGCCCCTCTGGCTTCCCTATCTTCCCCCTTTCCCCCTCCTGACCCAGGCTGCCCACTTGGGAGCCCCGAACATCTGGGTTAAATCCTGGTTCTGCCACTGACCTGAGCAGAGTGTCTCCTTGGGCCTCAGTTTCCTTCCCTGGAAAACAGGGATTATGGCATTAGTCCCTGAGGGAGTGGTCAGGATTCAGTGGGACTTTGGGTAGACAGCCCCTGGCATGGCTTGTGGAGGACTGGACCCTGACAGCTTGGTGACCCATGAACTGCCCCCAGCCATGGGCGTGGACAATATCTCACTGGAGTGAGGTTGAAAGCAGCCACTCGGGGCCCTCCCTGGGTGCGCATTTCACCAGCATTTGCTAACTGGCAGCAGCAGCTGGACCAGAAGAGGGTGGGGAAGAAGCTGGACCTTTCATGTCTGTGGTTTTTTTAACTGGGCAGAAACACACCTGTGTTAGGGCTTAAGCTATGGAATAACCTTAGATGCATGGGTGAGGGCCTGGTGGCCTGTGGGCCCAGGAGGGAGCAGTGCCTAGTGACTGAGGCGGAGAGTTCGTGCTTCTGGTTCAAGGCCACCACTCCAAGCCTGGGCCCTGGGCTAGGATCCTGGGTGGGCGTCACATGGAGCTGGTTAGCAAGGTGGAATCTTTTGCCTGCCCAGACCTACTGCATCGGAATCTACGTTTTATCCAGGGTGTCTGTGCCCATTAAACGAAGGCTTGAGAAGCTCTGTGCCCACTGCCTCGCCATCACATGCAGCCCTCTCTGTTACCTTTAATCCCCTTTAAACGCCTACCACAGATCTGTCAGTCAGTGGTGAGGACCTGGGGATGGCTCTGCTCACCTGGGCAGGTTCCACTAAGGGGCCTCAGGGCCTGCCGTAACACCCTGCAAGGACTTTCCTCAGCTCTGAATGGCTGAGACCTTTCTGTTTTAAGAACTCTTGGAGCCTGAGTAAAGCCTCATTTTTTTTTTTTTTTTTTAATTTTTAAAATTTTTAAATTTTTAAAAATTTGTATTTATTTGTTTATTTTTAAGACGGAGTTTCGCTCTTGTTGCCCAGGCTGGAGTGCAATGGTGAGATCTTGGCTCACTGCACTGCAACCTCCACCTCCCGGGTTCAAGTGATTCTCCTCCTTCAGCCTCCTGAGTAGCTGGGATTACAGATGCGTGCCACCAGGCCCAGCTAATTTTGTATTTTTAGTAGAGATGGGGTTTTTCCCTGTTGGTCAGGCTGGTCTCGATCTCCCGACCTCTGGTGATCTGCCCGCCTCGGCCTCCCAAAGTGCTAGGATTGCAGGCGTGAGCCACTGCGCCCAGCCGTAAATCCTCATCTTGTTGCTGGCAGGTCTACATCTCTGAAATCGCCTACCCAGCAGTCCGGGGCTTGCTCGGCTCTTGTGTGCAGCTGATGGTCGTCGTCGGCATCCTCCTGGCCTACCTGGCAGGTATAGTTGTCATTATCTCTTGCTTCCTGTTTGTGGTCATGTGGCCATTTTACAGATGTGTAAACAGAGGTTCAGAGAGGTCAAGGGACTTGTCTGAGGTCACACAGCCAGTGCCCAACATGCCAGGCTCCAGATCACCTTCCTGGGACCTTGGGATAGGTGAGTCTTTTTTTTTTTTTTTTTTTTTTTTTGAGACAGAGTCTCGCTCTGTCACCCAGGCTGGAGTGCAGTGGCGGCTCACTGCAACCTCCGCCTCCTGGGTTCAAGCGATTCTCCTGTCTCAGCTTCCCAAGTAGGTGGGACTACAGGCGTGTGCCACCATGCCCAGCTAATTTTTTGTATTTTTAGTAGAAACAGAGTTTCACTGTGTTAGCCAGGATGGTCTTGATCTCCTGACCGTGTGATCCGCCCACCTCAGCTTCCCAAAGTTCTGGGATTTCAGGTGTGAGCCACCGCGCCCAGCCGAGAGGTGTGTCTTATGACTGAGTTCCAAGGAGAGCTGGAGAAGGTGATATCCTCATCTTTCCTGAAGCCCCCTCTAGGGGTGTGGGAAGGGCTGACTGGTTAGGTCAGTACCTTACTGTGCAGTGACAAACCAGAGGGCTCCAGAAGTGGGTGAGTCCCTGTAAAAATCTTCAGCCCAGGCGTCTGAAGGGCTGAGTGAGTCCCCCTGAGAATGTCAGTGCTGGATTCACCATGTCGGCGAGTTGCAATGTGAAGGAGGCCAGGTCCTGGCGACCCCGAGGGGCAAAGCTGGGCCAGCATGAAGACGCTTCAGGAGGCAGGTGTGTTCTCATTAGAAAGAAGCCAGGCTTTAGAGGCCAGACCCAGTGGCTCATGCCTGTAATCCCAGCACTTTGGGGGGCCGAGGCTGGCGGATCACCTGAGGTCAGGAGTTCGAGATCAGCCTGGCCAATATGGTGAAACCCCATCTCTATTAAAAATACAAAAATTAGCCAATTGTGGTGGTGGGCACCTGTAATCCCAGCTACTTGGGGGGCTGAGGAACAAGAATTGCTGAAACCCTGGAGGCTGAGGTTTCAGTGAGCTGAGATCATGCCACTGCACTCCAGTGTGGGTGACAGAGTGAGACTCTGTCTCAAAAAAAAAAAAAAAAAAAAAAGAAAAAACAAGGGCAGGCTTCAAATCTGACCATCCTGGGTTTGGGGATAGCCTCTCCTACGTGCTGCGTGACCTTGGCCAAGTCACACCACCTCTGGAAGCCTCAGTTTCTCTGTCTTGAAATGGGCATAACCTCATCTAGTCCAGTACCTGTCCATTAAAGTAAGTGACACATGAAAAGTGCCTAACAGTGGGTTCCAAATGAGAATTATCAAGGGATGACTTGAGAACCATGGGGATCATCAGGGTAGGAGGCCTCGGGGGCCTGACGGGCTATGGCCTGGCCCAGGGCACAGGCCCTCTGCATCTTCAGGACTGATGATGATACACAGGTCTTTGGTCTTTCATTTTTACCCACTTAACTACCCTAATTCAGAATCCTGCCAGCGTCTGGCTACCTTGGGAGACCTGAGTAAACCAAAGTCCCCACTGTGTGCAGGCATTGACGTTCATCATTTTGGGGACAGGTACTGGGTGTCCACCCACCCGTGGCACTATCTTCAGCTCATCTGAATATGTGCTTGTTGCTTCTCCTCCCTTTCCCGATCAGTTTCTGTGAGTTTTGATCCACTGGGGTGGGTGAACTCTTGTTAACTCCACAAAGTGACATGGTGGTGACACGTTTCTTCACATTGGGGCAGTCATGTTCCAACAACTAGACTTCATAGAATGATTGTCTGCACCCCCAGCACAGAAGAAAAATAGGGACATCATGGCTATCTTAGAGGTATTTTTCCACTGGGAACCAGGGATGGGTAAGCCTTGGGCTTAGGAAAAATTAATAATTAGAGCAACAGTGCCCTAGACTCATTTATTCCAAGGCCCCTTTGTAAGAGAACCTTTTAACCTTATATAAAGCTAGGCAATTCTGCACTTGTGCTGTTCTTCATACATCAAGACAGCAAAACCCTCTCACCTCTCTACTTTCATGTATACATTGAATAGATAATGCATTCAAATGATTCAACACTCAAGTGCCAGCGTGGGGAATGTCCAGTGAAAAGCTTACTCCACCTCTGTCCCTTTCCTGTCTGGGGGAGCCCCCATTGCCTGTTTCTTGGTAGCCTTCAGAGAGTCTGTTCATATGAGGGATATGCATATTTACCCTCCCTCCCCCACCTCTTCTACAAATGGTGCCACATCATACCACGTGGACACGCAGCAAACACCTCATCCTTTGTTTTGTGGCTACATAAATGTTTCGCCGAACAGATGCAGCCTAGTAATGTCCGCGTTGTCATACCCACCATCGCTTCTACAGCTGGTGTGGTTGGCCTGTGCCGTGCGCCTTCATGACCAGCTGTGATAATGGCAATGTCAGAAAACACGAGGGCAGATGTGCAGAGGCAGCAAGGCCCCATCTCTGAAGCTGAGTCTTTGAGGCTGGCAAGGCCCAGGCTGGCTCACCCTGGCTCTGACGCCAGCCTCCCCCCAACAACCTCCCGTAGGCTGGGTGCTGGAGTGGCGCTGGCTGGCTGTGCTGGGCTGTGCGCCCCCCTCCCTCATGCTGCTGTTCATGTGTGTCATGCCCGAGACCCCGCGCTTCCTGCTGACTCAGCACAGGCGCCAGGAGGCCATGGCCGCGCTGCGGTTCCTGTGGGGCTCCGAGCAGGGCTGGGAAGACCCCCCCATTGGGGCCGAGCAGGTGAGAGGCTGGGAGACAGAGCTGACAGGAGTGGGACAGCAGTCACGTGAGGGTAGCACAGCCTGTTCCCAAGGCCACAATTTGAGGGGACAGGGAGGTGCCTGTCCACCCTCCACCCTCAGTGAGGACAGTCCCAGTGCTTCCTGTCTTAGAGCAGGCCAAGACAGCTGGAACCCCACGGGGCTGGGCCCTAGCCTCCAAAGTCACCAGCAAAGCCCGAGCCTTGACCCTTTCTGTCTCAGGAAGAGAATGGCCAGGCCTGGTGGGGGATACAGAGGCAGAGCTGAGGACTTGGATTTAACAAGAGAGTTGTAGGGCAGGGTAGAGGGTTAAGAGTCTGGGTTTTAGAGTCACCCAGGCATGGGTTTGAAGCTCCCATGCTGCCCCTCACCTAAGCCTGAGCTCTTCCCCTGTGACATGGGAGTCAGCACATGCTTCACAGTGGTGGGTGGGGCTCAGTGGGGGGAAGGAAGGCGGGGCTTAGTGAGGAGGATGGGTTCAGTGGGGAGGGGAGGGTCCGTGGGGAGGGCCGTAGGAGGTGCTCAGCTAGAGCCACATCCAGACCTGAGGCAGGTGCTGGACGTGTTGGTCGTGGCAAGGATGAGGACAGCAGCTTGCTCTTTGCCCAGATTACCTCTTTGTGGCTCCCCCCACCGATCAGGAAGTGCCCTGGGCAGGTGCGGGTCATCTCACCTGACACATGGGGAGGCTGGGACTTGTCTGCACACCTGAGGACACAGAGGGTGCTGGGATGAGGAGCCGACACACTCCCCAAGCCTTAGGACAGTGGACCCATAGAGAGGGCGCCCCTTGCGGGAGAGGAGAGAGAAATCCTGATGGTCAGTCTCCGTCAGAGCAGAGCTTTCGTCTGGCCTTGCTGCGGCAGCCCGCCATCTACAAGCCCTTCATCATCGGCGTCTCCCTGATGGCCTTCCAGCAGCTGTCGGGGGTCAACGCCATCATGTTCTATGCAGAGACCATCTTTGAAGAGGCCAAGTTCAAGGTAAAGGGGCCTCTGCCTGGCCTGCCTCGTCTAGCCCCCACATAGATGGAGCTTCCTCCCCAAGCCCAGGACCCAGCCACCCAGCACAGGCCTGGAGAGGGAGGGACCAAGCTCTCGCCTGACCCGCCTGACCCGCCTGGGCTCCATCTCCCCCAGGACAGCAGCCTGGCCTCGGTCGTCGTGGGTGTCATCCAGGTGCTGTTCACAGCTGTGGCGGCTCTCATCATGGACAGAGCAGGGCGGAGGCTGCTCCTGGTCTTGTCAGGTGAGGGCTCACCCCTGAGCAGCCTCCCCGCCATGGGCTGGAGGGCCTTTACCCAGGCCACCACATTGCAGGAGGAGGACAGGGAGCATTTGTGATGCCAAACGTCGTGGACTAACGCGGCCATGATCTGACGGCAGCTCGTCACCAAGCGCTCACTGCAGGCCTGTCCATGCTAGTGGCACTCCCACACCACGCCTTTGACCTCTGGTGAACCCACCAGAAGGCGCCGTCACAGCCCCAGCTTATGATGGGAAAACTGAGGGCCAGGAAGGTGAAGCGACTCAGGAGCTTGTGGGTCGTTTTGGACAAGTGACTTTACCTCTCTGAGCCTCAGTTTCCCCCTCTGGGAAATGGGGGTAATGGTAGCGCCTCCCTCAGCGCCACTGTGAGGAGTGGGAGGTGATCCATGTGAGGCCTTCAGCAAGAGCTGCGGCCCACGGACATTTGGTACCCAGCAGCTGCTGCAAAGACAACCGTTGGGGCTGAGAGTCACCCGCTGCTGCTGCGCCGGTACCTCCCGTCTCCTCGGCCCAGAGGGTCTGCTCCAGGAACTTCTTGCAGATCGCTGAAGTCCAAGGCGGGGTGGCTGCCACCCAGTCAGGGCTCCTGGGGCCAAGGTCCCGGAACACCAGGCTGGCCGCTCTCTGGGAGCCGAGCCCACCCCTCTCAGAGGCATCCAGGCCATGCTGCTGCCCCCTGGACCGTTCCCCGGGCGCCCCACCCACTGCCGCCCTCCCACCTGCAGGTGTGGTCATGGTGTTCAGCACGAGTGCCTTCGGCACCTACTTCAAGCTGACCCAGGGTGGGCCCGGCAACTCCTCGCACGTGGCCCTCTCAGGGCCTGTTTCCACGGAGCCTGTTGATGCCAGCGTGGGGCTGGCCTGGCTGGCCGTGGGCAGCATGTGCCTCTTCATCGCCGGTAAGGGGGCCCGTGGGAGGCTAGGCGAGGAGTGGGAAGTGATCCCCCGGCCCTGCACTGGCAGCTCCCAGCAGGTGGGGTCTTCCCCAGCCTCACCTCTAGTCTCGTGGGTCCCAAGCTCTGTATTTATAGCTCTGACCGCATGCAGATGCTGAACTAGGCTCCTCTGCTTTCCTTTCACTTAATCCCCTGAGCAGCGCTTGAGCAGGCCCCGTTGTGACCCCATCTCAGAGACAGAGCCTGTGCCTGAGGAGGGAAGAGGCTGGCCCAGGCCTTGGCAGGAAAGCATGGAGCTGGCGGGACCACACTGGGATCCAGGACCGCTCAGCCCCACAGGCCAGGAAGCTGGGTCTCTTGGCTCTGTGGCGAGCCGAGGAGCCCAGCCCTGCGGGCCCTGATGCCTGTCCTGCCTGTCTCGCTCCCACAGGCTTTGCGGTGGGCTGGGGGCCCATCCCCTGGCTGCTCATGTCAGAGATCTTCCCTCTGCATGTCAAGGGCGTGGCGACAGGCGTCTGTGTCCTCACCAACTGGCTCATGGCCTTTCTCGTGACCAAGGAGTTCAGCAGCCTCATGGTGAGTGCAGGCTCCCCCGGCACCCCATTCGTGCAGTCAGCCGAGCAGCACTGTCTTAAACCACTTGTATTGCAGAAGACCCAGGGTCGTGGCCCTTACATGCAGCCTGGGCCCCATCATGCCTGGGCCACTGGCTATCTTGGGCAAGGAGAAGTGGAGGCAGATGGGCTGGGCCAGATGGGGAACCCAGGCTGTGACCCCTCAGGAGTCCTCCGCCTGTCTTGGCAGTCAGACAGCACAGCTGGCCTCTCCCCTTAGTGAACGTCAGGAACGTGGGCCTTGAGCCTAAGGTCTACGTGGGAAGAGTTGACAGGACTGGGCTGCAGCCCCACCCTGGCTACTTCCTTGCTGTGTGACCTTGGGTATGACGCTTACCTTCTCTGAACCTGCTTCCTTAGCTGAAACTGGAGGAGAGTAACAGCAGCTTGCTGTTAAGGCTGATGGGAGCATTAACTCAGTTCATCCTGCTGCTGCCTTCTCACGGATGGACTGGCACAGGCGTGGACCCTGTCCCAGTTGGCTTCCCAGCCAACACAGAGACAGTTCTTGGGCAGATGATCTGGTCGTTTGTTCAGTCATTTGTGCCCTCCAGGTCTCCTGGCATGTGCCATGTTCAGGCCCATTCAAGGCGCCAGGGAGAGCAATGAACAAGATGGACACGGTGCCCCTTATGACAGGGGCAGGAAAGGCTGTGGCAGTGGTGGCAGAATGAACCAGTGGGGTGGGTTAGGATGTGGTAGGGCGGGTCGGTGAGGGGCCAGCCTGGAGTCTGTGCAGGGCCTGGGACCCAATTAGGCAGGGCTGCTCAGGGAGCACATTGGGGAGCTGGGCCGATGCCTGGGGGTGGAGATTACTTGCTGCAGCTGGGAGGGGATGGACAGCAAAGGAAGGAGGAAAAGCAGCCAAGGAGGAGGTGACAAAGGACCTAACAGTCCTGTTAGGAGAGATAATGTCCAAGAGGCCAAGAGAAGGCCTTCAAGGAGGGAGAGATCACCAGGTCCCAGAGGACCAGGAGCTGAGAAGCACCTTTTTAGTTCTGGCATGTGGGAGGTCACAGCGGTGGGGGGTGGCGGGGACGGGCTCTGGCTGAAGGGGATGGCTCACTCCTGCCTCCATGCCACTAGCCCCAAGAGTCCCCATGTGCTCCTGGGGCCATGCTCGCTCTGCCCTATCTCACCCATTTCCACCGCACTATGAAAGAACCCCCAGCGGCCTCAGCGTGGGGCCAAAGCTGAGAGTGGAGGGTGGGTCTGTGGACCCTGGAGTCAGACCTGGAGCAGGCGCTTAGCTGTCACTGGATAGCGGGTCTCTGGCCTTGAGGCAGTCACTTCATTGCTGTGAGCCTCAGTTTCCCCAGCCATACAACCTCAGTATCTTGGACAGTGCTCGGCCCAAGCCATCAGACTGGATGCCAGACTATCCTCCATGTCCCAGAGCTGGGTGGAGACAAAATGGCTGCAGCCTTGGGCAGGGCAGGCTGGGGTCAGGGAACTGGACCCCCTGGTGGCGGAGCTGCCTCAGTGATTGCCTGGGGCCTCCTGATCTCTCCCCACGTCCACCCATGGCCTTTCATCTCTCTGCAGGAGGTCCTCAGGCCCTACGGAGCCTTCTGGCTTGCCTCCGCTTTCTGCATCTTCAGTGTCCTTTTCACCTTGTTCTGTGTCCCTGAAACCAAAGGAAAGACTCTGGAACAAATCACAGCCCATTTTGAGGGGCGATGACAGCCACTCACTAGGGGACGGAGCAAGCCTGTGACTCCAAGCTGGGCCCAAGCCCAGAGCCCCTGCCTGCCCCAGGGGAGCCAGAATCCAGGAGCACAGCCCCTCGGAGCCTTGGTCTGCAGGGTCCTTCCTTTCTGGCATGCTCCCTCCAGCCCACGACCCGGGGCTAGGAGGCTCACCCGCCTCCTGTTCCAGCTCCGGCTGCTGCTCTGCGGACTCGGGCACACCTTAGAGCTTTGCAGACCTGCAGTCAGCCCTCCATGCGCAACACTAAAGCAGTGCAAGGGGAGGTGGGCCTCTGGGCTCTTTGTCTTCAGGCTGGAGGTGCTTTTGGAGGTTGGGTGCTGGGCACCCGGTCGCTCCTCTCATGCGGCTGCCTTATCGGGAAGGAACTTTGTTTGCCAAATAAAGATTGACACAGAAAATCAGGTCAGTGTCTCTGGGCTTTGTACAAGCTCAGTTTGAAGAGGGTTTATTCCCACCACTTCCAGGACTAGATGCTGCCCAGGACACCCTGTGGCTTTACTTGCTCATGGTCAGCCAAGCCTACCCTTGGCACTGAGAAGTCATTTCTGGCTCCTTCCTTGGGCTCAGTTCCCTGGGTCATCAGCCATCAAATCTTGTTGAGTTTAAAAAATAAACAGAAATAGGCCGGGCGCGGTGGCTCAAGCCTGTAATCCCAGCACTTTGGGAGGCCGAGACGGGCGGATCATGAGGTCAGGAGATCGAGACCATCCTGGCTAATACGGTGAAACCCCCGTCTCTACTAAAAAATACAAAAAACTAGCCGGGCGACGAGGCGGGCGCCTGTAGTCCCAGCTACTCGGGAGGCTGAGACAGGAGAATGGCGTGAACCCGGGAAGCGGAGCTTGCAGTGAGCTGAGAGCCGTCCACTGCACTCCAGCCAGGGGCGACAGAGCAAGACTCCGTCTCAAAAAAATAAATAAATAAATAAATAAACAGAAATAAACAAAAACCTTTTGTTCTGTTGACTTTAATGGAGCCAGAAGTCTTTTATAATTTTATTATTAATTATCTAAGTAATGTGTGTTCATTGTAGGGAAATTAAAAAACAGATTTCATGTCATTTTTATAGCTGTTCACCAGCTGCTTGGCACTGTCCTAGGCACTTTACAAATATTCACTCATTTATTTGGATAAACAAATAAAACTATTTACAGCCACCCCTTTCCAGAGATAACATCCCTGTTGAGATTTTGTTCTGCCAGGCATGGTGGCTCACACCTATAATCCCAGGGCTTTGGGAGGCTGAGGCGGGAGGATCTCTTGAGCCCAGGAATTCGAGGCTGTACCACTGTACTCCAGCCTGGGAGACAGAACAAGACCCCCCCCCCAAAAAATATTTCAGTTCTATCTTGAAAGATCTCACTTCCAACACTCATGCTGTCCAGCAACGATAAGCAAAGGGGACCGTTCTTCCCATCTCACGGCTGCTTTGCCCAGTTCCCAGACCTGCAGCCCTGGCACCTGCCCACCTTGGCATCTCCCATTGAGTCACATAATGAGGGCAGAGAGCAGGGGCCTGTTTTTGAGGAGACTCGAAGTACAGCATGGACCAGGCAGAGCAAGGCGCCGGATCACATCAGTTCCAGAAGATATGCAGCAGCTACTCTGATTTCAGTGAAATGTGTGGAACCATGCCCAGGACTCTGGACAACTCTCAGCTATAGCAAATCCAGTTTCCCCACAGGCCTTCCAGAAGCAGAGTCCTGTCTCTGTGCAGGGGCATCTCCCGTGGCCATGGCCGCACCTCGGCATCCGCAGTACCAGTGCTTGCGTGGCAGTCCACTGATCGGGTGAGAACCATATTGCTTTTTGCATCTCAGTGAAGTCACAGTAGCAGTTTGTCAAGCACTTTTTTTTCCAGACTGGTATAAAATTGTATGTGCTTTTGTAAACCATTTAACAACAAAAGTAAAATACAAAGGGGAACCGGGCACAGTGGCTCACGCCTGTAATCCCAATGCTTTGGGAGACCAGGGCGGGTGGAGTCAGCCTGACTAACACGGTGAAACCCTAGTCTCTACTAAAAGTACAAAATTAGCCGGATGTGGTGGTGCACGCCTGTAATCCCAGCTACTCAGGAGGCTGAGGCAGGAGAATCGCTGAGGCTAAGGTGGGAGAATCCCTGGAACCCAGGAGGCGGAGGTAGCAGTGAGCCAAGATCGCGCCACTGCACTCCAGCCTGGGGGAACAGAGCGAGACTCTGTCTCAAAAATACATACATACATACATACATACATACATACAAACATACATATGTAAAATGAAAATCATTCGAGATATGTTCTTTCCACCAGCCTTGTGCCTGGAGGTTATGGATGTGGGGTGGGGGGAGATGATGGGGAGGTGGGGGGAGGTGATGGGAGGTGAGGGGATGTGATGGGGAGGTGGGGGAGAGAGGATAGGGAGGTGCACATCAAAATGTGAACAGTGCTGCCCTGCCACTTGACTTTTTGAAAGCTGCCTTGAGAATAAGCTTTCTGGGTCCAAATTATCCTTTGCCAAGCAAAGCCACTGATACATGGCTTTGGTTAGTAATACAAAAAACCCAGACCTTCTTTATGAGTGTGGGGAGGAAGTATTCACAACATTATGGTTATATAAACATCATTACTGTAAACCTAATGAAATGGACTTAAAGACACAATCCTGTGAGTCAGCCTGTGTTACTCAAAAAGGAATATTCTAAGTAACAATATAAAATGGATTTTCTCTTATATGACATTAGTTAATTAAAGTAATGCCAGATTTGGGGTTGTACCTTATTTAAGACATATTAATTTCTTTTTTCCTAGAGCTTTTGTCTTTTTTTTTTTTTTTCCTTCTTAAGAAACATGTCATTCTCTTCACCATATGACTGATGTCTTTCTCCTTTGTAATAGGGTAGCTGTTGCATGGAATCCATTGCTGAATTCTCCTTGCTGACCTCTTGTTTTGGGGGACCTGCTGCAAAGCTGTTATCTTAGGTCTTCTTTTCATTGAATTCCTGGGTTAATTTCTCTGCTTCTTAGGTTCCACACCTTGCTCTCTGGATTCCATTTCAATTTGCAGGGCTATACCTTCACAGGGCTACCATGTCTGATACCAGTCATTTCTTCAGGACAGGTACAGAGGGAGCGAGTTTCTGCATGCCTAAAAGGCCTTTATTTTACTGTCACTTTTTTTTCTTTCTTTTCTGCAGAGACAGGGTGAGTCCACAGGGTAAAGTGAAAGCAAGTTTATTAGCACAGTAAAGGCATAAAGAAAGGCTACTCCATAGACAGAGCAGCCCCGGGGGCTGCTGGTTGCCCATTTTTATGGTTATTTCTTGATGATATGCTAAACAAGAGGTGGATTATTCATGCCACTCTTTTTCAGACCATATAAAGTAACTTCCTGATGTTGCCATAGTATGTGTAAACTATCATGGCACTGGTGGGAGTGTAGCAGTGAGGACGACCAACGTCACTCTCATCGCCATCTTTGTTTGGGTGGGTTTGGGCAGCTAAGTCTTTACTGCATCCTGTTTTATCAGCAAGGTCTTTACCTGTATCTTGTGATGAGCTCCTATGTCATCCTGGGACTTACAATGCCTTCACCGTCTGGCAGTGCATTCCAGTAGGTCTCAGCCTCATTTTACCCCGCCCGCTACTCAAGATGAAGTTGCTCTGGTTCAAACGCCTCTGATACCATGAGATTTTGAGTCTCGATACTTTCTTCTGGAAACTTGTTCTCTTACTTCTTCATTCCCGCATCCCAGCCCCTGATTTTCTCTGTTTCCTCTTTCTGAAACTTCTAGTAGACATTGTACTTCCTGGCACAGTATCCTCCCTCAATTTTTCACTTATATACTCTTTTAGTATCTTTGTATTCTAGGAATTTTTTTACTTTATCCTCTAGCTCTTCTACAAAATGTTCTGTTAATCATGTTTTAACGTAATTTTGATCCTTTTAAATGTATTGAGGCCTATCTTGGTGAATGTTCCACGTGCAATTGAAAAGAATATGTACTGTGCTGTTGCTGGGTGGAGTGTTCTATAAATGTCACTTAGGTCAAGTTGTTTAATAGTCTGCTTCTGGTCTTCTTTATTAATCAGGGTTCTCCAGAGATTAAACGAATGGGGTGTGTGTGTATGGGTGGGGGGGTGTATGTGTAGGTAGAGAGAGAGATACAGATATATATAGAGAAATAAGAAATCAGCTCACATAATGGCCAGGCCCAGTGGCTCACGCCTGTAATCCCAGCACAAGGCCAAGGCAGGCAGATCATTCGAGGTCAGGAGTTCGAGACCAGCATGGCCAACATGGTGAAACCCTGTCTCTACTAAAAATACAAAAAATTTAGCTGGGCATAGTGGTACACTCCTATAATCCCAGCTACTTGGGAGGCTGAGGCAGGAGAATCGCTTGAACTTGGGAGGCAGAGGCTGCAGTGAGCCAAGATCGCACCACTGCACTCCAGCCTGGGCAACAGAGACTCCATCTCAAAAAAAAAAAAAAAAAAAAGGAAAGAAAAGAAATCAGTTCACATGATTATGGAGGTCACAAGGTCTGCAGGGTGAGTTAGCAGCTGGAGGCCCAGGAGAGCTGATGATGCAGTTTTAATCCAAAGGCCAGCAGGCTGGAGATCCAGGAAGAACCAATATCGCAGTTCAAATCTGAAGGCAGGAAAAGACCTCATCCTCACTTGAGACAGTCAGGAAGCGTCTCCCCTTACTTTCATTCTATTCAGGCCTCCAAGGGATTGATGAGGCCCACCTACATTGAGGAGGGCAATCCGTTTCACTCAGTCTACTGATTCAAATGTTAATTTCATCCACAAACACCTTTACAGAAACACCCAGAATAATAACTGACCTGTCAGGTTGACACATAAAATTAACTATCACGTCTTCTAAATCCAGGTTTTCTGTCCACTGGTTCTGTTGATTACGTAGAGAGGGTGTTGGAATCTCACCTCTGCATGTGCATAGTCCAGCTCTGTAGTTCGTTGGCCTTTGTCAGGTACTTTGGAGCTCTGTTCTTAGGCACCTGTGCATTTAGGATTTTATAGTTCTCCTGATTGCTCCATTCATTATCTTTAGGAAATGGCCCTTTGTCCCTGGTACTGCCCCTTGTTCTGAGGTCTGACCCTGTCTGATATGAAAATCGCCACCCTGTTTTGGCAGTAATTTCTAATACTGTCTTATTCCCTGTGCTTTTTACTTCATTATTATTTTTTAATTTTCCTGGTTTCCTTGGTATCTTCTAAACCTGTGCCTTTTTTGTAGCATCCTGTGCTCTTCTTTTTAATGGCTTGCCTGTTTGACTTTCTCTAAGGATACATATTTTCACTTTTTAAATATCAGCTTTAGGCTGGGCACAGTGGCTCACACCTGCAATCCCAACACTTTGGGAGGCCAAGGTGGGTGGATCATTTGAGGTCAGGAGTTTGAGACCAGCCTGGCCAACATGGTAAATCCTTGTGTCTACTAAAAATACGAGAATTAGTCAAGCGTGGTGGTGCACACCTCTAATTCCAGCTACTTGGGAGGCTAAGGCAGCAGAATTGCTTGAACCTGGAAGGAGGAGGTTGCAGTCAGCTGAGACTGCACCACTATACTCCAGCCTGGGTGACAGATGATGACTCTGTCTCAAAAAAAAAATCAGCTTTGAGGCATTATTAAGTAAAATTCAATAATTGTAAGTATAAAATCTAATGGCTTATGACAAATGTATACAGTCATGTAACTGTCAGGCCTCCGAGCCCAAGCCTGCACGTGTACATCCAGATAGCCTGAAGCAACTGAAGAATCACAAAAGTAGTGAAAATGGTCAGTTCCTGCCTTAACTGATGACATTACCTTGTGAAATTCCTTCTCCTGGCTCAGAAGCTCCTTCACTGAGCACCTTGTGATCCCCGCCCCTGCCCGCAAGAGAACAACCCTCTTTGACTATAATTTTCCACTACCCACCCAAATCCCGTAAAACTGCCCCACCCCTATCTCCTTTTGCTGACTCCTTTTTCAGACTCAGCCCTCCTGCACCCAGGTGATTAAAAAGCTTTATTGCTCACACAAAGCCTGTTAGTGGTCTCTTCACATGGATGTGTGTGACATTTGGTGCCATAACTCAGATCAGGGGACCTCCCTTGGGAGATCAATCCTCTGTCCTCCTGCTCTTTCCTCCCTGAGAAAAATCCACCTACAACCTCCGGTCCTCAGACCGGCCCAAGAAACACCTCACCAATTTTAAATCGGGTAAGCGGCCTCTTTTTACTCTCTTCTCCAACCTCTCTCATTATCCCTCAACCTCATTCTCCTTTCAATTTCAGTGCCACCCTTCAATCTCTCCCTTCCCTTAATTTCAGTTCCTTTCCTTTTCCGGTAGAGACAGAGACACATTTTATCCATGAACCAAAAATGCCGGTGCTGGTCACGGACTCAGGAAGACAGTCTTCCCTTGGTGTTCAATCACTGCAGGGATGCCTGCCTGATTATTCACCCACATTCTAGAGGTGTCTGATCACCACAGGGATGCCTGCCTTGATCTTTTACCTTGGTGGCAAGTACTACCCCCGCCCCCGGGTGGCAAGTACCACCTCCCCATGGGTTGCAAGTACCCGCCCCCACCTCCGTGTCTCTACCCTCTCTTTTCTCTGGGCTTGCTTCCTTCACTGTGGGCAGCCTTCCACCCTCCATTCCCCCTTCTTCTCCCTTAGCCTGTGTTCTCAAAAACGTAAAACCTCTTCAACTCTCGCCTGAACTAAAACCTAAGCATCTTATTTTCTTCTGCAACACAACTTGGCCCCAATACAAACTCAATAATGGTTCTAAATAGCCAGAAAATGGCACTTTCAATTTCTCCATCCTACAAGATTTAGATAATTTTTGTCATAAAATGGGCAAATGGTCGGAGGTGCCTGACGTCCAGGTATTCTTTTATACATTGGTCCCCCCCTAGTCTCTGCTCCCAATGTGACTCGTCCCAAATTTTTCTTCTTTCTCTTTTGTCTGTTCCTTCAGTCTCCACCTCAAGCTCTAAGTCCTTTGAATCCTCCTTTTCTATAGACCTATCTGAGCTCTCCCCTCCTCTCCCCTCCTCCCCAGGCTGCTCCTTGCCAGGCTGAGCCAGGTCCCAATTCTTCCTCACCCTCCACTCCCCAACACTGTAATCCTTCTATCATCTCCCCTCCTCACACCCGGTCCAGCTTACAGGGGGAAGGTAGCCAAAGATGGAGTGAAATGCAGGGCAAATGTCTTAAAGGAAATGAGAGGTTCTACGAGGCTGGCTAGTGGCTTGTAACTCACATGGAAGAGGTTATGAAAGGAAGACAGAATGGAATGAGACCATGAGGCTTAAAGGAGGTATTTCCTTGGTCTAAGAACCATTTGCCTTGAGTGGGGAGGGATTGATAGGTGGAAACTTCAGTGAGAGAGTAAGTAGGAGTGACTGATGAGGAGAAAAACTGGCCATGGGGGACAGAAGTAGGAATAGTGGCTGCTTCTTCTTCTGTCTTATCAGCATAATTGTTGCCTTAAGCAATGGAGTGTGAGGCCTTTTGATGGCCTTTGCAGTAAATGACTCTAGCTTCCTTTGGAAGTAAAGCAGCCTTGAGAAGAGTTTTCATTAAAGAGGCATTAATGATGGAGGACCCCTGTGTAGTGAGGAAACCTCTTTCAGCCTATATAACAGCATGGTGGTGCAGCTATTTCCAACTTGGGGCTATACGAATAAAGCCACTATAAATATTTACATACATGTCTTTGTGTGGAGTGGACTCGCTGGGTCATGTGGTATGTTTGTTTAAGAAGCTGCCAAACTGTTTTCCAAAGTGGTTGCACCATTCTGCATTCCCACCAGCAGTGTAGGAGAGTTCTAGCTGCTCACATCCTCCACCACACCAAACCTGGCATTCACTATGAGAAATACAGCTACTTACATGCTTTAGCTTTTTCAAAGTTGTCTTGTGTTTTCTGATTTCCTCTGCGATCAGTTGATCTGCTTATTTATATTGGGCCATCTCTTTTATGCTGCTAGTTTATCTCAAATTATCTGGTGAGCTTTGGTTGTCCATATTTAGGAATAAAGAACTAGGCAGCTTAACTGCAATAGCTGGTATAAGCCCTCCCCCTCCCCCACCTCTCTACCATTCTATGCTCTGTTATGGATGTGTTCATTTCTATACATCTCGAATGTCATTTCAGTGGGATTGGCAAGGGAGAAAAGGAGGTAAATGTGTAAGTTTAATTCACCATCTTGAACTAAACTTTCTGCATCCTTTTAATAATTACTTAGTATTTGTTTGCCTTTGGAGTCGTGGTGCCTGGCAAAGACAGGTACTCAAATATGTTGAATGTAGGATTATTTCATCATATAAATATATCAGAACTGAAGTCAACCCCATATTAAATACATCAGAACTTAACTCCAATTGCTCCACGTTTACAGTGTTTCCAGTTTTCTGCTTATTGCTAATTTTGCTATTATATAAATTTAGAGGAAGATGAGAGACACAATAGCAGCATCAGAGAGGAGACAGCGGACAGCAATGGCACATAAGAAAAGAGAGATGATGGAGATGAGTAGTGGAGATGGAGACAGAGGTGATGGTGATGGTGGGGAAAAGGGAGATGATGGAGTTGGAGATAGAGATGGTATAACTAGAGTTAGACCTGGGCCAGTTGGGTGTGCTGGCTCATGCCTGTAATCCCAGCACTTTGGGAGGCCAAGGCAGGTGGATCACGAGGTCAAGAGATTGAGACCATTCTGGCCAACATGGTGAAACCCCATCTCTACAAAAAAAACAAAAAATTAGCTGGGCGTGGTGGCACGTGGCTGTAGTCCCAGCGACTTGGGAGGCTGAGGTAGGAGAATCACTTGAACCCGGAAGGTAGAGATTGCAGTGAGCCAAGATCGCACCACTACACTCCAGCCTGGTGACACAGCAAGACTCTGTCTCAAAAAAAAAAAGAGGCCAGGCGCGGTGGCTCAAGCCTGTAATCCCAGCACTTTGGGAGGCCGAGACGGGCGGATCACGAGGTCAGGAGATCGAGACCATCCTGGCTAACACGGTGAAACCCCGTCTCTACTAAAAAATACAAAAAACTAGCCGGGCGAGGTGGCGGGCGCCTGTAGTCCCAGCTACTCGGAGGCTAAGGCAGGAGAATGGCGTGAACCCGGGAGGCGGAGCTTGCAGTGAGCTGAGATCTGGCCACTGCACTCCAGCCCGGGCTGCAGAGGGAGACTCCGTCTCAAAAAAAAAAAAAAAAAAAAAAAAAAGAGGAGACTGTGCCTAACGGAACAGAAGCTTCCATAAGAGGGAACATTAGAGCATTAGAGGTGTCATTGCTGGCCAAGGGGTGTACGTTGTCAAAGCTATTACACCCCAGAAGGTTACACATGGGCTGTGTCTGAGAGGGACCTACTCCCTCATCTCCAATTCCGTTCTCAGGGAGTTCGCACCATGGACCAAGGAAGAGGACCCAAGACAGGTTCATGTACACATTAGGTGTCTAATGACTGGGACAGCTGTTTTGCTTGATGCCTCAGGACACACAGGGCTTGGGCAAGTGGCCTAACCTCCCTAAACTACTACAGCCTCTGCTCAGGACACCCACTCTCAGTCACCTCACAGAAGACTGGTCTTTGTCCTAGATGACTTCTCCAATGGGGGCTTCAGGTCAGAGGCTGCTCCCAGCTCTGGCTTGGCTGTTCTCCAGCCTCTGCAAACCAAGGTTTGCAAAAAAAAAAAAAAAAAAAAAAAAAAAAACCAGAGGGAAGGCAGGAGGATGTGTCAACCCCCAGACTACAAGAGAGATGGTAAACATGTGGGCAAGGAACATGTTACTGTGGCTTCAAACTCTTCTCAGCCTCTCTCCTCTGCTTTCTGCATGGCTGCATGGAGGGTAACAGTCAGTGTGCTTAGTTCCAATTCTGGTTGTTCCACTCACTGCCTATGTGATCTGGACAAGTCACCTGACCCCTCTCAGCCTCTGTTTCTTCATCTGTAAAATGGGCATCATGGCACTACCTCCCTCATGGAGTTGTTGTGAGGATGAAAGGTGAGAATTATGTAAAGCACCTGAACCTGGGTGCTTTACATAATGGGACAGCGTAAGTGCTCAGGCAATGGCCGCTGTTGTTACTGGTGAGAGTGCGAGTGAGGGGGGTCGTGGTGAAGATGGGGAGCTGTGCTAGGCAGGTGGGAGGCCCCAGGGGGGTTAATAAAGGGACATTTGAGGCCAGGCGCGGTGGCTCACGCCTGTAATCCCAGCACTTTGGAAGGCCAAGGCGGGCGGATCACAAGGTCAGGAGATCGAGACCACGGTGAAACCCCGTCTCTACTAAAAATACAAAACAATTAGCCGGGCACAGTGGCGGGCGCCTGTGGTCCCAGCTACTCGGGAGGCTGAGGCAGGAGAAGGGCGGGAACCCGGGAGGCGGAGCTTGCAGTGAGCCGAGATTGCGCCACTGCACTCCAGCCTGGGCGACAGAGCAAGACTCCGTCTCAAAAAAAAATAAATAAATAAAAAATAAAGGGACATTTGAGATCTTCAATCATTTTTTTCCTTATATTCTATTTTCTACCTCGCCCTCTTGGCAACTCCTACCCACACCACCTGCTGTTGCTACCAGCACCCACTTACCGGTGCCAATAACGGGATTCATACTCTTCAGAAGTCCCTTCATTTCCCGTTAAGCCTTCCCATCAGAGCACAAAACGCTTCGGGGACCCAGAGCCAGCCCCCATGGACAGTCCTGTAGGGGCCGCATAAGCCCAGCCTGGCGCCATCAGGAAAGGATTATGGAGAGGAGTACTGGATGGAACAGCCCCAGGGGACAGGTGCAGCATAAGGTTGCTTTACCCAGCCCAGGGCCGAAATCTGCACGGACCACGGACGCCCACTACCCCCTTATACCATCCCGGCCCCTGCCCCAGAGTAACTTGGCTTCTGCAAACCGGAGGAGAGACTTGTCCCTGACGCCCCGCAGGGACCAGGGGTGGAAGTGCATCAGCTGGAGTGAGACACACTCAGCTACCTCCCAGTGGGCATGTGCGGGATCCCAGGGCTAAACCAGCAAACCTGTAGTGGCCATTGGGGTTGGCACCTACTGAGCCTGGGGCTGTGGGCAGAACCGCACCAGCTGAGGTGTGACGCCCTCTGCTGCTGCCTTGTAGCCTTGGCAGGATGACACTGCCTCTGGTCCCCAACAGGGTGGAGAGTGATTATGGCTCCAAAGCTCATTCAGCCTGCTGGACAAAGCAGGATGAGCCGAAGGGGGTGAAACCTGCTTCTGCTTGGTTTCATTTGTTTGTTTGTTTGTTTGTTTGTTTTGAGACAGAGTATCGCTCTATCGCCCAGGCTGGAGTGCAGTGGCGTGATCTCGGCTCACTGCAATGTCCGCCTCCATGGTGCAAGCAATTCTCCTGCCTCAGCCAACTGAGTAGCTGGGATTACAGGCGTGCACCACAACGCCCAGCTAATGTTTTGTATTTTTAGTAGAGATGGGTTTCATCATGTTGGCAAGGCTGGTCTCAAACTCCTGACTTCAGGTGATCCACCTGCCTTGGCCTCCCACAGTGCTGGGATTCCAGGCGTGAGCCACCGTGCCTGGTTTTCTGCTCAGTTTCTGGCTGCTTCTGCTCCTCTTTCCTCTGTCCCTTCCAGACCACACTCCCAGAGGGAGCACAGATCATGGCCCTCAGAATCCATTTCCCAACATGCTGCTGTGACAAGCACTAATGGCCTCTGGAAGGGGAACTCAGCTCGCCCTCAAGGACACTGGCGGTGGTGGCATGGGCCCTGCAGTCTCACATGGGACCCTGTGTTAGGGCAGACACCCAATAGTGTCTGGTCTGGCTTCCTCTGCTGTAGCTGAGTCACGGCCTCAGTCCTGCTGTCCTGACCACCCACGAGATGATGGGTCTCAGTCCCTGGCTCATTAGGATTCTGTCGATGTCTCAGAGGCCCCGCTGTTGGAACACCTGCTATGCACGGGCTCTCACTGGGAGACCGAGGCACACCTTGCTTAACACTAGATGAAATGATCAAGACCCTCCTTGGTCTTCGGGAAGCAATTCTAGCAGAAAAAAACTTAGGACAGGTCAGTTACTGAGCAGTGAGACAGGAAAGGCTTGCACAGAAGGGATTGTTGTGCCTGAAGCATCCACAGGGGCTTCCCAGAGAAGGCTTCGAGGCCAGCTTTGATGACAGAAGAGCAGGCCAGGAGACAAAAGAGGCACCCAAAGGAAGGGAACAGCACATATGAGGTGTGACACAACAGGTGCTGTGTACAGTTTCTGGAAAACTTGAGGCTCCTCCTCCCAGCCTCCCTGGTGACCTCCTCTGCATTGGCCAGACTGGGGCACGGCTGAGATGGTGCCACGAATAGCTGGCCAGGAGATAACAGGATGATGGCAGCCATTGGTGGACTCTGGTCATCAGGAAATTGAGGCCCAATTGTTGCCTTAGCAACTATGGCTAAGACAGGTAAAGGCTGGGGTTGAAATTACAAATTCGTCTGACATGCTGAAAGGAAGGGCCAGTGACACAAGGGTAGGGTCCTCCTTATCTTTGAGGCCCCGCCCGTCAGAGCTGAGGCAAAGATGGAGCCTTTTTCTTAGTTACAGACATCACACACTAGGCCAAGGACAGTGGCTGTGCCTTCCTGATCACTCAGGAAAAAAGGAATGCCAAGCTTGGGTCTAGGGGTGGTGGCATGGGAGGAGTATTGAAACAGGCACTTGGAGAACCTGTGCCTGCCCTCGGGGAACATCATTTATTCACTCTTTCAGCATCTGACTACCTACCCTGTGTCAGGCAGTTGTAGACACTGGTGATATGGTGACGGCAAAGAATATAGCACCTGCTCTAATGGGAATTAGCTTCTGAAGAGAGGCAGACAATAAGAAGTAAAGAAACAAAAGAAGTAAACAAATAGCTCACACCTGTCAGCCCACTGCTTTGGGAGTTTTTAAAAAATTAGCCAGGTCTGGCCTGGCGTGTTGGCTCATGCCTATGATCCCAGCACTTTGAGAGGCCAAAGTGGGCAGATCACCTGAGATCAGGAGTTCGAGACCAGCCTAGCCAACATGGTAAGACCCCACCTCTACTAAAAATACAAAAACTAGCTGGGTGTGGTGGTGTGCATCTGTAATCCCAGCTACTTGGGAGGCTGAGGCAGGAAAATCGCTTGAACCCAGGAGGTGGAGACTGCAGTGAGCCGAGATCACACCACTGCACTCCAGCCTGGGCATCAGAGTGAGACTCCATCTCAAAAAAAAAAAAAAAAATATATATATATATATATATATGTGTGTGTATATATATATAATATACACACACACACACACACATACATATATATATATATATATATATATGTATAGGCTGGGCATGGTAGTTTATACCTGTAATCCCAGCATTTTAGGAGGCCGAGGCGGGCTGATCACCTGAGGTCAGGAGTTCAAGACCAGCCTGACCAACATGGAGAAACCCCGTCTCTACTAAAAGTACAAAAAATTAGCTGGGCATGGTGGCGCACGCCTGTAATCCCAGCTACTCGGGAGCCTGAGGCAGAAGAATCGCTTGAACCCAGGAGGTGGAGGTTGCAGTGAGCTAAGATTGTGCCATTGCACTCCAGCCTGGGCAACAAGAGAGAAACTCTGTCTCAGAAAAAAAAAAAAAAATTAGCCAGTTGTGGTGGTGCAGACCTGTAATCCCAGATACTCAGAAGGCTGAGGCAAGAGGACTGCTTGAGCTCAGAAGTCCAAGGTTGCAGTGAGCTGTATGAGTGGCGTGCCACTGCACTCCAGCATGGGTGACAGAGCAAGACACTGTGTCTAAATTAAGAAATAAATAGGCCGGGCGCAGTGGCTCAAGCCTGTAATCCCAGCACTTTGGGAGGCCGAGACGGGCGGATCACAAGGTCAGGAGATCGAGACCATCCTGGCTAATACGGCGAAACCCCGTCTCTACTAAAGAATACAAAAAACTAGCCGGGCGACGAGGCGGGCGCCTATAGTCCCAGCTACTTGGGAGGCGGAGGCAGGAGAATGGCATGAACCTGGGAGGCGGAGCTTGCAGTGAGCTGAGATTCGGCCACCGCACTCCAGCCTGGGTGACAGAGCCAGACTCCGTCTCAAAAAAAAAATAATAATAAAATAAATAAATAAATAAATAAATAAATAAACCAATCGATGCGAACTTATTCAGAAGTGGAAAATGCTAAAAGGAAATAAAAAGTCACCATGGGAGCGGCAAGGGCTGTCACTGTACAGGGTACTAAGTGAGGGCCCCTCCTGAGACGTATGCTCAGACATCATGCATGAGAAGCAGCCAGCCTTGCTGAGTGCTGCTGGTCACAGCCCCGCAAGTGCAAAGGTTGTGCGGCAGGACGGAGGCTGGTGTGACCTCCTGAAGCCATTAAGAGGCACTGTGGCTCTGAGCAAAAGGAGAGGCAGGGAGCTCCAGCATGTGCTTGTGGAAGGAAGTAGCTGTCTTGTAGCCTTTCCTATGGCTCATTTATTTTCTTTCCTTTTTTTTTTTTTTTCTTGAGACAGTCTCACTTTGTCTCCCAGTGAGCTCTCAACTCACTGCAACCTCTGCCTGCCGGGTTCGAGTGATTGTCCCGCCTCAGCCTCCTGAGTAGCTGGGATTACAGGTGTGTGCCACCACGCCCAGCTATTTTTTAAAATTTTTAGTAGAGATGGGTTTTCACCATGTTGGCCAGTCTGGTCTAAAACTCCTGACCTCAGGTGATACACCTGCCTCAGCCTTCCAAAGTGCTGGAATTACAGGCGTGAGCCACTGCACCTGGCCTTAGCTCATTTTCTCCACAAAGCCATTTCCTCTGAGTCAGTGATTCTCAAACTTTACAGCGTGTCAACGAGAAGGATTGTCAAAACAGAAGCTGCTAAGCCCTGACCTCAGAATTTGTTTTATAGGTGTGGAGGGGGACCCCAGAATTTGCTTTTCTAACAACTTTTAAGGGGGATGCTGCTGCTGCTGGCCTGGGGATCCCACTTTGAGAACCACCACATTATTAAGGGGACAGGACACTGATTGCTTATGACAGCTGAGGGGCAAGACAAAGGAGAATCACTTTTTTTTTTTTGAGATGGAGTCTTGCTTTGTTGCCCAGGCTGGAGCGCAGTGGTACAATAATCTTGGCTCACTGCAACCTCTGCCTCCAGGTTCAAGCGATGCTCCTGCTCCAGTTCCCTGAGTAGCTGGGATTACAGGTGCGTGCCACCATGCCCAGCTAATTTTTGTATTTTTAGTAGAGGCAGGACTTCACCAGTTGGTCAGGCTGGTCTCGAACTCCTGACCTCGTGATCCGCCCACCTCGGCCTCCCAAAGTGCTGCGATTACAGGTGTGAGCCACCATGACCAGGAGAATCTCTTTAAGCAGTGTGTCTGTGCTTCAGGACACACAACGGCCAAGTTAGGGCAGCCAGGGCCATGACCCTTTTGGTTGCTGTTGGGAGGGGAGGGGTGGCACTGGCTCCTGGGTGCTTCCTTATCTCTACATGTGCTATATCAGCAGGGTGGGGTGAGGACAGCCCGAGGCTGGCCAGAGCTTCCTTGGGGGCTCTTCTCCCATCTTCCTTCTGCCACCTCAGGCCTCCTCAACACAGAAGGCCAGACAGAGGGGCAAGTTTGCCTCATTCTGGCCTCCTGGTCCAGGGATATGAAACACTTCCTCTTCCCTAAGTGTAATATCCATCCCAGTCTAGTTATGCTTCTTCTCCTCAAGGTAACAAGATTTCTCTGACAAGAAACTTCTCTCTAGTCACTTGAGCCCAATTCCTCTCCTCAGGAGATGGGATCCAGGACTCTCAAGCATGGGAGGAGTACATCAGCAACACTGGGAACATTTCCTGATCACGGATTCAATCCTGAAACGACCAAGGTAGTGAGTCTCGAGTGAGGCCAGGTATCCCCGCAGTGATCCAAAAAGCACTCTGCAGCTTTCCTGAGAGTTGACAGGTCTGGGATACATCTGCCAGCCTCACAGCCAGCTGGATCCTAGATTCCTGGTATCCATTCACTTCCATCTGGTTTTCTAATCCCACTGTGGTCAGCAGAATACCACCCTGCAAAGATATCCATGTCCTAATCCCCAGAACTTCTGAATATGTTAGGTTACATGACAAAAGGGAATAAAATTGCAAACAGAATTAAGGTTGCTAATCAGCTGGCCTTAAAGATTCTCCTCAATTAGCTGGGTGAACCCAGTGTTAACCATGAGGGTCCTTAAAAGTGGAAGAGGGCAGAGGAGGAGAGAGAACCAGAGGGCAGCAAGGACTGACTCTGGCTGAGGTTGCTACTTTGAAGTTGGAAGAAGGGGCTGCGAGTCAAGGATGCAGGCAGCCTCTGGAAGTTGGAAAAGGCAAGAAAAGATTCCCCCCTGGAACCTCCAGAAGGAATGCAGCACTGTGGACACCTTGATTTTAGCCCAGTGAAACCTGTCAGGCCTCTGAGCCAAAGCTAAGCCATCATATCCCCTGTGACCTGCACGTACACATTCAGACCGTACCTGATGACATTCCACCAAAAAAGAAGTGAAAATGGCCTGTTCCTGCCTTAACTGATGACATTACCTTGTGAAATTCGTTTTCCTGGCTCGCCCTGGCTCAAAAGCTTCCCCACTGAGCACCTTGCTAACCCCCATCCCTGCCCGCCAGAGAACAATCCCCTGTGACTGTAATTTTCCACTACCTACCCAATTCCTGTAAAACAGCCCCACCCCTATCTCACTCTTGGGACTCAGCCCGCCTGCACCCAGGTGATTAAAAAGCTTTATTGCTCACACAAAGTCTGTCTGGTGGTCTCTTCACACGGACGTGCATGGCAAGACCCACTTCAGACTTCTTACAAAACTGTAAGCCCCAAACTACAGCTGCCCAAGGTAGAGAAGGGCTAGCTCAAAGACATCTGTGACTGTGGCTTGTCCGATGGAGCGAATCCCAGTAAGATTCATAGGAAGACCCACAAAATTAAGAAACTTACACTGGCAAAAATGCCACCAGCTGTGACTGAAAGAGACAGAGACAAGACAAAATGAAAAGGGGCCTTAGAATCCCCATACTCACTTCTTTCCTGGGTAACCCAGTCCCCTCCCCTTAAGGACAAAATGCCTATAAAAAGGAGTTGATCGTCGGAAAATTGCTTGAGAAGTGATTTCCAATGGGCTCGAAGGAAAGCCCACTGAAACATCCCCAGCCTACAGCAAGGAAGCCCTTAAGGGACACAGTATTCAGGAACCTCCTCCCGCAAAAGCGCTGATCAAACACTGCCCCTGAAATGACTGAAGCGGTTCCCGCCGGCCCATAGGTTTTTATACTTCAAGGGCCCCAGGCCACTCACCCACTGCTGTCCTGTTCAGACTGAGGGATATCTCGTTTCCTTTAGTCTTCCCAGACTTTTAGTACGGCTCAAGAGGACCCTGAGGGTGGCTGGGGACTGCCCTGAATGGAAGCCAAGGAGGGACAGGCGTAGCGCGCGCAGCGAACCGCGGAGGGGAAACCTGGTGCCTAGAGACAGCGAAGATAGGCGCCTGCGTAAACCCAGCGTTCCCAGGATCCCTCGCGGCTAAGTCGCTTCCCGTCCCCGAAGCTCCGTATCGTTGGATTCTGGTGGACTTTAAAGACGTATGCAACAAAAAAGCACGATGGATAATATATTCTGGGAGCAAGCAGAGGCGGAAGCGTCTCTGGGAAGTACAATCCCTGAGCGTGTGTGTATCACAAACCTGGCGGCAGGAATGAAAAAGACTGGCCAGAAACAGAGCCCCGCGGCGACTTCTGGGAAATGGAGTCCGGTGAGGCCGCCGCTGGGCGTGTGCGCATGACCGGAAGTGGCGCCACTCAGGCGCGACCCTCTGGCGCCGGAGCCGGGACCTGGTGTTGGGCAGTACCTGGAGCGGTTCTTGATCTCTCGCGGTTGCCGGTCGATTGTTGACAGTTGCCAGGTGCCAGTCGTTTTCGGAAAGCCGGCAGCGGCTTTTTCACCAGGTTCTGCTTGAGGCCGAGCCAAAGAGTGGCTGTGACTGGGGAGACGGAGTGGACCTCCCAGCTGGGCAGGCCCAGTCCGATCTCCCGCGACCCAGCACCGCAGGATCAAACCGTGCCTCTATGGGGAGTGGCTGGAGAGGAAGAGTCCCACCTGGGAGCCGTCGGAGCAGCCCTGCAGAACGGGGTGGGGGCTGCTGTAGATAGACCCTGACTCCCAGAGAACTGCTGGGAGGCTGTGGCGCCAGGTGGAACTCAAATGCTGGAGGAAGGAGGTGAGGAGTGGTAGAGGGAGCGATCATCAAGAGATCGGCTGCTGCTTTGTTTGCCTACGAGTGCCGCTGTGTGAGCCGGATCAGAACTCTTTTTATCTCTCCTACAGGTAGTTGGAGACAATCCTTTTTTCTTTCTTTGCCCGTGACACAGCCCCAGGAGATCCTGAGAACATGTACCCCTACAGTCCTTTTTTGAGTAAAGAATTCGGGGGTCAAAAAAGTTTGAGGACCTCATACCTGCGTGATTTCTGAGTATTGTACCACGTACCCTAGTCTGCCTGATGGACCAATGACAGTGGAGAGTAGGGAGAAGTGGGTTTCGGAGGACTCCTTTGTCGCTTTTCTTCTTCTAGCCCTTCTCGAAGCAGCCAGGGATGCCTGGCTGGGAAAGTTTGAGGACAGGCCAGCCCAGTAGGATTGTGAAGTTGTGGAGGACGGGGAAATTTGCAGTTAGAAGGCACAGGTTCTTGAAAGCTGTGAGGTACCAGCCAGGTCTCTTAACCCGTATTTCTCCATGGAAGAAAGGACAAAATAACGTTAACTACTTTGTTTACCTCTGAGAATTGTAATCCTCAAATGAAATAACACCTTTGAAAGCACCCTGAATGTGGTACAGAACAAATGTGTAAGCAGGCAACCGCTTTTAAGTCTTAACCACCAACACCTGTGCTGTTCACCCCCTAGATCAACTGTATTTGGTCTGTTACTCTACAGTATTGTAAGTGCAATTTTACATCCAGAATTTGGTGCTGTCTCCAAGATCAAGAGGTCCTTATATTTGTTTTTGATTTGTTTTGTTTTGTTTTTTGAGACGGAGTCTCGCTCTGTCGCTGAGGCTGGAGTGCAGTGGCGCAATCTCGGCTGACTGCAACCTCTGCCTCCCAGGTTCAAGTGATTCTCCTGCCTCAGCCTCCTGAGTAGATGGGACTCCAGGTGCCCGACACCACGTCCGGCTAATTTTTGTATTTTTAGTAGAGATGGGGTTTCACGATGTTGGCCAAGCTGGTCTCAAACTCCCGACCTCAAGTGATCCACTGGCTTTGGCCTCCCAAAGTGCTGGGATCACAGGCGTGAGCCTCTGCTCCTGGCCAAGAGGTCCTTATATTTGGTCTTGCACTTGAGGAGTAGAGAGTGCGATTTCACATCCAGCATTTTGTTTTATCTTCCCCAGAGACCTGAGAAAGCAGAGCAGATGGTCATCATCTTCCCCATACTACAAAAAAGGAAAGGAAGTGCTGTCAGGTTAGATAACTCTCAGTAACAAAAGGTCTGTCCTAAGATCGGAATCCACATCTATTTGTTTGTTTTATTCAGATATTCACATACCATAATATTCATCCTTTTAAAGTGAACAATTCGGTGATTTTTAGTATTTTCACAGTCTTGCAGCCATCACTATTTAATTCCAGAACATTTTTGTTAACTGAAGAAGAAACCCATAGCCTTTAGCAGTCACTCCCCAGTCCCTCATTTCTCCACAAGTTCCTGGCAACCACGAATCTACTTTCTGTCACTATGGATTTGCCTAGGACATTTTAAATAAGTAGACTCATAATATGTGACTTTTTTGTTGTTTTTTTGGGTTTTTTTGAGATGGAGTTTTGCTCTTGTTGCCCAGGCTGGAGTGCAATGGTGCAGTCTCGGCTCACTGCAGCCTCCGCCTGCCAGGTTCAAGTGATTCTCCTGCCTCAGCCTCCCGAGTAGTTGGATTACAGGCACCTGCCACCACACCCAGCTAATTTTTTGTATTTTTAGTAGAGACAGGATTTCACTATGTTGGCCAGGCTGGTCTTCAACTCCTGACCTCAGGCGATCCACCTGCCTCGGCCTTCCAAAGTGCTGGGATTACAGGCGGGAGCCACTGCGCCCCGCCAATATGTGACCTTTTGTGTCTCGCTTAGCACATCATTTTCAAGGTTCATCCAGGTTATACCATGTGTCAGTACTTCATCCCTTTTTATGGTAGAATAATACTCCATTGTACAGAGAGATCACATTTTGTGTATCCATTCTTCAGTGAAGTTTTGTGTGTGTATGTTTTATTTCTCTTGGGCATGTACCTAGAAGTGGAATTACTGTGTCATACAACCCTGTTTAACTTTCATAGGAACTGCTGAACTTTTTCCACTGTGGCAGCAGCATTTTCTATTCTCAGCAGTGTATGAAGTTTCCAGTTTCCTCACATCCTCATCAACACTTGTTATTCTCCATCTTGTTTATTATAGTCATGTTAGTAGGTGTGATATGTTCTGTCATTGTGGTTTTCATTTGCTTTTCCCCAATGACTAATGATGTTCAGTTTCATGTGTGGAGTGGCTATTTGTATCTCTTGCTTGGAGAAATAGCTATTCAAATATTTTGCCCATTTAAGAATTTAGTAGGGCCAGATGCAGTGGCTCACACCTGTAATCCTAGCACTTTGGGAGGCCTAGGCAAGCAGATCACTTGAGGTCAGGAGTTCAAGACCAGCCTGGCCAATGTGGTGAAACCCCATCTACTTAAAAAAAAAAAAAATTAGCCAGGCATGGTGGTGCGTGCCTGTAATCCCAGCTACTCGGGAGGCTGATGTAGGAGAATCGCTTGAACTCGGGAGTTGGAGGTTGCAGTGAGCCAAGATTGTGCCATTGCACTCCAGCCTGGGCAACAAGAGGGAAACTCCATCTCAAAAAAAAAAAAAACCACACACACACACAGAAAGTGATGTGCTAAGCCAGCATTTTGGCCTCCAAAAGTGCTGGGATTAGAAGTGTGAGCCACTGTACCCAGTCAATAACTAAATTTTTTTCTTTTTTCTTTTTTTGAGGCAGCGTCTTGCTTTGTTGCCCAGGCTGGAGCGTAATGATGTGATCTCAGGTCACTGCAACCTCTGCCTCCTGGGCTCAAGCCATCTTTCCACCTCAGGCCCCCAGGTAGCTGGGCCTGCAGGTGTGTACTACCATGGCTAATTTTTGTATTTTTAGTAGAGACGGGGTTTCACTATGTTGCCCAGGCTGATCTCGAACTCTTGGTCTCCAGCCTCTTCACTTTCTTGACAGGGCCTTTTGAAGCACAAAGTTTTCAATTTTGAAGAAATCCAACTTACCTATTTTTTCTTTTGCTGCTTGTGCTTTTGGTGTCATATGTAAGAACTCATTGCCTAATCCAAACTCTCAAAGATGTATGGTTTTCTTCCAAGAGTTCTACCCATTTTTTTCTTTCTTTTTTTTTTTTAAATAGTGTCTCTGTCAACCAGGCTGGAGTGCGGTGGTGTGATCACAGCTTGCTACAGCCTCGACCTCCCTGGCTCAAGCGATCCTCTCACCTCAGCCCCCCAAGTAGCTAGGGCTATAGGCATGCACTACCATGCCTGGCTAATTTTTGTATTTTTAATAGAGATGGGGTCTCGCCATGTTTCCCAGGCTGGTCTCGAACTCCTGAGCTCAAGCAGTCTGCCCACATCAGCCTCCCAAAGTGTTGGGATTACAGGCGTGAGCCACTGCACCTGGCCAAGAGTTTTGCACTTAACTTTAGGTCTCTGATCTGTTTTTGAGTTAATTTTTATATATGGTGTGACGTGAGACTCTCTGCCCAGACCTCTTCATTTAAGCAAATGCCTTAAATTTGCAGAGCCACTTTCTTCAAAGAACTAAGTAATAGATAATCTCTTTAAGCTGTATACTTAAATGCTGGGCATTTGCCAAGTGCTTTATCTGTATGTTCCTTTAATCTCCACAGCAACCTTACAAGGGATTATCATCCCCATTTTGCAGATGAGAAAAATGAGACTTAGAGAGGTTACGTGATTTTCACACTGCTGCTAAGTGGTGGATCATGGATACTTGTGAGTCTGTTAACACTCTAATGCCTGAGTTGATGGAATTTCTGAGGTGGGAGGGAATGGAGAAATTTACATCACACTGCAGGTCTGCAGATTCAGCCCACGTGCCCTGTAGGTACCTGCCATGTACCCTCTTCACAGTGAGAATTGGTGACTTCCTAAACTGCTTTTAACCTTATTCGTTTTCTTCTCTTTCTTTAGTACTGCCTTCCCCAGACCCTGCCCTTCCCCAAGAGGAAAACACAGGAGAGGAAGCAATGGCTGCTGGTTTCCTCACAGCTGGGCCCCGGGTAAGTAGGAAATTAACTTTGGGAGGCATCCTTTTCTTCCCCCCAATATGAATGGTAGGGTTGGCTTGTTTTTTGTTGTCATTTGTTTGTTTTCTTTCTTTCTTTATTTTTTGAGACTGAGTCTCACTCTGTCACCCAGGCTGGAGTGCAGCGGCATGATCTCGGCTCACTGTATCCTCTACCTCCTGGGTTCAAGCGATTCTCTTGCCTCAGCTCCTGGTTAGCTGGGATTACAAGCATGCACCACCACACCCAGCTAATTTTTTTGTATTTTTAGTAGAGATTGGGTTTCACCATGTTGGCCAGGCTGGTCTCGAGCTCCTGACCTCAAGTGATCTGCCCGCCTCGGCCTACCAAAGTGCTGGGATTACGGGTGTGAGCCACCGCACCTGGCCTGTTTTATTTTTTTTTTGAGACAGGGCCTCAGTCTGTCACCTAGGGTGCAGTGCAGTGGTGCAGTCACAACTCACTGCAGCCTCGACCTCCTGAGCTCAAGCGATCCTCCCACCTCAGCCTCCCAAGTAGCTGGGACCACAGGCTCATGCCACCATGCCCAACTGATTTTTTTTTTAAGTTTTGTAGAGTCAGGGTTTTGCCATGTTGCCCAGTCTGGTCTTGAACTCCTGGACTCAAGCCATCCTCCAGCCTTGGCCTCCCAAAGTGCTAGGATTACAGGTGTGGGCCATCCCACCCGATCACCCGCTTGTTGGTTTTGTTTTGTTTTGTTTTTTACAAGTTTTCTGCAATGAACAAAGTAAATTCATGTTCACCACAGAAAACCTGGAAAATAGAGAAAACACAAAAAGTTAAAAATCACTCTTAATCCCACAAAAAGATGGCATCTAACATTTTGATTTGTGTCCTTTCCATCATATTCTCTCTTTTCTTTTTCCTTTTCTTTTCTTTTCTTTTCTCTCTTCTCTTCTCTTCTCTTTTCTTCTTTTCTTTTCTTTTCTTTCTTGGAGTCTCGCTCTGTCGCCCAGGCTGGAGTGCAGTGGCGCAATCTTGGCTCACTGAAACCTCCACCTCCCAGATTCAAGCGATTCTCCTGCCTTGGCCTCCCAAGTAGCTGGGATTACAGGCGCGTCCTACCACACCTGGCTAATTTTTGTATTTTTAGTAGAGATAAGGTTTCACCATGTTGACCAGGCTGACCTGGAACTCCTGACCTCAAGTGATCCACCCGCCTCAGCCTCCCAAAGTGCTGGAACTATAGGCTTGAGCCACTGTGCCCAGCTCATATTCTCAAAGTGGGTTTATTCTGCTCTGTCATGTTTCTATTTCACTTAGCAGAATTCGATGAACGTTCTCCCATTTCACTGCATATTTAGCCAAATCATTTCTAATACATACTTTTTTTTTTTCTTAAATAATTTCACCTTACTAGTTTAGATTCAGGGGTATGTGTGCAGGCTTGTTAAATGGTTGTATTATGTGATGCCAGGGTTTGGGGTACAGATGATACCATCACTCAGGTAGGGAGCGTAGTACCCCATAGGTAGTTTTTTAGCTGATGCCCCCTTTTCTCTCTCCTCCCTCTAGTAGTCCCCAGTGGTTTTTGTTCCCATCTTTGTGTCCATATATACTCGGTGTTTAGCTTCCCCACTTATCAATGATAACATGCAGTATTTGGTTTTCTATTCCTGCATTAATTCACTTAAGGTAATGGACTCCAGATGATCCATGTCACTGCAAAGGACATGACTTCATTTTTTATGGCTGCATCGTATTCCACATGTATTTCCTATTCCACATGTGGAATTTTCTTTATCTCGACCAGCATTGGTGGGCACCTGAGTTGACTCCATGTCTTGGCTGTTGTGAACAGCACGATGAGGAACATGCGCGTGCATGCGTCTTTTGGTAGAATGACTTCTTTTCCTTTGAGTATTTACACAGTCATGGGATTGCCGGGTCAAATGGTAGCTCTGTTTTAAGTTTTTTGAGAACTATCCAAACTGTTTTTCCGGAGTGACTGAACTAATTTAGTTAACTTTCCCATCAGCAGTTACAACCTTTCCCTTTTCTCTGCAGCCTCACCGGCATCTATTAATTTTTGCTTTTTCATATTAGCCATTATTTCTGGTGTGAGAGAATATCTCGTCATGGTTTTAATTTACATTTCTCTGGTGGTTAGTGATGATGAGCATTTTTTCATCTCTTTGTTGGCCACTTGTATGTCTTTTAAGTGTATCTGCTCATGTCTTTTCCTGCTTTTTAATGTGGTTGTTTTTTGCTTGTTGCTTTAAGTTCTATAGATTCTGGAGACTAGACCTTTGTCAGAAGCAAATTTTTGAATATCTTTTCCCATTCTTTCAGTTGTGTGTTGAGTCTGTTGATAGTTTTTTTCTTTTTTTTTTTTTTAGAGACAGAGTCTCACTTTGTCACCCAGTCTGGAGTGCAGTGGCACAATCTCAGCTCACTGCAACTGCCACCCCCAAGGCTCAAGCGATCCTCATGCCTCAGCCTCCTGAGTAGCTGGGATTACCACCAGACCCAGCTAATTTTTGTATTTTTAGTAGAGACTGGGTTTTACCTTTTTGGCTAGGCTGGTCTCGAACTCCTAACCTCAGGTGATCGTCCTGGCTTGGCCTTCCAAAGTGCTAAGATTACAAGTGTGAGCCACCGTGCCTGGCCCTAATAGTTTTCTTTTGCTGTATAGAAGCTCTTTAGTAAGGTCTCATTTGTCAGTTTTCATTTTTGTTGCAATTGCTTTTGAAGATTTAAGCCAAGAATTCTTTGCCAGAGCCAAGGTCGAGAAGGGTATTTCCTTGGTTTTCTTGTATGGTTTTTACAGTTGAAGGTTTTACATTTAAATCTTTAATCCATCTTGAGTTAATTTTTGTAGATGGTGAAAGGTAGGGGCCCAGTTTCACTCTTCTACATGTGGCTAGCCAGCTATCCGAGCACCATTGATTGAGTAGGGAGTCTTTTTCCCATTGCTTGTTTCTGTCGACTTTGTTGAAGATCAGGTGGTTAGAGGTGTGCGGCTTTATTTCCAGGTTCTCCTTTCTGGGTCCGTGTGTCTGTTTTTGTGCCAGTGTCCTGCTCTCTAACACACTTTCTTTCACATAGTCCTATGAGAGTAGGAACTGTCCTTTTTTCTTGACTAGGTAATTAGCTCTTTATTTTCATTTTTAAAATTTGCTCTTGGATTTCCTTGTCAGTTCTGCTCTGTATTAATATATTTTTTCTTTATTAATCTTTTGCTTCTGCTTTCCTCAGGTTTATTTTAAAACTCATTTTTTGGCCGGGCGCGGTGGCTCACACCTGTAATCCCAGCACTTTGGGAGGCCGAGACAGGCGGATCACGAGGTCAGGAGATCAAGACCATCCTGGCTAACACGGTGAAACACCGTCTCTACTAAAAATACAAAAAAAAAAAAAAAAAATTAGCCGGGCGTGGTGGCGGGTGCCTGTAGTCGCAGCTACACGGGAGGTTGAGGCAGGAGAATGGTGTAAACCCGGGGGCGGAGTTTGCAGTGAGCTGAGATCGCACCACTGCACTCCAGCCTGGGCGACAGAGCAAGATTCCGTCTCAAAAAAAAAAAAAAAAAATTCATTTTTTAACTTCTTGAGTTGAATCCTTAACTCCCCTTCTTCCTTCCTTGTTTACGTTGAAAGTTTTTGGCTATATATTTTATTTTTTTTAGATATTCCAAAATTATGATTTTGATTTCTTTATCTGCCCATGTGGTTGGTCTGTGCTTTATGAGGATGGAGTTTGTGTCTCTTGTCAACACAAAATGCCAGCGCAGTCTGATTGCAGGGTGTAGTGTTTGATAGCTCTGTCAGCTCAACCTTATTAAATTGTTGCATCTTCCATGTCTTTATTCTTTTTGTTGTTTATTCACTTTGGGCTGTCAATGACTGAGTTACTTTAACATCTCTCAAAATCCTAATATTCTAAATTTCTCTTTGCATTTCCTGCAGCTTTTTCTTTACATATTATGTATTTCTTTGTTATTTGGTTCATGACATTATATCTTTATAATGGATGTTACTTTCTTGATTATTTTAAAGTTACACAAAGATTTTAAATATTTTTTAGTTTTTTATATTTTTAATAGAGATGGGGTTTCACCATGTTGGCCAGGGTGGTGTCGAACTCCTGACCTCAGGTGATCCACCTGCATAAATATTTCTTCATTTTAAAAGGTGACCCTCTTTGTTCCACTGAAAGAACCTCTCGGTGTGATGAATGGATTGGAAGAGCAGGTAAAATCAGAGGCCCGGAGACTGGTTCCAATATGGAAATTGTTGCTGATTTGCAAGGCAGTGGTAGGGGAGTGGAAATAAACAGATGAATTCTCATGATATTAGGAGGAAGAATCAATAGAGAGTGATGCTGCAGGAAAGGAGAGGATAACACCCAGGTTGCTGGCTTGGCCAGCTAGGTGAACAAAGGCCCCATTGCCTGAGCTGGGAACAGACGAGGAACAGCAGGTGAAGATGGGTCTCTCTGTTGTGTTAGTTGAGTTTGAGGTTCCTGTGAGGCCTGGCCAGGAGACGATGTCTGCGTTAGGTTAATACTGTGTTATCTCCCGATTCGTTTCTTCCCTTTCCATCTGGCTCCCACTGTCCCCACGCCCTGTACCTAGCAGAGGATGTATTATATGGAGGAGGTGCTGCTTTGTTACACGAACAGCTTCACCTGACCTGTGTGCCTTATAGCTCCTGCCCAGAGTCTCCTAACTCCAGATCCATGTTTTCACCTGTGATAGAACATCTGCACCTGGATTTCCTGTGGCCACCTTAAACTCTGTGGGCCCCAAAACAAACTAGTTCCCTTGCTAACAGACCCCTTCTTCCCATGTTTCTTCTGTTTGTGATGACACTGTCATCTGTCTGGTCTTCCAACCAGGAAACATCTTTGATTCATTCTCAACTCTTCTCTCACAAAGTTCATTTCTGGCTTTGCATCTAGTCCCTCTCCTCAAGCAGGATCCTCTCTCAACTTGACACTGACACTGTTGGAGTTCTTAAAACCACCTCTCCATGCCTCCATCTCAAGACACAGTTGCCTTCCAGCGGCTCCCTGTTGCCTGAGGGATAAAAGCATCACATTTATCAAGTGATTGAAGCTTTTTACATTCTGACCTCAACAACCTTTCTGCCATGCTTCATCCCCCCACCCAAACTGCCTGCCATTTCCTAAACACACAAGGACTGTCTCGCCTCCATGCTTCTGCTCATGGTGCCTCTCCTGCCTTGGATAACCTTCTCTTGCTCCATCCGGAAACCTTCTCCTTCAAGGCCAGCTCAGTCATTGCCTTCACTCTGTGGTCCTTCCTCCCCGCCTTTCTGTTCTCCTGGCAACTAGTCTGTTTCTTTGACTCGTGCTACATTTGATTGTGTGCATACTTGGCTCTCCTGTTGTACTGGGTGATATCTGCGTTCACAAAAATATTTGTTAAATGTTCTGAAAATTCATCTTTCACATTTCTCTGATAATTTGCACCTGACTCTTCACTGTATCAACTCACATTCTAATTTTGCTCTTTCTGTATTATCTCTTCAAGTCCCAAGCACCCATTAATTTTTGCCCAGTTACTTCACACGCACACATATACTTTATTTATACAAAAAGTCTACTAGAATTATAAATGTGTGAAGACAAGAGACAGTGGTGTGTGTGTGTATGTATGTCAGATTATCTTAGTGTTAGGCACTGCAGTGCTGGTGATCAATAAATGCTTTCTCTTTTTTTTGCGATGGAGTCTCGCTGTGTCACACAGGCTGGAGTGCAATGGCACGATCTCAGCTCACTGCAAGCTCTGCCTCCCGGGTTCAAGCAATTCTCCTGCCTCAGCCTCCTGAGAAGCTGGGACTTACAGGCACCTGCCACCACACCCAACTAATTTTTGTATTTTTATTAGAGACAGGGTTTCGCCATGTTGGCCAGGATGGTCTTGAACTCCTAGCCTCAAGTGACCCACCTGCCTCACCTCCTGGCCTCCCAAGGTGCTGGGATTACAGGTGTGAGCCACTGCAGCCGGCCATTTTCTTCAACTACCCAGAGACCTGAATCTTTTCAAAGACTCTTTTCCAGCTCCCCCAAAACTGCCAACGTTAACCACCCCATCACCCTAGATCCTAAAGCCACTGGCAAGATGAAATGTGCTTGTTTTTTCAGGGATCCACATTCTTCAGCAGTGTGACAGTAGCTTTTGCACAAGAAGGGTGGAGGTGCCTCGTGTCTACTCCAAGGGAGAGGTACAAGGAGGGGATACCAGAAAAGTCCAGGAACCTTGTCCTACTAGGTAAGGAAATGGTTTAAGATTTTGATTCACTCAATTCTGAAAATCCATGGCACTTGCTTTCCAGTTTGTAGGGCTTTCTGACAGCTGTGATGTACCAGAGCGATGGTGTCTATTCCTCTTGTTCTCTTGGGGAAGGTCTCTGCATGCCCACTTGGCAAATAGGCAGTTTCCCTTTGCTTTCCCCAAGGCTGCACCTCCCCGTTCTCTCATTTCCCAGGAGGAGTGGGGTAACCCTCAGGTCATTTCCTCTATGTGCAGTCAGTTTCCATCTTCCTAAATTGGGAACTTGTGAGTTTAGCTTAGCTCCCTGGCTTGACCCCTCCTTGAGGCTGTTTCCTAGCTCCTTCCAGAAATGTTTTCTACAGCCTTGGCATGGCCGGGTGAGGTGGCTCTCACCTGCAATCCCAGCATTTTGGGAGGCCAAGGCGTCCAAAGACCAGCCTGAGGAACACAGTGAGACCCTGTCTCTAAAATTAAAAGGGTGTTTAAAAAGACCTTGGCACCGTATCTCTTATGTACTGCTGTAGCCCCTGGTGCAGGCACCAAGTAAGTGCTCAATAAGTATTTGTCGTCTGAATGAAATGAACAATCCGACTGGCCTGCTTGCTCTCCCCTGAGTTCTGGGTAGCTGTTCATACTTACAATTTCTAAAGCCTGTTTTTCCCGTTGAATAGGACTTCCAGTTTCCCAGCCTGGCATGAACTCCCAGTTGGAACAAAGGGAAGGCACATGGATGCTGGAGGGCGAAGACCTGCGAAGTCCCTCTCCAGGTATGTGAGCAAGCACTTAGCCAATGGGAGTCTTGGGAGCAAAAGCCCCTTTAAATCACACATAAGTGCATTTGATGATCATACCAACTGTGAGGTAGGTGCTATTACCCCATTCTATAGATGAGGAAATGATGCTGAGAGAGGCTGGCTCACTGGTTCAAAGCTTCACAGCTAGATAGTGGCAAGGCTGGGATTTGAAGCAAGCTCTGTCTGCCTCTAAAACACAGTCTTCCTCACCTCATCCTTACGGAGGCTCCCAGGGCCGGGAGGTGTTTGGGGGCACGTGTGATGTCCCTGGCCTCCAAAGAGTATCCTTCCTTATTGTTGGGAAGCAAGAGTCATCTTTGATGGCACATTCCTTGCTTAGGGTCTCCCTCACTGAGGATCCTAGGTGCCAGCTTTACCCATACCACTGGGTGTCACAGCTCCTGCTGCCACCCTATCTGGCCCCTTAATTCATTCTGCTCCTCCTTTCTCACTGCGTGGCCATGCCAGAATTTTCCAAAGGGCCAATACTAAGAAACTCAGGGAAAACAGAAGGAAAGGAGATCATAGTTTCCACTGCATCTCTCTTACCACCCATGTACAGCTGCTCTCTCCCCTCATCTCTCTCAGCCTCTGCCCTGGTGCCACCTCTGGCAGGGCCTCAGCAGCTTTTCCCTGGGGACCCAGTCACTTTTGATGTTTGAGACTTAAGGCATCAAAGGTACAAATGAATTAAACCAGTTTGAGGTGACAACATTTGACATGTTTCTAAAGATGCAGCCTGGGCTGGGCACGGTGGCTCACGCCTGTAATCCCAGCACTTGGGGAGGCCGAGGCAGGTGGATCACCTGAGGTTAGGAGTTCAAGACCAGCCTGGCCAACATGGTGAAACCCCGTCTCAACTAAAAATACAAAAAAATTAGCTGGGCGTGGTGCTGGGTGCATGTAATACCAGCTACTTCAGGAGGCTGAGGCAGGAGAATCACTTGAACCTGGGAGGCAGAGGTTGCAATGAGCCGAGATCGTGCCATTGCACTCCAGCCTGGGCAACAAGAGTGAAACTCTATCTTAAAAAAAATAAATAAAAATAAGATGCAACCTGTCTATTTGTTGCTTTATTTCTTGAGTTATAAGTTATTGCTGCTGACAGGGCAATCGGCACAAAGCCCCGGGAGCACTCTTTGCATGGTTCCATGGAGCTGCCTCTTCTCCTTCCCATCTTACCATCCTCTAAGCAGCCTGTTGCATGTTACCTCACCCTTGTGGCGTGCCCGGCACCACTCATGCTTGTTGACACTGCCTGTGGCAGGGAGCCTCCCTGGCCTTGCTGCCTTCTTCTCCCAAGGCCCCCACTGCCTGGGCATCTCTGTGTTCTATACAGTCTACAGTTCTATACAGAAGATTGAAGTCCTCTGTGGAGCTTCAGAAATTGAGAGCAGTGTTTAGTGGAGGAGAACAACTGCACTTTTCTGGGAAGAGTGTTCATGATAGTCTCAGAGGGGTTCAAGACCCTGAAAAGGTTGCTGTATTCCTTTCTTTGGGGGCTCTCATAAAAAATAACCACAAACTGGGTGGACTAAAACAATAGCATTTGATTCGCTCACAGTTCTGGAGTCTAGAGGTCTGAAACCGAGGTGTCAGCAGGGCCGGGCTCCCTCTGCAGGCTCTGGGAAGGATCTTCCCTTGCCTCTTTCAAGTTTCTGGTGGTTGCCAGCAATCTTCGGCGTTCGTTGACTTTTAGCTGCATCACTCCAATATCTGTCCCTGTCTTCATGTGGCATTCTCCTGTGTCCGGATTTCCTTCTTTTTAGGGTATTAATACACCCTAATCCAGTATGGCCTCATTTTAGCTTGATTACATCTACAAAGACTGTTTCCAAGCACGGACACATTCTGTACTTTGAGGTGGACATGATGTGGGGCTCTGTTCACCCCAGTACAGTGGTCCCAAAAGGTTGAAATCACCACATCATTAGAAACAGGAGTTGGAAAGGGGTGTTTCCACCAAGGAGGTGCTCTGAGGCAGCAGTGTAGGGCAGTAGAAGCAGCTCTGGGTGTGGGGGCCCCTGAGCGGAAAACCACCACCTCTGCCCTTATACACAGCAGGAGTCAACATAGGAGACTTCTGTGAGCAGAGAGGGGTGGGGTTTTCCCCCACACACCAAGCAAGCAATTAATTTTGTAGCAGACACCGTCTACCTGGAGATAGCATCAGATCCCACGGGTTGAGGGCTCAGTCCCACAAGGTGCCCCCTGCCCCTTCCCACCAGTCGCAAGTCCAGGCCTCCAGAACCACAGTGGCTTCAGATTGGGGTTCCCACAACCCCTCTTTGGATTACATTGATTTGTTAGAGAAAGGACACAGAACTTGGGGAAGCATTTATTTTAGAAAAGATGAAGATGAAGAGATACATGGGACGAGGTGTGGAGAAGGTGCAGGGAGCTTTCATGCCTTCCCTGGACAGCCGCCCTGCAGGAGCCTCCATGTGTTCAGCTCTCTGAAGCTCTCCAAACCCTGCCTGCCTGGGCCTTTGATTCATTGGATAGGCGTGATTGAAGCATGGACGGCATGTTGTGATGAGATTGGACAGAAAGGGCCTGATTGAACACGAGTAGACTGCGTGGGGACACCCAGCAGAGCCTTTCTGTGCAGATTCTTCTTGGCCTCTGTGCAGCATTCCTTCCTCCAGGGTATGGGGCAGGATCTTCTCTGGAATGAGGGTCGTATGGCCCACAGTCAGATTAGAGTCCTGCTTGGGCAGGTGAAAGAAGGACAGGGGGAGGTCAGAGAGAGAGTCTGTTTCTGAGGCCTAAAGTGCTCTGACATTTTAACAGAAGACTGTAGCAATGGCCGGGCGCAGTGGCTCACACCTGTAATCCCAGCACTTTGGGAGGCCGAATTGGGCAGATCACCTGAGGTCAGGAGTTTGAGACCAGCCTGGCCAACATGGGGAAACCCCATCTCTACTAAAATTACAAAAATTAGCTGGGTGTGGTGGCGGGCGCCTATAGTCCCAGCTACTTGGGAGGCTAAGGCGCAAGAATCACTTGAACCCGGGAGGCAGAGACTGCCATGAGCCGAGATCGTGCCATTGCACTCCAGCCTGGGCGACTAAGCGAGACTCTGTCTCAAAAAAAAAAAAAAAAAAAAGACTGTAGCAGTGGCTGTGGGAGTTATGAGCCAGGAACTGTGGGTGAAATACACACACACGCACACACAACACACGCACACACACATATACACGTACATCTTACAGTATCTCATTGAGTATGAAAGACACATACTCAAAATCCCTGCTTGCCATGCATTAACTACATGGATTCCAGGCACACCACTGAATTATGTAGTCATGTTTCCATGTATGAAAAATGTAGATGATAAAATCTTTATTTCACCAATTAACACATATGAAAAAAGGTGCCTACTGTAGAGTTATGTAAGCTATTTGATAGTGAACAGAAGTCGTCGGGGGCAAGTCTCCACTCTGGCTATTAGAGGAGCTCAACACGGCCTCTGCTCTAACTCACAGCATGTCCTGGGCATCACTGTGCCTCTGAGAGCTGGGTTTGGGCCCTGGGTTATTCTACCCTACCCCTCCCAAGTGGCAGACCCAGGAGTTGAAAGTGCCATTCTCCCTGCTGCTCATTTTAGGGACTTCTGTGGTGGGTGTTAACACTTTCCCAGACCCTGCTGGCCAGTTGTACTAATTCTGATTCACTGAATCATTCATCAATCAGCAAATGTGCATTAAGCATTTGGTATGTACCTGGCATCATTTTAGCTGCCATGGGTAAAATGTATCCCCTTTGTTGAGCGGGGATGAGGACATAGTCTCTGCTTACATCTTCGTGAAGAACATAAACTGAGCAAACAGTAACTAATCTACTTTTTATGGTGATGAGTTGTGTGAAGAAAATAAAGCAGCACAAGGGATTAGTGACTGGGGCACAAGGCTGAGTTGGGAATAGAGGGGAGGGAGCTGTTTGAGAGCTGATGAAGAGGAAATGTCATCTTTGGAGATGACATTGGAGCCGAGATCTGAAGGAAGGGGATGAGCCAGCTGTGTGGAGGAGACCTAGGAGAGGAACATTCTGGGCCACAGCATATGTTGAGACCTTGATGTGGGAATGAGCTTGCTTAAGGATTAGAAAACCTGTGTGGCCAGAGCTTAGCAAACACGAGGAAGAGTGGTGTGCGGGGGACAGATTGTGCGGGGGCACTGGAACCATGGTAAGGCGTTTGGATTTTAGTCACCTAAGAAAATAAGCCATTAAAGAGTTTTGACGCAGGGAAGGGATGAGATTTATGTTTTAAAAGAATTCAGCATTTGGCAAGTGACACTGGTGAAAAAGAATTCAGCGTATGTGTGAAGAATGGACATTGAGGGGTCAGGCATGGGAGCGGGGAGGTGAGTTAGGAGGCGGCTCTTGCAGACATGGGAATGTGAGGTGATGGTGGCCTGTAAGAGAGGGGTCAGGACATATTTTGGTGTTAAAGCCAGCAGGACTTGCTGGTGGATTGGATGTGAGACGTAGAGGAGGAGGCATTAAGCATGACCCTAGGTTTTGGCCTGAACAGTTGGGTAAGTAGGAAGATTAACAAAGGTGCTGGGTTAAAAGGGAGATGAGTAGCTCTGTTTGGGGTGTCAGGCCTGAGATGTCATCAGTCTTCTACTGGAGCCAGCACTCGAGAGAGGTGAGCTGAGGGACACGCTGTTTGTGAGCATCACGTGGTCCTCTGAATTGCCCCTTCTGCCCTTAGGTTCTTTTCTTGTCACTCTTCCTCTTCTTTTGATTTTATTTTTTTTAACGCAAATAGATGGTCTGCTTTTAAAAACTGTCAAACCCATAGATGATCGGACTCCCAAGTTACACAGAGACGCTCTCAGCCTGCAGTGGGGGCCTCTGTGCTCTTGGTTGACTGGGGGCATTGGTGTGTACTTGCAGTTCTGAGGGCAGCCTACTTCATGCTTTAGGATGGTTTATAAGGAGAAGGTCCAGAGTAACAACCACGCAGATAGCACTTACTGTGTCTCAGCTACCATTCTGGGTCCTTTATGTGTCTTAACTCATTTAATCCTCACAGTGATTGTATGAGGGAGCTGCTTTCACATGTGATAAATCCAAGGTTTCAAACGATTACAGTTTGGCCAAAATCACAGAGCACGTAAGAGGTGGAACCCAGATTTGAACCCAGGCAGTCTGGCTGAAGACTGTGTATAGAAATTCAAGGTCAGATGTGGTGGCTCACACCTGTAATCCCAGCACTTGGGGAGGCTGAGGTGGGTGGATCACCTAAGGTCAGGAGTTTGAGATCAGCCTGACCAACAATGTTGAAACCCTGTCTCTACTAAAAATGCAAAATTAGCCGGGCATGGTGGCGCATGCTTGTAATCCCAGCTACTTGGGAGGCTGAGGCAGGAGAATTGCTCGAACCCAGGAGGTGGGGGTTGCAGTGAGCTGAGATCACACCATTGCACACCAGCCTGGGCAACAAGAGCGAAGCTCCATATCAGGCTGGGCATGGTGGCTCATGCCTGTAATCCCAGCACTTTGGGAGGCTGAGGTGAGTGGATCACCTGAGGTCAGGAGTTCAAGATCAGCCTGGCCAACGTGGTGAAACCCTGTCTCTACTAAAAATACAAAATTAGCCGGGCGTGGTGGTGCATGCCTATAATCCCAGCTGCTTGGGAGGCTGCGGCAGGAGAATCGCTTGAACTCGGGAGGCGGAGGTTGCAGTGAGCCAAGATCACACCATTGCATTCCGACCTGGGCAACAAGAGTGAAACTCCATCTCAAAGAAAAAAAAAGAAAGAAAGAAAAGGTGTGGTAAAAATGCAGTATAAAAGATAAAAATGGTACACCTGTATAGGGCACTTACCATGAGTGGAGCTTGCAGGACTCTGGGTGAGTGAGTGAGTGAGTGGTGGGTGGATGTGAAGACTGAGGGCATTGCTGTACATGGACTTTAGAAATACTGTGCACTAAGGCTATACTAAGTTTACTTTACACATTTTTCTTTGGGAGGCTGAGGTAGGAGGATCGCTTGAGCCCAGGAGTTTGAGACCAGCCCAGACAACTTGGCAAAACCCTATCTCAACAAAAAATACAAAAACTAGCTGGATGTGGTAGCACGGGCCTGTAGTACCAGCTGCTCAGAGGCTGAGGTGGGAGGATCACTTGAGCCCAGGGGGTCAAGGCTGCAGTGAGCCATGATCGTGCCAGTGTGCTCCAGCCTGGGCGACAGTGAGATCCTGTCTCAAAATGTGTGTTTGTGTGTGTGTGTGTAGTACTATTTTTATTTTTAAACTCTTGTTAAAAACTAAGAAACTCACACATGAGCCCAGACCTGATGGGATCATGCATATCACTGTCTACACCTCCATACCTTGTCCAACTGGAAGATCTTCAGGGGCAATAACAAGCATGGAGCTGTCATCTCTAAGATAACAGTACCTTCTGGAAAACCTCCTGAAGGGCCTGCCTGAGGCAGTTTTACAGATAACTTTTTTTTTTTAGTGGAAGGAGTACAGTGTAAAGTAACTATTAAAAGCATAGTATAGGTTGGGTGTGGTGGCTCACACCTTTCATCCCCGGCACTTTGGGAGGCCGAGGCGGGAGGGTCACTTGAGTCCAGGAGTTCGAGACCAGCCTGGCCAATGTTGGGAGACCCTGTCTCTCCAAAATATCAAAATTACCCAGGCATGGTGGTGTGCTCCTATAGTTCCAGCTATTCAGGAGACTGAGGTGGCAGGATCGCTTGAGCTCAGGAGTCTGAGGCTACAGTGAGCTGTGACTATGCCACCGCCCTCCAGCCTGAGTGAGACTCTGTCTCAATTAAAAATGTATATTAAGTATAGTAAATATGTAAACTGGTAACGTAGTTATTAAGTATTATGTACAGTGCATAATTGTATGTGCTGTACTTTCATATGACTGGCAGTGCAGTCGGTTTTTTTACACCAGCATCACCACAAACGTGAGTAATGCGTTGCACTACAACATTATGATGGCTTTGAATTCAGTAGGTAGTAGGCTCCATTACACTCTTTTTTTTTTTTTTTTTTTTTTTTTTTTGAGACGGAGTCTCGCTCTGTCGCCCAGGCTGGAGTACAGTGGCCGGATCTCAGCTCACTGCAAGCTCCGCCTCCCGGGTTTACGCCATTCTCCTGCCTCAGCCTCCCGAGTAGCTGGGACTACAGGCGCCCGCCACCTTGCCCGGCTAGTTTTTTGTATTTTTTAGTAGAGACGGGGTTTCACAGTGTTAGCCAGGATGGTCTCGATCTCCTGACCTTGTGATCCGCCCGTCTCGGCCTCCCAAAGTGCTGGGATTACAGGCTTGAGCCACCGCGCCCAGCCTCATTACACTCTTATGAAAGGAGGTGAGTCATCAAACCTGTGTGTGTAAGAGCTTGGCCAGACTCCCTCAGCCTTTGGTTTTCCTTCCACCAAGGGAACACAATAGCTTTTCTCATTTTTTTTTTTTTCCCAGGCTGGAAGATTGTGTCTGAATCACCACCAGAGCAAGCCCTTTCTGAAGAATCATTCCAAGACCCCCATGTAGAGATGCCCCCTGGGGATTCAGACCACAGGACCAGTGAGCTTAAGAAGAGCTTCAGTCTGAGACCAGTCCTCTCTCCGCAACAGAGAGTGCCCGTGGAAGCAAGACCTCGCAAACGTGAGACGCACACCAAGAGCTTCAAGAACTCGGGAATCGTGAAACCTCACAGAGCAAAACCGTATGCATGTAATGAATGTGGCAAAGCCTTCAGTTACTGTTCTTCCCTTTCTCAGCATCAGAAGAGCCACACTGGAGAGAAGCCCTATGAGTGCAGTGAGTGTGGGAAGGCCTTCAGCCAGAGCTCATCTCTCATTCAGCACCAGAGGATTCACACTGGAGAGAAACCTTACAAGTGCGGTGAATGTGGAAGAGCCTTCAGCCAGAATGCCAACCTCACCAAACACCAGCGAACTCACACCGGAGAAAAGCCCTACAGATGCAGCGAGTGTGAGAAAGCCTTCAGTGACTGCTCAGCTCTTGTTCAGCATCAGAGAATTCATACCGGAGAGAAGCCCTACGAATGCAGCGACTGTGGGAAGGCCTTCCGTCACAGTGCAAACCTCACGAACCACCAGAGGACTCACACTGGGGAGAAGCCCTACAAGTGCAGCGAGTGTGGGAAGGCCTTCAGTTATTGCGCAGCGTTCATTCAGCACCAGAGGATTCACACCTGGGGAGAAGCCCTACAGATGTGCTGCGTGTGGGAAGGCCTTCAGCCAGAGTGCAAACCTCACAAACCATCAGAGGACTCACACCGGGGAGAAACCCTACAAGTGCAGCGAGTGTGGGAAGGCCTTCAGCCAGAGTACGAATCTCATAATCCACCAAAAGACCCACACCGGGGAGAAGCCATACAAATGTAATGAATGTGGGAAATTCTTCAGTGAGAGCTCAGCCCTCATTCGACATCACATAATCCACACCGGAGAAAAACCTTATGAGTGTAACGAGTGTGGTAAAGCGTTTAACCAGAGCTCATCCCTTAGTCAGCATCAGAGAATCCACACAGGCGTGAAACCCTATGAATGCAGTGAGTGTGGGAAGGCCTTCCGGTGCAGCTCTGCCTTCATTAGACATCAGAGACTCCATGCCAGAGAGTAACCAGGAACATGGTGGAAGTGGAGAGTCCTGGACATGCCGACTCAGGACAGATGGGTGAGGATCTGAGAAATGCTAAAGGCTCAAAAGCATCTGAAGATATCTAATTTAGAGTCTGCAGCCCAGAGCCAAATGCAAAAACATCTTCAGTAAACAGCCACTATTTCACATGCTGTGTGTGGACGCTCAGCTCTGTAACACCTTCTTTCTGTAAGCATCAAAAGATCCAGGGCTCCATTCAGTTGCAGGTTTGCCTTTATTCAGTGGCCCAGAGCACTTTATTTGGTAAGCATTCCAGAAACCTGAGTTTATTCGGAGTAAGTGACCAAATCAATGAGTAAAGAACTTGGCTCCTACATCAAAGCCAAGTCTTTGGGCAATGCTGGCAGTTTCTCCTGGAAGTAATGAGAAATGTTGTGAAAGAACTCAGAGCACTGGCCAGAAATGATTGAAAAACCATCAAATTTGGGGCAGGGGGAGGTGTAAATACAAATACAAGTGAGAACAGGGATTCCAGAGCCAACTATGAAATACCAGAATCTCCTTGAGGTGGGGAACATTCCTTGATGTTCCAAAGCTCAGAAAAGCATAGCCAGGCCCAGCCTTTGTAGATCTTGTTGCTGTCAGAAAGAGCCCACCTAGGCAGATCACAAGGTCAGGAGTTTGAGACCAGCCTGACCAACATGGTGAAACCCCATCTCCACTAAAAATACAAAAACTTGTGGGGTATGGTGGCACCTGCCTGTAATCCCAGCTACTCAGGAGGCTGAAGCAGGAGAATCGCTTGAACCCAGGAGGCAGAGGTTGCAGTGAGCCAAGATTGCAACACTGCACTCCAGCCTGGGCGAGAGCGAGACTGCATCTCAACAAAAAAAAGAGCCCACCCACAGGTTACTCGTGTTGAGGGTAGTGTGCGCTGCTAATGAATTGGGAGGCACATCCCTTTCCACGGAGAATAGGAAGCACCCAGAATGGGGAGGTGTGTGACAGCCATGCTGGACTCAGAGGCAGGTGACTCATAAACTGCCCCGGGGTCCTGATTCTCCTTTCTCCCTCATGGAGAACAGTAGTGTTCCCCTCCTATTAAGAGATCCAGATTTTTGCCTTTGGCCTGCTTAGTGTCTTATTTACTGTTTCCTTGGTGACTTAGTGCAGTCCCTTCTAGGACACTGGAATGCTTTTGTGCCAGCCCCTCATTCTCACCTAGGCTGGAGTGCAGTGGTATAATCATAGCTTGCTGAAGACTCTACTTCTGCACCACCTCAGCATCACAAGTAGCCAGGCACACAAGCTACCACACCCAGCTAGCTTTCTGGAGAAAGTGTCTGCTATGTTGCCCAGGCTGGTCTTAATTCCTGACCTCAAGGAATGCTCCTGCCGCAGCCTCCCAAAGTTCTGGGATTACAGGCAAAAGCCACTGTATCCAAAACAGAATCCACTCCCTAACTCAGGGGGTCCAGGTAGTCCTTTCCACTTAAGGTAGTTCTCCAACCTGGGGTGACACAAAAGCACTGATCTAGAGACCACTGGCGAAAACTAATGTGCAAACAAATGAGTCATGAAGGGGAAATCAATTTCTTGGGGCCACCATTTCCAACTCCCTTTACTCCAGTACCCAGAATCCTCTCCCAGCTCATGCTTCAAGGTTCATCTTAAAAGGGAGTGATGAGCACAGACTCTAGAAAGTTGATCAGAAGGAACAGAACTGTGGGAAGATGAGACTTAAGACAAGGTAAGACAGCAAATACTGTAAGCCACCTGAATTCAGAGAAAAGGTTGGAAAAACAGTTTACAGTTAAACAGATGACGTGAACCTCACTTTCACAGAACCAAAGGATTAGTCCAGGACTAATCGTTAGTCCAGGAGAGTGGTCAGGTTTATTTGTTGTATCATTGGTTCTGAGCCCTGGCTGTGCACTGGAATGGCTAGCAAAACAGGTCCTGGGCCCCCAACCCACTCTCACTTCAGTTGGTCAGGGATGGACAGCTACACTCCCCATGTGTTCAGGGTTTGTGTTAGAGCATTTCTTAGGAACGGCTTCATGATAGTCTACAAAAAGTGTTTCCTGGCCAGGCATGGTGGCTCACGCCTGTAATCCCAACACTTTGGGAGGCCAAAGGCAGGCAGATCGAGGTCAGGAGTTCGAGACTGGCCTAACCAATATGGCAAAACCCTGTCTTTACTAAAAATAAAAATTAGCCAGGTGTGGTAGCATGTGTCTGTAATCCCAGCTACTCAGGAGGCTGAGGCTGGAGAATTGCTTGAACATGGAAGGCAGAGGTTGTGGTGAACCGAGATGGCGCCATTGCACTCCAGCCTGGGCAACAAGAGCAGAAACTCCATCTCAAAAAAAAAGCTTCCTTTCTGAGCTCAGCCCAGCCCATACAGGGCAGTTTTGTTACCCACTACAAGGTGCTTGTTACTTCTCCACAGGCTCTGCCACCTTGACCCCACTGACCACCCCACAAAGGAGCTAGCTCCTTCAAGGAAGACGCCACACCAAAAAATCCACCAGTTGTCAAATGATCCTTTATTGAAATACTTTCCTTTGTGCTTAACTCTGTGGGAAAGGAAAAAAAGTCTTTATCAGTAAGAGGGAAAGTTTAAAAGGATTATCCGAACCCCACCAGTAACCATTTCCAAAACTTCCCAGCTTATCTCTGTGAATACATTGAGTGGCCCCCCTTTTGCCCCTATTGTAACAATGGAAAATGAAGCAAAAAAGTCACTTACGGCTGGGCATTCCACAGCACCACTGTTGATGTCATCTATGATGTCATGAGGGTGGCGGCCATCAACATTACAGCCCACAGACTGGGCAGTCCCCAGGATCTCTTTAATGGTTCCTTTAGTAAAGAAATGGTGGCACTGGAGGTGCTGGCTCAGTCCCTCATAATCCTCATACTAGGGAATACTCAAGGGGTTCATAGCAGGCAATGGAAGGAATGAGGTTCCTGCTCCCCTAATACAGAGTGCAGAGCTCCATCTAGTCCCATGACCCTGAATGCAAAGCTTCCATGGGTCCTTGATGCTCAGATTAAACACATCCAATTTAAGATCCATCCATTCTTTCAGTCTCAGAAAACACCCCATCTTGGGTCTCACTGAGCACCCTTTAAGTGGGAAGAATGTTATCACTCAGTGAAAACACAACTACAGTTACAGCGGTTACATGTTGTCCTGCTCTTACCAGAGAGTTCTCTGGCTAAGGATCGGTGCCGCATCTGTCGAGCAATGTTGATGATCTCATCAAAAGTGATATTCCCACTGTGTTTAACTGCAGAAGAGAAAACAGCAAAACCTTTGTTACCATCTGAAGCCAAAGCAGATCATGTGTCCTTCATTTCATTTCTAGGCTGTTCCCATGCTTTCGGCACAGAGTCATCCACATGAAGAACAACCCTGTTTCCTAAGCTGGGGTTTACTATCAGCTCACCACTGGATTGCACCAGCCAACAGAGACCTGGTCAGGTGCAGTGGCGGGTGGCTGAGGGCAAAACCAAGCCTTCACAAATATGCCATGGCAGAAACTGTTTTAGAGATGAGAAATGATAAGCTTAAATTGCCAGGGACAGTTAAACTGCCCAGTACCTGCCGGCTCTATGTGGTCTGATTATAGGTCACTGTTGCTGACGTCTTCCTCCCTACATGCACTGACTGGGGCCTGCCCCACACAGAGACTACATGGACACTTTTTTTTTTTTTTTTTTTTTTTGAGACAGTGTCTCACTGTCACCCAAGCTGGAGTGCAGTGGCATGAATTTGGCTCACTGCTACCACCTCCACCTCCTGGGTTCGAGTGATTCTCCTGTCTCAGTCATCAGAGTAGCCAGGACTACAGGTGGGCACCACCAGGCTAATTTTCGTATTTTTTGGTGGAGATGGGGGTTTCACCATGTTGGCCAGGCTGGTCTCAAACTCCTGACCTCAAGTGATCCGCCTGCCTCAGCCTCCCAGAGTGCTGGGATTACACAGGTGTGAGCCACCCAGCATATATGGCACTTTTTGATACCACCTGGCTCTAGCAGCCTTAACCATATCAACACCCAATAGCCATGTCAACCCCAGGTTTCCTTTAAGGGAAAACAGCCATATATATCAAACATCTCACAAACCATTACCAAAACCAAACTAGGGAAAAGACAACTCACTGTTTTTCTGTTTCTTTCTGTCTCTTGGTGGTTCCTTGAGGGCTTTGATGATCAGGGCAGAGGCAGAAGGCACCACCTCAATCTGCAGAGGAGATTCTTGGTTAATACTCCGCCTCCAATGAATACTGCCATGCATGCTGGCTTTCAGAAATCACGGCCACACACTGTCCAAGTCTCTCCCCTAGGTCTGTACTCCTGACAAAGCCTCCCCAACAAGGTAAAATCACTCAGCTGACCACTGGTGGCAAAAATACTCTATTCAGGAATCCCAGAGGGTTGCTACCTCTGTCCCCCCACCCTCCAATCCCGAAACCAAGAACAAGTAAATACCTGGGCCTGTCTGTTCTGAATGGTCAGTTTCACTGTAATCCTCAGGCCCTTCCAGTCACCTGTTGCCTTGGCAATGTCATCACCCACCTTTTTCGGAGACTGGAAATAAAGGAATGTAATCAACATAGTGTCCAGATGTGAACCACAGCCTTGAAACCTGCCCACCACTTCTCACTTGGCAACAAAGGGAGCTATCTCAAGTTAGGTACTTAAGGGCACCTTCCCAATCAGCACAGCTATCACCATAGCATAAATTGGGGGTTGGGGTTGTCTCCTCCAGGACTGTAAACTGCAGACTTGGCCACAATGGAATCTAGACCCCTCCTAAGTGCCCATGTGCTTAAGGAGGGGGATTTTCAGCCCTGCTGACATTAGAATCACCTAAGGAGCTTTCAAAATATTAGGTTCCCATGTCAGACCATCCACATCCATCTGCCTGGATGGGGGTCTGATTATTTGCTAAGTGTCCCTTAAGCGCCAGCTCAGCTAAGGGCCAAGGAAGAGTAGTTAAGATACAGGTTAAGAAAGACCAATAGGGAAGAGCATTTGGGACAGCGGACCCCTGTGCCAAGGATTACATAAAGGCCTAATGAAATTCAGGGAAATCCAAGAGTACAGAATGACGGGGAAGGCAGCACTTGCTCAGGCATAAGGCACAGCCCGTCACATTAACTGCTAGGTTTACATCCACAACACAGCTGGCAACACTCACTGGATCTTCACCCACACCCCATTTAATCTTCCCAACAATGCCATGCCCACTTCCCTGACGAGGAAATACAGATACTGGCTGCCCAATGTCACTAAGCCACTCCCAACTTCAAAACTCCCCCTTGGGCCCACCCCTCAGGTGCCTCAAAGCAGCAGTGGAGACACCTGGAGCTAATTACAATTTAAAGGCACCAGGTTCGATGTTTCACGCATGACCTTCCTAAGGTACCTAGTACTAGTTAGTGGCTCAGGCCTAGTGAGGGTGACAATCCAAGACACGAGGGCACCTCTGGCACAGACTCCACGAGCCGGCGCTTAACTCTGCTCTAAGTGAAAACATGCCCCTTGGCGGGGATGACGTACCAGACCCAGGGGGCCGATCTTGGGGGCCAGCGCAGAAGTGGCACCGACTTCACCTCCGGTGCACCTCAGGTATACTGGAGGAAAAGAAGGGTTAGTGTCTCTGCAGAGGGAGCTCCCGAGCCACAGCCCTCTCAGCGTCTTTCCGGGGCTGGACACACCACCCTCCGCCTCTTCTCCAAACAGCACCGAGCGTGAGGCCGGCCACCCGCTCCTCCCTCGGGCGTGGGCAGCTCCGAACCTCACACCGCGGAGGCGTGGAGAGAGCCCCGTCGCCCGCGAACCCAGGCCAGTGGGTCCAAACGCCAGAAGACAAGCCTTACCCTAGGGCCTGCGGGCTCCCAAGCCGCCACAGGTGGTTCGGTCCTCCCTCCCCACCTACACGTGGAGAAGCTAAGGCCCAGAAAGACTGAGGCTTGGCCAGGACGGCGCAGCACCGGGAAGGCCTCTAGGAGGCAGCGGCTTTAAAAGCCCCATATTAGAAAGCTTTGCACGCGCGGCGGGGCCAAGTGATGCTCCATCCCGCAGCCCCGGCCACAACTAGAGCACGCACCGACTTTGATCTCATTGGGGTCGAACTTCGGCGGCATGGTGGAGGCGGCTGGTGTCGGATGAACCCGGATTCGGGACGACCGAAGAAAGTTGCACCTTCGCCCCCTCCGAGCCAAAAGCCGAAAGGCCGGAAATCGCACGGACGACGCCGGATATAGGCAGGAAAAACCCGGCTATCGCGAGAACTGTCGTCACTGCCCAGCCTTCCAGAGACGCTTTTGTAGCCATGTTTGTTGTGGGCAGGCGCCTGAGGCTGACGGCTGGCGAGCTGGGCACCGCGGTGCGCTGAAGCTAGAGATTCCGAAAGGGAGATCGGGCAGTTCGCTCCGGAGACGTCTGAGAAGAGGGGTTGCTCCCGTGATCCTAGGCCTAGCTGTTTCCCATATTCCTTTATCGTGAGTGTCACCCTGGTCCCCAACACCCAATCCCAGAGCCCCGCCCCTCCCCTGAGGGGTCCGTTGTCCCATTCCGAGACCCCAGTACCGCAGCGACCCCTGCCCCCTCCAGCACTTGGTGAGTGCACTTTAGTTATCAAAACTGTCTATTTATGTGGAAATCCAGTCCCGCTTTTCATTCTGAGAGTCCGCGGTTGCTAGAGCCTCAGACTTCGTCATCCCGGTCTGCGTGACTTTCTGAGATTCTTAGTTTCTGTCTCCAGCACCTGCGTTTGAAGGAGACCAGACTCCGGCTCCGCCCGGCCCGTGCCGGGTGGTCTGCGGCCCCGAGTCCTTGACCAAGCCTTCCGAGTGATCAGCCTGCCCTCGGGTGCACCCGCGGTTCCCAACGTGGGGGATCCCCCCATCCTCAAAGCCAGGTCAGCCACTGCCCACCCCACCCCAGGAAATATGGATGTGGCCCTCCCCCCGCATCTAGGCTGGACGTCGGAAAGGGAGGGACAGGCATGTGGGGCAGCCTGGAAAGAGCTGATCTTCTGGGAGGGGTGGGAGAGCGATGGTGGTTGGGAGGAAGTGGGGGGGAGGGCTGCACATCGGGAAGGGGGTGCAGGAGGGTTAGTGACTGGGGAGCAGAAGGGTAAGTGCTGGTCATCAGGGAGTGATGGGAGGGGGCTGTTTTCAAACCATTCCCCGTCCTTGCAGACAGGTGGGGTGACAAGAAGGGCCTGAGCTGGCTCTGCAGGCCTGGCTGCCTCCCCAGACAGCCCCGCCCCTGTGGGTGCAGAGCTGCCATCTCTGCCCATCCCTCTGAGGACTGGGTGTATGTCTTCTTCAGCTGCATCTCCTCCCATGGCTGTCTTCTCCCTAGCTCCTCTGGTGGGCCCTGAATCAATGCTGCTTGCATGTGGGTGCTTTGTGGCTCACATTTATTGAGCGCTCATGTGCCAGGTCCTGTATTATGCGCTTGACATATATAAAGTCATTGGATCCTCACAGAAGCCAGTGTTGGTAGCGTGATTACTTAAACTTTACAGATGAGGAAACTGAGGCTCTGAGAGGTGAACCAAGGTGACCTCTGCAGTCGTGGGTGGCACATCTCGGATTCAAATCCAGTTCTCTTTCATCCCAAAGCCTGTGCTGCTCACCATGCACTTACCTGGGTGATTGCTTCCTGGCTCATTGCCATCCCTTATCCTGCTCTGATATTTACAGATACTGTGCAGGCCCTGGGCAGGCAGTGAGCACCTGGCTCTGAGTTCAGGACAGTGTACTTCGTGTGTGCCAAGTTATGTGAGCACCAAGGAGTCGGGCAAATCCCACAGGTCAGGACTTGAGAGACCACGGTTCCAGGCTGGCTTCCAGGCTGCAATCCAGGCTGTACAGCCAGGCCACTGAACTTAATAAGCATCTGCTTCTTCACTTTATTTATTTATTTATTATTATTTTCTGAGACAGAGTCTCCCTCTGTCACTGGCTGGAGTGCAGTGGCATGATCTCGGTTCACTGCAACCTCCGCCTCCTGGGTTCAAGTGATTCTCATACCTCAGCCTTCCAAGTAGCTGGGACTACAGGCGCACGTCACCACGCCCAGCTACTTTGTGTATTTTTAATAGAGATGGGGTTTCACCATGTTACCCAGACTGGTCTCGAACTCTTGGGCTTAAGTGACCCACCCGTCTTGGCCTCCGAAAGAGCTGGGATTACAGGCATGAGCCACCACACCCAGCCTGTTTCTTCACTTTAAATAGATATGGTAAGAATAAAATGGAATAATAACTGAGGGTGGTAAGCTGAGGATTGCTTTTTAATTTGTATTCACCGCAGAGGTCTCTTTGGTCATGAAGTAGTTGAGCTCCCCGAGGTCCTGGCTGGCTCTGGTTTGTTCCTGCTGATCCCGCTGTGACAGTGTCTAGGGGGCTAGAAGTGATTCATTGGCAGAGTCTGTTAAAGTCCTCAAAGAACAGCCTTGGAAAGCACCTGAGGAAACTTCTCTAAGTTTCCCCAGAACAGGAGAAGGATAATGCCAAGACCTATAGGTCAGTGGCAAATGTGGGCCCCAACCCAGGTCATCTGGCTTGTCTTTGTTTCCACCTCATCCTGCTGCTTAATGTTTAGTCAACAAAGAACAAGAAGTACTGAGCGCCTGCTGTGGGCTCAGGACACTGACGGAAGGACTAGAAAGATGCATCCCCTAACCCCATGGAACTCACTAGAAAGATGCAACCCCTGACCCCATGGAACTCACTGGAAAGATGCAGCCCCTGACCCCATGGAACTCACTAGAAAGACGCGGCCCCTGCCCCCATGGAACTCCGTGGAACTAGGAAGATGCAGTCCCTGGCTCCATGGAACTCATTAGGAAGACAGCCCCTGGCCCCATGGAAATCACTAGAAAGACGCAGACCCTGCCTCCATGGAACCAGTACTAGAAAGACGTAGCCCCTGGCCCCATGGAACTCGCTAGATAGATGTGACTCCTGACCCCAATGAACTCACTAGAAAGACATGGCCCCTGCCTCCATGAAACTCACTAGAAAGACACAGCCCCTGCGCCCATGGAACTCATTAGAAAGATGTGGCCCCTGCGCCCATGGAACTCACTAGGAATACACAGCCCCTGCCCCCATGGAACTCACTAGAAAGATGTGACCCCTGACCCCATGGAACTCACTAGGAAGACATGGCCCCTGCCCCCATGGAACTCGCTGGAAAGATGTGACCTCTGACCCCATGGAACTCACTAGAAAGACGCAGCCCCTGCGCCCATGGAACTCACCAGAAAGATGCGGCCCCTGCACCCATGGAACTCACTACAAAAATGTGACCCCTGACCTCCTGGAACTCACTAGAAAGACACAGCCCCTGCCCCCATGGAACTCACTAGAAAGACACGGCCCTGCCTCCATGAAACTCGCTAGAAAGACACGGCCCCTGCGCCCATGGAACTCACTAGAAAGATGTGACCCCTGACCCCATGGAACTCACTAGAAAGACACAGCCCCTTCCCCATGGAACTCACTAGAAAGATGCAGACCCTGCCCCCGTGGAACTCACTAGAAACATGCAGTCGCTGTCCCTGTTGAACTCACTAGAAAGACACAGCCCCGGCCGGGCGCGGTGGCTCAAGCCTGTAATCCCAGCACTTTGGGAGGCTGAGACGGGGGGATCACGAGGTCAGGAGATCGAGACCATCCTGGCTAACACCGTGAAACCCCGTCTCTACTAAAAAATACAAAAAACTAGCCGGGCGAGGTGGTGGGCACCTGTAGTCTCAGCTACTTGGGAGGCTGAGGCAGGAGAATGGCGTAAACCCGGGAGGCGGAGCTTGCAGTGAGCTGAGATCCGGCCACTGCACTCCAGCCTGGGCGACAGAGCGAGACTCCGTCTCAAAAAAAAAAAAAAAAAGAAAGACACAGCCCCTGCCCCTTTGGAACTCACTAGAAAGACGCAGCCGCTGCCTCCATGGAACTCAATAGAAAGACGCAGCTGCTGCCTCCATGGAACTCATGGTCCAACAGACCAGCTGCGTACTTTGTGTTCCTGCGCTACCTATCCCGGGTGTTGGGGGCTGTGACGAATTCCCCAGTCCCTAACTTCTCTCCTGTGCCCCAGGGTCCTCAAGATCGCTCTGGGGAAAGGGAAGGATGCCACTTTTCTTCCGGAAGCGGAAACCCAGTGAGGAGGCTCGGAAACGCCTGGAGTACCAGATGTGTTTGGTGAGGGAAAGTGGGTTTCCTCTAACTCTATCCCAACTCCTCCTCAGTCCCCAAGGAGTAGGCCTCCGCACTGCCCCCGACAAGCCATGCTCCCTCCCATCTGCCTCCCCCACCTGCAGAAGAAATGGCTGACTTAGACCCAACAGATGAGGCCACCTGTCAAGGGTGCTTCTCCCCTGTAGACTGAGCGTACTGTCATTGCTTTCCGTTCCTCATCCCTCTGGGCCTCAAGCTTCTGGAAAGCAGGCGTCATTGGTTCAGTGGACCGGTGGAACCAGATAGTGTCTATGGTCCTTTGCTGCCGCTTACGTGTATGTTCTTTGCCTGGCTTGTCCACTCTGCAAAGATGTTTTGTCTTAATACTTTTTAAAAATTATTTTTATCCTTAGGCAAAAGAAGCTGGGGCAGATGACATTCTCGACATCTCTAAATGTGAGCTCTCAGAGGTAAACTGAGCATAGTGTTGGGCTGTGAATTGGATCTGTCCCATTTTCTTGGATCATGTGTGCCTAGGAAAGACAGAGGTGGACTAGGGCTTTAGAAAGGCCAGAAGCTCTAGTCATGAGATGTTTCCTTAGATTTTGTTCTTGTGCAAAAGAATTGAGATGGTGCTTTGGCCTCAATATAACATAGTCTCCAAGAGTCGAGGAGTCTAGGTAGAAAATGTACCCATAGACTCCTAGGTTGCTGGAAGGGCCTGGCATTCTCCAGCCCCTGAAGGGGTTCACAATGGGGACAGGGGTGGGTGGGGCAGGACAGTCTCCTGCCAGCTGACGGAGGGAAGGGCTGGCCACATCCCCTGCGCCACTGCTCGCCAGCCTTGCCCCTGGGCTCAGCACTGCCACCTGCTGTGGCGTTTTGCCCTTGTTCACCTCCTGCCTGCCTGTTCCTCATGTGAATGCCACTCAGAGAACAAGCTAAACACTGGCAGGAGGGGAGACACTTACTTTTCTTTATCTTATCTTAGATTCCATTTGGAGCTTTTGCAACATGCAAAGTTCTGCAGAAGAAGGTGAGCTGGAGCTTCATCTTCAGAGACTTGCTTATTGCATGTCTGCTTGTTTGAACCCACAAGGGACTTTGAGGAGCTGTCTCCCCAGCATAGACACCCCCTTTCTCTCTGCTTCTTACGCTTTTGGCCTGCAGCAGGTGATTTCACTGATAGGAGAGTAGGCTTTGGGGTTGGACCTTCCTGTGTCACATTCTGACTCTGCCTTCTCTCACTGGCTTCATGACTTGGGCAACTTCCTTAAACTCTTACTTCTCCATTTCTTCACCTGTGAAATGAAGACATTCATAGTTCTCCTCCCTGAGGTACTGTGAGAATTAAATGAGTGGTAGATAGTTAGTTAGATAGAGATAGAAATATACTGAGTGTAATGCCTGCCACATAGTAAAGGCTTATGAACCCCAGTGTTAATAATAATAGAAACTCACCCCTTTTATTCTGGTCACGCGGGGGAGATTCTGAGGGGAGTGAATGATTTTTCAGCAAAGCATTGCAGCTTTGAATGCAGATGGGTAGAAGCACTCTAAGTGAAGTATCTAAATGAGAATATGCAAAAGAAAAAAAAAAGTTCCATGCTAACAGAGTAGTGAGCTCCTTGGCGTTGGAAATGTTTTTTTTTTTTTTTTTTTTTTTAAGATGGACACTCTGCTCCGTCACCCAGGCTGGAGTGCAGTAGCGTAATCTCAGCTTACTGAAATCTCCACCTCCTGGGTTCAAGCGATTCTCCTGCCTCAGCCTCCTGAGTAGCTGGGATTACAGGTGCCCACCACCACACCCAACTAATTTTTGTATTTTTAGTAGAGATGAGGTTTTGCCATGTTGGTCAGGCTGGTCTTGAACTCCTGACCTCAAGTGATCACCCACCTTGGCCTGTCAAAGTGCTGGGATTACAGGCGTGAGCCACCATGCCAAGTCTGTACTGGAAGTGTTAGGCAGTGGTCAATGACTATGAAAAATAGGAGTAGATGACCTGGACTGAGCCCTGGCCCGTGTGTCAGCTCTGGATGTTTTGTGCATGAGCTTGTATTTAACATCATGGCAGCCCTGGGAGGCAGGCACTTGATTATTCTCTATTTTCCACGTGAAGATGCTGGTGCTGGGAGGGTTATGATCAGAATGGCTGCAGGGGGATCCCTTCTCAGAATGGAAGGAAGATTTAGACCTCTAAGGTCTCTTTCACCCTTGAAGATCCAGATTTTAAGAAAGGGCATCAGATTCCCCATTGGGAGAGTTCATGATCCTGACCCGCATCCCCTGTTCCTGTCGTGGTGTCTGGGAGAGCAAGATGGCGGGGCGTAGCAGGGCACTGGGCTGGCTTCCATGCCCTTAGCCTGCCCTGCCTGCTTCTCTTCCTCAGCCCAACATGGCCGCACATCTCTCCACACAGGTGCTGATCGTCCACACGAATCACCTCACTTCCCTGCTTCCCAAATCCTGCAGCCTCCTGAGTCTGGCAACCATCAAGGTACTGGGCCCTCCTCCCAGGCAGTTGGGGCTCTGCATGGGGTTCCAGGCAGCAGCTGAGCGCCTGCTCCCTTTGGGGCGCCTCTTGTATGTCAGCGGGGCCTAATCTACCTGTCAATCTGGGATTTGATCAGCATGGTTTATTGGATACTTCTGTGGGCTGTGTGTGGGATAGGGTGACAAAGATGACCAGCCACAGGCCCTGTCCCCACGGAGTTTACATGCTAGGAGGAAAGCCAAATGACAAACTCATGGCGAGTCAGCTAGCAGAGGGTGAGGAAACTGACACTTTCAGGCAAGAAGGAAGAGGAGGGACGCCCAGGTGATCTGGAAGGACTCCCTGCTGACTGTGAGCTCCTCCCTGGACAGGCTGGGAGGCATTCACAAGATGTGGGCGGTGTGAGCCCAGGGTTGTTCTGTACAGACTGAGCTTGGGAGAGTGATACGCACCTTCAGAGGAGCCCTGCAGCACAGGCCCAATCTGTTACACTATATTGTTTAGGGAATAATGACAAGAGAAAAGCCTGTATGTGTTCACTACTGATGCTTTTTTTTTGTTTTTGTTTTTTGTTTTTTGTTTTGAGACGGAGTCTTGCTCTGTCGCCCGGGCTGGAGTGCAGTGGCCAGATCTCAGCTCACTGCAAGCTCCGCCTCCCGGGTTTACGCCATTCTCCTGCCTCAGCCTCCCGAGTAGCTGGGACTACAGGCGCCCGCCACCTCGCCCGGCTAGTTTTTTTTTTTTTTTGTATTTTTTAGTAGAGATGGGGTTTCACCATGTTAGCCAGGATGGTCTCGATCTCCTGACCTCGTGATCTGCCCGTCTCGGCCTCCCAAAGTGCTGGGATTACAGGCTTGAGCCACTGCGCCCAGCTGTTTTTGTTTTTTCTTAATATTTTCGACCTGAGTTTGGTTGAATCCATAGATATGGAACCCATGGATGTGAAGAGTAGCTGTGTGTGCACATGTATAAATATTTCTCCAAGGCCTTTTTTGGTGCATTTTCCTTTTTAAAAAATTAGTGGTCAGTTGTAGTGGCTCACACCCGTAATCCTAGCACTTTGGGAGGCTAAGACGGGTGGGTCACTTGAGGTCAGGAGTTTGAGACCAGCCTGGCCAACATGGCGTTCCATCTTTACTAAAAATACGAGAAATCCCAGCAGAGCATGGTGGCACATGCCTGTAATCCTAGCTACTTGGGAGGTTGAGGCACGAGAATCACTTGAACCCAGGAGGTGGAGGTTGCAGTGAGCTGAGATCGTGCCACTGCACTCCAGCCTGGGTGACAGAGTGAGACTCTGTCTCAAGATAAATAAAATAAAATAGTAATTAGCAAGTAGAGTTAAGCAAAGGGGGAAACATCTATAATTTTACACTGTGGGGTATCACTATCAGTATTTTTTTTTTTTTTTTTTTGAGATGGAGTCTTGCTCTGTCGCCCAGGCTGGAGTTCAGTGGCCGGATCTCAGCTCACCGCAAGCTCCGCCTCCCAGGTTCACGCCATTCTCCTGCCTCAGCCTCCCGAGTAGCTGGGACTACAGGCGCCCACCACCTCGCCCGGCTAGTTTTTTGTATTTTTTAGTAGAGACGGGGTTTCACCGTGTTAGCCAGGATGGTCTTGATCTCCTGACCTCATGATCCACCCGTCTCGGCCTCCCAAAGTGCTGGGATTACAGGCTTGAGCCACCGCGCCCGGCCTCACTATCAGTATTTTATCGCATATTTGAAAGTCTTTTTTCTATGCAAATATATATTTATACAATGGGGTGTTTCTTTTAACATATTAGTATCTAGGCATACTGTTTTATAGCATAGTTTTTCCATCAACAGTAAAAATAAATATACATAAAATAAGAAAATGGTAAAATGGTTTGAGAAGGAAAATGAGGTGGGAATTATCCACACAGAGTGGGAAAGGAGGGGCAGGCACTCTGTTTCTGCACTGGGGGTGTGAGGTGGCCCCAGCCCCTCCTCGCTGCTCTGGAGCCCGGAGTCCAAGGGACTTTCTCACTTGGAGACTCACAGGGGTCTTCCTTCTGCAGGTTCTAGATCTCCACGATAATCAGCTGACAGCCCTTCCTGACGATCTGGGGCAGCTGACTGCCCTCCAGGTAAGGCTGCAGAAACAGAAACCCACCTCAGATGGCCCTAGTGAGACCAGGCAGTCACTCAAGCCTGGAATGTTCTGGCTGGGTTCCAGCCAGTGGAAGCAGGCTGCACTCAGTGCCAGCTCCACCCTCCCCTTGGCTCTTTAGTTTTTGTTGTTGTTGTTGTTGTTGTTGTTGTTTTTGAGACAGTGTCTCACTGCACTGCCCAGGCTGGAGTGCAGTGGCGCCATCTCAGCTCATTGCAACCTCTCTCTGCCGAGTTTAAGTGATTCTTCTGCCTCAGCCTCCCTAGTAGCTGGGATTACAGGAGTGTGCCACCACGCCCGGCTAGTTTTTGTATTTTTAGTAGAGACGGCGTTTTGCTATGTTGGCCTGGCTGGTCTTGAACTCCTGACCTCAAGTGATCCACCCACTTTGGCCTCCCAAAGTGCTGGGATTATGGGTGTGAGCCACCACGCCTGACCAATTGCTACCACTTTGAGCCACAATAAATACCTTGATGTAGGACTTTTTGTATGTGTATTTTTTTTTTCTCACTGTGTCACCCAGGCTGGAGTGCAGTGGCACCATCTCAACTCACTGCAACCTCTGCCTCCTGGGTTCAAGAGATTCTCCTGCCTCAGCCTCCTGAGTATCTGGAATTACAGGCACGCACCACCACACCTGGATAATTTTTGTATTTTCTTTTTTTTTTTTTTTTTTTTGAGACGGAGTCTCGCTCTGTCACCCAGACTGGAGTGCAGTGGCCAGATCTCAGCTCACTGCAAGCTCCGCCTCCCAGGTTCACGCCATTCTCCTGCCTCAGCCTCCCGAGTAGCTGGGACTACAGGCGCCGCCACCTCGCCCGGCTAGATTTTGTCTTTTTAGTAGAGACGGGGTTTCACCGTGTTAGCCAGGATGGTCTCGATCTCCTGACCTCGTGATCCGCCCGTCTCGGCCTCCCAAAGTGCTGGGATTACAGGCTTGAGCCACCGCGCCCGGCCAATTTTTGTATTTTCAGTAGAGATAGGTTTTCACCATGTTGGCCAGGCTGACCTCAAACTCCTGGCCTCAGGTGATCCACCCGCCTTGGCCTCCCAAAGTGCTGGAATTACAGGTGTGAGCCACTGCACCTGGCCAGTAGGTGTATTTTTATAGAATTGCTGCGTTCACTAATTTGGAGCTTTTGGATACCTGATAGTAACTCATAACATCCTTTGGTTCATCAAATATTCATCTTCTCATTATTTTTAATGGCTACTTAGCTTTCCCTTGCGTCTTTTTTTTTCCCCCCCGAGATGGAGTCTTGCTCTGTCACCAGGCTGGAGTGCAATGGCGTGATCTTGGCTCACTGCAATCTTCACCTCCCGGGTTCAAGCAATTCCCCTGCCTCAGCCTCCTGAGTAGCTGGAATTACAGGCACATACCACCACGCCCAGCTAATTTTTTGTATTTTAGTAGAGACGGGGTTTCACCATGTTGCCAGGATGGTCTCGATCTCCTGAGCTCGTGATCTACCCACCTTAGCCTCCCACAGTGCTGGGATTACAGGCGTGAGCCCAGCCCCTATTGCATCTATTTTTAATGGTTACTTAGTGTTTCATCCTGTTGGCCTCGGTCACCTCAAGGTGCTACCTTCTGGAGGGAGTACAGCTTTGGAATCCAACAAGCCCAGGTTCTGTCTCAGCACCACTACCAGCCTGAGGCCTTGGGTGGATCATACAGCCTTGGGGCAGCCAGGTTTCCTTTTCCTTAATGCGGGGGGAGGATGTGAGGGCGATCTGGCTGCGACATCTGTCACCCCATTGATCGCCAGGGTTGATTCGGCTGATCTGGCTGGCTAGGCGGGTGTCCCCTTCCTCCCTCACCGCTCCATGTGCGTCCCTCCCGAAGCTGCGCGCTCGGTCGAAGAGGACGACCATCCCCGCTAGAGGAGGACCGGTCTTCGGTCAAGGGTATACGAGTAGCTGCGCTCCCCTGCTAGAACCTCCAAACAAGCTCTCAAGGTCCTTAATGAGGGGGAAACTAGAGCCTCCTGTGCTGCCTCCCCAGATCCCGGAGTCTGTAGTCCCCTTTTCCCTCCCTCCCTAATGGTGGGACAGTTACTGAGCATTTTGTGGTCGGTATAAGTGCTGGAACGTCAGCCAGAAGCGGTTCAAGGCCTGGCTGTGCTGTCCTGAGCACATGACTTCACTACCCTGAGCTTCAGTTTTTTCCTATCTCCAGCAGAAACTTAAGAATTTCTGTCTTCCTCAAGGGCCAGCAGGGGGAGATAAGGGCTTGTGCGTGTAGTGCCTGGGTGCCCTGACCTGGCAGGGCGAGGTGTGCAGGGGTCATCACTGTGGTCTGTGTGTGGGTTCTCACATCATCTCTTCCTCTTTAGTTTTTTTTTTTTTTTTTAAGATGGAGTATCGCTCTGTTGCCCAGGCCGGAGTACAATGGCACCATCTCAGCTCACTGCAACCTCCGTCTCCTGGGTTCAAGCGATTCTCCTGCCTCAGCCTCCCGAGTAGCTGGGACTACAGGCGTGTGCCATCATGCCCAGCTAATTTTTGTATTTTCAATAGAGATGGGGTTTCACTATGTTGGCCAGGCTGGTCTTGAACTCCTGACCTTGTGCTCCACCTGCCTCCGCCTCCCAAAGTGCTGGGATTACAGGCATGAGCCACTGTGCCCGGCCACCTCTTCCTTTTTCTTAGGTCTTAAACGTGGAAAGGAATCAACTGATGCAGCTCCCGCGTTCCATTGGGAACCTGACCCAGCTCCAGACTCTCAATGTTAAAGGTAAGGACCAAGAAGCCGTGTCCGTGTGACCCTCCATCAGCTCTGGGCCATTCTGGCCGGGATCCACAGGCTGCCCCGCCCTGGAGCCATTGAACGGGAAGGCAGCCAGTCTCCAGGGGTCGCTGTAAATGGACTGACTCCTGCTGGGTCAGCTGTCTCCATGGTAACCAGAGAGAGGCTGTCGGGAGCATCCCTGTGGCTCCTCGGAGCCAGGGCTGTGTGGCTGCAGTAAGGTTCTGAGCAGCGCTTCTATCTCCAGCGACACAACAAGCCTCCTGAGGAGTCCACGGGGCAGGCTGAGGGCAGTGGTACCATCCCCAGTTTACACATGAGGAAAACAAGGCCCAGGAAATCGAATGTGACTTGCTCAAGAGCACCCAGTGGGATGGTGACAGAGCCAAGACTACTGCATAGGTGCCTTACCCGCAGGCGCGCTCTGCTCGCCACACCCAGCTCTCTCCCTTCTCCTCGTTGTCCTTAAGCACTTCCTGCACAGAGTGCCTCCATTTATCGACTGTAACATATGAGTAATGAGAACAACAGTGGCACCCCATTGCTCAGTCATTACAGAGTGAGGGGCCGTGTGCAGAGGACCTCACACATCATCTACCTGAACCTCCAATCTCCCCATGTTCTTATAAGGCTGGGTAGCAGTGTTGTCCCCATTTTCCAAGTGAGAAAACTGGCACAGGGAGGCAAAGCCAGTTGTCTAAAGTCTCGTGGCTAGTAGTTGGTGGAGTGGGGACTTGAACCGGAACTCCACCTTCTTGATCCTTCGAAACCTCAGGACCTAGGACCTGATGTGTGCCCCAGAGGCCAGAGTGGCTCCCAGCGGGCATCAGGCAGGAAGCTCGTGATGGAAATTTGGGGTGTTGAGCTGTGCTATTGGGGTCTCCGCAGACAACAAGCTGAAGGAGCTTCCAGACACCCTGGGGGAGCTTCGAAGCCTGCGTACCCTCAACATCAGTGGAAACGAGATCCAGAGGTTGCCGCAGATGCTGGCTCACGTTCGAACCCTGGAGGTAAAGGGGAAGCTGTTTTTGCCTGGGGTGCTCTCTGGCCTGCCCACCTCCCCTCTCCCACATTACTGAGTGCCTGCCCTGATCTCACAGTGCCAGGATCACAGAGATCACAAGGCATGGTCCTTAGAAGCTTGTAGAGAGGCCAACATGTGAACATTCGTAATTATATGACTTTTGCTGCCATAATAGAGGCAGAAAAATGTACATTAAGAAAGAAGAAGAAAGAAAGCTGAATCCAGAAGAGCCTGACACTTTAAGAAAGTTGTTGGTGGGGGAACAACACACACTGAGGCCTGTCAGAGCAGGGTTGTGGGCAGACCATCAGGAAGAAAAGATAATGAATGCTGGGCTTAATACCTGGGTGATGGGATGATCTGTGCAGCAAACCACCATGGCACATGTTTACCTTTGTAACAAAACTGCACATCCTGCACATGTACCCCTGAACTTAAAATAAAAGTTGCAGGAGGAAAAAAAAAAAAAGTTGTGATATTCAAACCAGACCTTGAAGGAGGAATAAGATTTCTGGGCTGGGTGCCATGGCTCACGCCTGTAATCCCAGCACTTTGGGAGGCCAAAGTGGGTGGATCACTTGAGGTTAGGAGTTCGAGACCAGCCTGGCCAACATGGTGAAACCCTGTCCCTACTAAAAATACAAAAAATTATCCAGGCATGGTGGCGCACACCTGTAATCCCAGCTACTCGGGGGAGGCTGAGACAGGAGAATTGCTTGAACCCAGGAGGCGGCAATTGCAGTGAGCCGAGATTGCTCAGTTGCACTCCAGCCTGGGCAACAAAGCAAGACTTTATCTCCAAAAAAAAAAAAAGATTCTGAGCAGACCTGGATAACGGGCAGCCCAGGTGCAGGAGGCAGGTGGTGGGAAGCACAGGTTGTCTCAGGGAGGGGCGGGGAAGTGATGTGGTTGGAAGCTGCTAAGCCTGTGTGATACGGGGCCCAGAAAGCTGCGGGGGAGAGAAGGAGGTAGGAAGCCGTCGGGATGGGGTTTCAGAATTACCCAGGCCAGGGGAGTTCTACAGGCTAGAAGTCCAAGATCAAGGTGTTGGCAGGGCTGGTGACTTCTGAGGCCTCTCTCCTTGGCTCGGAGGTGCTGTCTTCCCTCCCTGTGTCTTCACCTCATCTTCTCTGTGTACATGTCCGTGTCCAAATTTCCTCCTCTTAGAAGCACACCAGTCATATTGGATTAGGGCCCAGCCTAATTATCCCCTTTTAACTTAATTACCTCCTTAAAGATGCTGTCTCCACCTACAGCCACATTCTGAGGGACGGGGAATTAGGATTTCCACATAGGAACTTGGGAGGGGGACATAGTTCAGCCCATGACAGACACTGACGGGGCCGCTGCTCAGGGAAGGTGGCTCTCACAGTCGTGCTGATGAGGTGGCTCACCTTCATCTGGGGCTTTCTAAAACTGGGCATAACCTGGAATCATCATAGAACTCTTGTGAGGCAGATACTATTGTGCTACTTTGTAGATGAAGAAACCGAGGCACAGGCAGTTTAAGAAACTTGCGCAAGGGCCACGCAGTCACTGACAGCAGAGATGGTTGTAAACCAGGCCATCTGAAGCTGATGCCTGTGCTCCCCACCTCTGAACAACTCGGCTTCTGGAACAGGGACTTCTCCATTCATGGTGGCACGCAGTCTGGCCAGCATTCCGGAGGGGCCTGGAGTTGACCCACTCTCAGCCAGCCCAGCCTGCCGAGTGTGTGGGTGAGCACAGAGACAGCAGAGGAAGGACTGACCTTAGCAGCTGGGGCCCTCCTGCCTGAGGAAGGGCCGGCTGGGGAGACGGGCCAACATGGCTTGTCCTCTCTGCTGCCCACTGGAACTTTCTGCAGTGATGGAAATGTTCAGTGACTGTGCTGTCCAGAGCAGCAGCTGCTGGCCATGTGTATCTATCGAGCACCTGGAATGTGGCTTGTGTGTACAGCCAGGAACTAAAAGTTTGATTTTGTTGAATTTTAGTTAATTTCTATTTAAATGGCCGTGGGTCCTTAGTGGCTCCCATTTTAGACAACACAGCTCAGAGCACGTTCCTAATCCTGAAGCCATCCTTGACATCTAGTAGGAGTTCTGGACACTTCATTGTTTTTCTTCTTTGAGACAGGGCCTCATGCTGTCACCCAGGCTGAAGTGCAGTGACTCAGTCATAGCTCACTGCAGCCTCAAACTCCTGGGCTCCAGAGATCCTCCTCCTCGGCCTCCCAAGAAATTGGAACCACAGGTGTACCCCATCACACTTGACTAATTTTTTTATTTTTCGTAGAGATGAGGTCCCACTATGTTGCCCAGGCTGGTCTCGAAGTCCTGGGCTCAAGCAATCTTCCCGCCTGGCCTCCCAAGTGGGTGGGATTACAGGCGTGAGCCACCGCACCCAACCTAGACACTTCATTTTTTTTTTTTTTTTTTGAGACGGAGTCTCGCTCTGTCGCCCGGGCTGGAGTGCAGTGGCCGGATCTCAGCTCACTGCAAGCTCCGCCTCCCGGGTTTACGCCATTCTCCTGCCTCAGCCTCCCGAGTAGCTGGGACTACAGGCACCCGCCACCTCGCCCGGCTAGTTTTTTGTATTTTTTTAGTAGAGATGGGGTTTCACCGTGTTAGCCAGGATGGTCTCGATCTCGTGACCTCGTGATCCGCCCGTCTCGGCCTCCCAAAGTGCTGGGATTACAGGCTTGAGCCACCGCGCCCGGCCGACACTTCATTTAATTTTGATTCCATAAAAAAAAGATCTTTTGAGTTTCTTGGTGGCAACTCGGACAAACCTTCTTTTAGGGCGAGATAACCATTCTGAGTTCAGGCCGTACTGTGGGCAAGATCTTCTTCAGGTGTCACCCATGCCGCAAACCAAACAGCTCACCGGGTCGGTAATACTGCCTGTTTGGCTATGAGGGGACCACAGCCCCGGGACACTAAGGGTCCTGATCAAGCAAACACACGGCCAGCATGCAATGGGCCAGGATCTGAAGCCACAGTGGTGTCTGTGGCACAGCAGTGTCCAGTCACTGCTCCTGCCGCCCACTATGAGAATGCTCTATCATCTGTGCAGCTAACATGGCCACCCTGGCTACTTGTAGCTGCTGGGCCCTTGAAATGTGGTGACTGCAACCAACCAACCATGGACCCAAACTTTAAATCAGATTTATTTTCAGTTAATTAAAATGTAACCGTAAATGGCCACACGTGGCTTGTAGCCAGCATCCTGGTATAGCCCAGAGTCCGTGCCCTTAAGCCACCTCGCTTTACTGATGGTGACTAAGAGCACCCATGTGGGGTTTATTTGCTTCCTGGTATGGGGGTTTCTGCTGTTGGGCCCTCAGCATCTGGGCGGTCAGTTCCTCTTCCCTGGGGCAGTCTCCCACTCCCCTGTGCAAAGCACGTTCACTCAACACCCACCATGTGAGGGCTGGGCTGGCCAGGGCTGGGGCACCTGAGCCACCCTTCCCACCCAGCCACTTGTGCTACAGCAAAATCAGAGCTTCCCAGGCCTTCTCCTTTTCCAGAACTCCCCTGATACCCAGGCATAGAGGATATCAGTGCCTGCCAGCACTCGGTGGGATCAGAGGGCCTATGGGAAGTCAGAGTTTGGCAGGGGGAGGTCTGGGTCCAACACAGCTCACACCGTGGATGGAGCAGTTCTGTGGCTGTGAGCTGAGGCCCCTGCTTCCTGGGCTTCATAAACACGGAAGCATCTGCATGTGTGTGCAGATAAACATTTGTCATTACAGAATTTAAAATTCATACTGTATATTGTAAAAAAAAAAAAATGCAAATATTAAGAAACATTTCTGCCAGGCATAGTGGCTCAAGCTTGTAATCCTAGCACTTTGGGAGGACGAGGTGGGTGGATCACTTGAGGTCAGGAGTTCAAGACCAGCCTGGCCAACATGGTGAAACCCCATCTCTACTAAAAATACAAAAATTAGCTGGGTGTGGTGGTACGCGCCTATAGTTCCAGCTGCTCAGGAGGCTGAGGCAGGAGAATTGCTTGAACTGGGAAGGCAGAGGTTGTAGTGAGCCGAGATCACACCACTGCACTCCAGCCTGGGCCACAGAGCAAGACTTTGTTTCAAAAAATAGTAATAATAGTAGCATTTCATGTAGATAGTAACCGAGAATCTCCTTTTCGAGGAAACCACTTTGAGTTTGATATATATTCCTCCAATTTTTTTCTATAAAATATTAATGTGAAAGTGTATGAATGTATTATCTAACAAAGGAAGAATCATATATATATATATATATATATTTTTTTTTTTTTTTTAATAGAGTTAGGGTCTCGCTATGTTGCCCAGGCTGGTCTCGAACTCCTGGGCTCAAGTGATCCTCCCACCTTGGCCTCCCAAAGTGCTGGGATTACAGGCATGAGCCACTGCACCCAGCCAGTGGAATCATATGCTATATGCTGTCCTATAACTTCCTTTTTTTCACTCACGTATTTATCCAAAGTGAACTGAGAGGCCGGGGGCATGACTCACACCTGTAATTCCAGCACGTTGGGAGGCAGGCGAATTGCTTGGGTCCAAAACTTTGAGACCAGCCTGGGCAACATAGTAGGACCTTATCTCTACAAAAAATACAGGAGTTAGGCATGGTGCTGCGTGCATATAGTCCCAGCTACTCAGGAGGCTGAAGTGGGAGGACCGCTTAAACCTGGGGAGGTCGAGACTGCAGTGGTCGTGCCACTGCACTCCAGTCTGGGCGATGGGAGGGAGACTTTGTCTTAAAAAAATGTAAAAAAGTGCTTGCTTCTGTTGTAACCAAGCGAGTTATAGAGAAATGCCACAATTTGAGACAAATTAAGGAGTCCTTTATTAGCCAGCTACCAAGAGGCGGATAACGCTCAAAATTCTCTTGGCCCCGAGGAAGGGGCTAGTTTTGTTTTTATACCGTGGTCTAAATAGGGGAGGAGAGAGTTTAGCTGAAGCAATTTTTACAGAAGCAGAACTGGCAAAAAGTTAAAAAATTAATTGGTTACAAAAGCAGTTACAAAACATCAACAGTTCCAGGTGCAGGGGCTTAAACTATCACAGAGAGATAAATGCTGGGGTTTTGTGTGTCATCCACCTCGCGGGCCTCCCCAGGAGCTGCTGGTGCAGCTTGCCTCTATATCTTATCAGTAGGTGCATTCCTGCCTGTGATTTGAGTCAGTTTACACTAGTTATGCCCTTAAGGGAGGGAGGTAAAAGGGGCTGCAAGTGAAGAAACTAAAATGGAGTCTGTCTGGCTCTCTCTCTGCTAGGAGAGAGTCACTCAGGTTAAAACAAGGTAGGTTATCACACTGCCTGCCTGCAGTCATCCCAGGCACTGGCAATGCAGCTGTAAGTAACAAGATAGCTCAGTCACCTCTGCTGTCAGGCCATGCCTGCTGGATGAAGGTGACAGAGGACACACAAATTGATAAGGAAATCATCTGGTCTCTGGTTGCACTGGTAGTGAACTGCACTGTAAAGCAGGTTCCCCTTGTGTCTGCAGATGCTGAGCCTCGACGCCTCGGCCATGGTCTACCCGCCACGGGAGGTGTGTGGTGCCGGCACCGCGGCCATCCTGCAGTTCCTCTGTAAAGGTAAAGCCAGGCCACCGCCTCCTCCCCTCACTGAGGAACCATGACCTCCACGGCCACCCTGTGCCAGCCCAGGCTGGGGAACAGCAGAGACAGAAAGAAATGGCCACCGTGGGCCGGGCGCGGTGGCTCAAGCCTGTAATCCCAGCACTTTGGGAGGCCAAGACGGGCGGATCACGAGGTCAGGAGATCGAGACCATCCTGGCTAACACGGTGAAACCCCATCTCTACCAAAAATACAAAAACTAGCTGGGCAAGGTGGCGGGCGCCTGTAGTCCCAGCTACTCAGGAGGCTGAGGCAGGAGAATGGCGTAAACCCAGGAGGCGGAGTTTGCAGTGAGCTGAGATCTGGCCACTGCACTCCAGCCCGGGCGACAGAGCGAGACTCCGCCTCAAAAAAAAAAAGAAAAAAGAAATGGGCACAGTGGCCGGGTGCGGTGGCTCAAGCCTGTAATCCCAGCACTTTGGGAGGCTGAGACAGACGGATCACAAGGTCAGGAGATCGAGACCATCCTGGCTAACACAGTGAAACCCCGTCTCTATTAAAAAATACAAAAAACTAGCCGGGCGTGGTGGCGGGCGCCTGTAGTCCCAGCTACTCGGGAGGCTGAGGCAGGAGAATGGCATAAAACCGGGAGGCGGAGCTTGCAGTGAGCTGAGATCCGACTACTGCACTCCAGCCTGGGCGACAGAGCGAGACTCCGTCTCAAAAAAAGAAAAGAAATGGCCACAGTGCCTACCTGTTTGGAGTTCGAAGTCTGGCAACGGAAGCAGGCAAAACAAGCGATTAGACAGGGAAAGAGTTACAGACTGGTTATGGGAGTACAGTGGCGCAGCTGATATATTTTGGGGCCATGGGGAAGGCCTGTCTTTGAGAGTGTGGCTCCACTGACACGAGTCATGGTTAAGATTTAGAAAAAAGCAGAAAGCTGTTCCGCCAGCAGGTGCATATGGAAGGGCCTTGATGGGAAGTTTGACAGAGAGAGGGCCAGTGTAGCTGGAGTGAGGAAGCAGAGAGAAGAGAGATGGGGGAAGCCAAAGACTGTGCCCAGGCCCAGTGTTCAGTGGGAGAGCATGTAATCAGTCATTAGGCTGCAGGGAGGAGAAGGGATTGGAGGAGGAAAGAAAGAGTGCAGGACGGGACCAGTTAGGAGGCTGTCGGGTCATCCAGGAGAGAGACGCACAGCAGAAGGAGCTAAAACCCGGAGCCAGCACTGGCTGGAGGCGGGAGGAGAGCAGGATGCCTTGTCAGGCTGGAAGTTCTTAGTGGTTCTGGTCACCTGTGGGACTTTCAGAACGCAACCAAGACACACATGCACACATGCCTATGATAACCTGACTTATGGCCATTGCAAAACAGTGGGGAAGGATGGTCTTTTCAATAGCTGATTCTGGATCAACTGGATGTCCCTGTGGAAAAAATGAACTTTAACCTCTTCCTTAAACAGGAGACAGGCAGTACTCATTATAAAAGATTGGTACATTCGATTTAATTAAGGCTGGACATGGTGGCTTGCGCCTGTAATCCCAGCTCTATGGGAGGCCAAGGCAGGAGGATCTAGAGCCCAGGAGTTTGAGACCAGCTTAGGCAACATGGTGAAACCCTGTCTCTACAAAAAAAAAAATACAAAAATCAGCAAGGCGTGGTGGCATGTGCCTGTGTTCCCAGCTACTTGGGAGAGTGAGGTGGAAGGATCACTTGAGTCTGAGCTATAATGATGCCACTGCACTCCATCCTGGAGCAAGACTCCAACAGAGCGATACCCTATCTCAAAAACAAAAACAAAAACAAACAAATTAAAAATGGTTTAATTAAAATCAAAATTTATCTTCCTCAAAAGATACCATTTAGGGAAAGAAAAGGAAAGCCATAAAGTTAGAGATGATATTTGTAATACATACATATCCAACAGAGGACTGGGATCTGGACTATAAGCAGAAATCCTACAGATCCACGAGGAAGACATTAGCAAAAGACTTGACTAAGAATTTTTACAAGAGAATGTCCACACACTGGCTCACACCTGTAATCCCAGCACTTTGGGAGGCTGAGGTGGGCAGATAACCTGAGGTCAGGAGTTTGAGACCAGCCTGGTCAACATGGTAAAACTCCGTCTCTACTAAAATTACAAAAACTAACTGGGCATGGTGGCGGGCACCTGTAATCCCAGCTACTTAGGAGGCTGAGGCAGGAGAATCACTTGAACCTGGGAGGTGGAGGTTGCAGTGAGCTGAGATTGTGCCACTGTGCTCCAGTCTGGGTGACAGAGCAAAACTCCATCTCAAAAAGAAAAAAAAAAAAGAGAGGGATGATATACAGATAAGGAACAGTATCTGAAAAAAGTACACAACATCATCTTAGTCAATGGGAAAATGCAAAGTAAAACTGCAGAGAGATACTTCGACACACCCACTAAAATGGCCAAAAGTTTTCAATGGAAAAAAAAAAACAAACTTCCTGCTGACAAGTCAACCAGAAATAAAAAACAAAAAATAGGCTGGGTGCGGTGGCTCACACCTGTAATCCCAGCACTTTGGGAGGCCGAGGCGGGCGGATCACGAGGTCAGGAGATCAAGACCATTCTGGCTAACACGGTGAAACCCTGTCTCTACTGAAAATACAAAAAAACTTAGCCAGGCATGGTGGCGGGCACCTGTAGTCCCAGCAACTCAGGAGGCTGAGGCAGGAGAATGTTGTGAACCCAGGAGGCGGAGCTTGCAGTGAGCCAAGATTGTGCCACTGCACTCCAGCCTGGGTGACAGAGTGAGACTCCATCTCAAAAAAATAAATAAAATGGCTAAAATTGACCTGGCAATACCAAGAATTAGCAAAGATGTGGGAGCAACAGGAACTTCCATATACTGCAAGTGGGAAGATAAAGTGAAAATTGCCTTAAAAATTATTCTCAATATCTACTCAAGCTGAACATTCAAATATCCTATGGCCCATGAGTTCCATTCCTAGGTACATGGCTCTATTAGTCTGTTCTCACACTGCTATGAAGAAATTCTCAATTTCTATGAAGAAATTCTTTATAAAGAAAAGAAGTTTAATTGACTCACAGTTTCACATGGCTGGGGAGGCCTCAGGAAACTTATAATCACGGCGGAAGGCACCTCTTCCCAGGGCAGCAGGAGACAGAATGAGTGCCAAGAGAAGAGGGAATCCCCTTATAAAATCCTCAGATCTCATGAGAACTCACCCATCGCCATGAGTATAGCATGGGGAAACTGCCCCCATGATCTAATCACCTCCCTCAAGGTCCTGCCCCCAACATGTGGGGGTTAGAAGTCAGACATTTAGGTGGGAACACAGGGCCAGACCGTATCAATGCCCAACGGAGATGCATATGAATAAATACCAAAAGCCATGTGCAAAAATGTTCCTAGCAGCACTATTTATACCAGTCCAAACTGGAAACAGCTTTAATGTCCATCAGGAGTAGAATGGATAACTAAACTGTTTTATACTCATGTGTGGATACCACACAGCAAGTGGAAACAATGAGCCACTGCTCCTTCCAACAACCTAGATGAGTCTCGCAAACAATGTGGAGTGCAAGGAGCCAGACACAAAGGAAAATGTGCTCGTGTCAGTCACCACAGAGCTTTGAACCAGCACTGGTTCCTGGTCATGAGAGTGTGTTCACCTTTAAACATTCATCAAGCTCTGTGTGAAGATTCTGTGCTCTCGGTTGGCCCAAAGACGATGAGTTATCTCGATTGATTGCTCAATTACAGATTTAAGTCCTTGTTCTACTCGTTCCCCTCTTCTCACCGCTGCACTTGACTAATCTTAAAAAAGAGAAAGAGAGAAAGATTTTGTGCTCTTTTCTTTATGTATGTTATATTTTACTTTAAAAGAAAGTGCAGGGGGGTGGCTACAGTCATAGCCACCAGCCCGCACATATGCAAATCAGAGTCTTCAAGCAACAGGTGATTCCAGTGTACACCCTGGCCAATGGCTGAGTTAGCTAGACCAAAGCTTTTATTTTCTTTAAAAGATTTTGTGGCTGAACAAGGTGGCTGACACCTGTAATCCCAACGTTTTGGGAGGCCAAAGCGGGTGGATCACTTGAGCCCAGGAGTTCAACATGGGCAACATGGCAAAACTTCATCTCTACAAAAAATGCAAAAATTAGCCCAGCTTGGTGGCACACTTGTAACGCCAGCTGCTCAGGAGGCTTAGGTGGGAGGATTGCTTGAGCCTAAGAAGCGGAGATTGCAATGAGCCAAGATCGCACCACTGCACTCCAGCCCGGGTGACAGAGAGAGACCTTGTGTTTAACAAAAAAAAAAAAAAAAAAAAAAAAGGATTTTGGGCCAGGCGTGGTGGCTCACGCCTGTAATCCCAGCACTTTGGGAGGCCGAGGCAGGTGGATCACCTGAGGTCGGGAGTTTCAGACCAGCCTGACCAACATGGAGAAACCCCGTCTCTACTGAAAATACAAAAACTAACTGAGCGTAGTGACGCACGCCTGTAATCTCAGCTACTCAGGAGGCTGAGGCAGGAGAATCACTTGAACCCGGGAGGTGAAGGTTGCAGTGAGCCAAGAATGTGCCATTGCACTCCAGCCTGGACAACAAAAGCAAAACTCTGTCTCAAAAAAAAAAAAAAAAGATTTTGACTGGGCATGGTGGCTCACGCCTGTAATCCCAGCACTTTGGGAGGCCCAGGCGGGTGGATCACTTGAGGTCAGGAGTTCCAGACCAGCGTGGCCAACATGAAACCCCGTCTCTACTAAAGATACAAAATGCACGGTGGTGGGCACCCATAGTCCCAGCTACTCACGAGGCTAAGGCAGGAGAATTGCTTGAACCCAGGAGGTGGAGTTCAAGGGAGGTGGAATGAACGCCACTGCTCTCCAGCCTGGATGATAGAGTGAGACTCCTTCTCAAAAAAAAAGAAAAAAAAAATGAAATTATGCAATATTTAGATATATGCTAGTCATAAAGAATAAAGGAGTGAACGTATGTTTACCTACTACACAGCTTGAGAAGTAATTTTTCTTTTTTCTTTTTTCTTTTTTTTTTTTTTTTTTGAGATAGAGTCTCACTCTGTCACCCAGGCTGGAGTGCAGTGGCAAGATCTTGGCCCACTGCAGCCTCCGTCCCTCCGGGTTGAAGTGATGCTCCCGTCTCAGCCTTCTGAGTAGCTGGGATTACAGGCGCCTGCCACCACGCCTGGCTAATTTTTGTATTTTTAGTAGAGACAGGGTTTCGCCATGTTCACCAGGCTGGTCTCGTATTCTTGACCTAAGGTGATCCACCCGCCTCGACCTCCCAAAGTGCTGGGATTACAGGCCTGAGCCATCACGCCCAGCAAGAAATAATTTTTTTAATTTTTTTATTTTTTGAGACAGAGTCTCGGTGTCACCCAGGCTGGAGTGCAGTGGCGCAATCTTGGCTCACTGCAACCTCCGCCTCCCAAGTTCAAGCGATTCTCCTGCCTCAACCTCCTGAGTAGCTGGGAATACAGGCGTGTGCCACCACGCGGCTAATTTTTGTATTTTTAGTACAAAAATAGTGTACTAAATGTTGGTCAGGCTGGTCTTGAACTCCTGACCTCGTGATCCACCTGCCTCAGCCTCCCAAAGTGCTGGGATTACAGGCGTGAGCCACCATGCCTGGCCAAGAAATAATTTTTCAATTTACCTAAACTATGTAGAAGTATATATATATATATATATATATATATATAATTTGTTTTTTGACCTTTTTAAAAACATTAAAGAGACTGGGTGTGGTGGCTCATGCCTGTAATCCCGTAACTTTGGGAGACCAAGATGGGCGGATCTCCTGAGGTCAGGAGTTCGAGACCAGCCTGACCAACATGCCAAAACCCTGTCTCTACTAAAAATGCAAAATTAACTGGGCGTGGTAGTGCATGCCTATAATCCCAGCTACTTGGGAGGCTGAGGCAGGAGAATCGCTTGAACCCGGGAGACAGAGGTTACAGTGAGCAGAGATTGCACCACTGCGCTCCAGCCCGGTGGCAGAGCAAGACTCCATCTCAAAAAATGAAAATAAATAAATAAAAATAAAAATAGACATTAAAGAAACCATGAAAGATATCATATGATGTGATTCTATGCCTTGCTTTTTTTTCTCTCAAGAAAAGTCTTGGGTTTTTTCTGGTCTCATAATACGGTTTGAATATCCCCTTGAACTGGTCACAGGATTTCATGTGGTGGTGCCAGTAGCTTCGTAGCCATCCCTGTGGTGAACACGGAGGGCATTTCCAGTTTCCTGCTGTTCTGAACATTTGAACTGACACCTCTCTGTCACTGTGTGCACTTTCCCCTAGGGTGAGTGAGAGGGCATGAGCACCCTAGGGTGCCCTGGGAAGAGGTCCCACCTGTGTCCATCCCATGAGGAGTGGCTGAGAGGACCTTTCTCCCCCTTCACAACCTGCGTAACACGCAGTATTATCTTAAAGACTCTGCTAATTGGACGGATAACAAGAGAGCCCATTATTATTCTAATGTCACTTCCTTGATTCTGTGGATATTTTTCATATGTATTCTGCCCATTTTTAGCATTTCTTGTGACCTGACGGTATCCTTCCCATGAGGGGAAAATGATAACTCTGAGTACATCAAAACTTACAACTTGTTTACCCTGGAAGGACACCATTATCAAAGTTAGAAGACCAGTTGTCACCTGGAAGAAGATAGTTACGACATATTATAGACCTAAGGTTATTAACTATAATATATGAAGAACACCTACAAATCAATAGGAAAAAGACAAACAGCCAAATAGGAAGTAGGTCTAAGGTATGAACCCTTTGGAGTTTTACAGACAAAACAATACATGGCCAGAGAAGGAAAGCATCTTGCCCAAGGTCTCACATTCAGGGAATTATTGGTAGAGCTGGATCTAGGACCCAGGTTTCACTTCTTATCTCAGGCTTTTTCATCACCTCATTCTGACTTGGGTGGAAGCTGTAGCCAGTACCCATTGACTCACTCTGCTGACATTTACTGAGCCCCTGCCACATTCCAGGCCCAGGGCTAGGACCGGTGAAAACCACAGAGCGCCCAGGCTAGGGAAGAGGAGAGCAGTGGCTGAGTCAGGGCGGGGCCGGCTGCCCTGGCAGTGGGAGCGGGTGTCTCCGGGTACCTCAGCTGTCTCCTCCCTCCTGGTCAGCTTGTGTCTCCTCTCTTACAGAGTCAGGGCTGGAATACTACCCCCCTTCTCAGTACTTGCTGCCTGTTCTGGAGCAAGATGGAACCGAGAACTCTCGGGACAGCCCCGATGGGCCCACGGACAGATTCTCAAGGGAGGAATTAGAGTGGCAGGTAAGACAAGCCAGCCTGCTGCACGCATGTGTATGTATGTGTGCGTGTCCGTGGACGTGCGTGTGCATGCATGTGCATGTGCGTGCATGTGCATGTGCGTGCATGTGCATGTTGAGGGAGCTGGGAATGGAAGGGGGCTGCGTGGTTCAGAGCTGCAGCTCCCGGATTCCTCCATAGAACTAGAACTGGCCTCCCGACAAGTTGAACTGCTTTTTCAAGGCCTGCTGTGGCAGCCTCATCCCACCAGCTTGCCAGGCACAAGCTGTTCCCTGCTGCTCTCTGTTCCCTGAACTAACCACGACACTTCCCTCTTCAGGGCCTTTGAATAAGCAGCTCCCTCTGTCTGGAATCTCCTCACTCACTTGTCTTATCCTCCAGTTCTTTTTTTTTTCCCCCCTTTTTTTGAGACAGGGTCTTGCTCTGTCGCCCAGGCTGGAGTGCAGAGGTGCGATCATAGCTCACTGCAGCCTCAACCTCCCGGGCTCAAGTGATCCTCCCGCCTCAGACTCCCAAAGCGCTGGGATTATAGGCATGAGCCACCATGCTCAGTTCTCAGTTTAAACATTACATCCTCTGAGAAGCTCCAATCCAGGTCAGGTCTCCTGTTGTGTGTTCTCAGAGTGCCCTGCATGGTTCCTTGGTAGCACTTATCACAGTGCTAAATTGATGAGGAACTCTGGGAAATGATCTGTCTCATGTCTGTCTCCCGTGCTGGATGAAGCTTTGTGAGAATAGGGATTGTGTCTGCAATATTCATTGCTATCTCTCAGCAAATACTTCTGAACCAAATGCCACTCACTGTCTGGAACACACACCCACCATGCTCTGGGTCTAGTGAAGGAGTCAGACAGGCACATGTGTGAGCACCAGTGACTGGCTGGCCCTGTCAGGTTCTGGCGATAAGCTAGCACAGGATGACATGGAGGAGGAAGCTCAAAGGGTTTGTCACATTAGCCTGGGTGTACCCTCTGCCCCCATCCCCAAGGCTCACGATCCAGGGTCCTCTGCTGGATGGTAGATAGGGGAGGCCATCACCGGGCAGGAGTGTCAGCTGCCAGGAATTTGGCTTCATATCTTTCAGTGACTCTTAATCTCTGGTTCCTAGATGCCACCCTTTCCCATTTTCCACTGCTGCTGGGAATGCTTTTGGGATTGTATTATTATTATTATTATTATTATTATTATTTTTATTTTTATTTTTATTTTTTTTTGAGACAGAGTCTCACTCTGTCGCCCAGGCTGGAGTGTAGTGGCCAGATCTCAGCTCACTGCAAGCTCCGCCTCCCAGGTTCACGCCATTTTCCTGGCTCAGCCTCCCGAGTAGCTGGGACTACAGGCGCCCGCCACCTCGCCTGGCTAGTTTTTTGTGTTTTTTTTAGTAGAGACGGGGTTTCACCATGTTCGCCAGCATGGTCTCAATCTCCTGACCTCGTGATCCACCCGTCTCGGCCTCCCAAAGTACTGGGATTACAGGCTTGAGCCACCGCGCCCGGCCCTGGGATTTTATTATTATTATTTTATAGTTCAACAAGAATTAGAGAGGGAGGAGAAGGCTGTATGGGAAAATTGTGCCAGTTCACATTCTCAGAAAATATTTGCAACATAGTCACTTGCTAAAGGATTCATAGATTGAACGTAGAAAGAACTCTTTCCAATCAGTAAGAAGAAAACCATCCCAATAGAAAAAATATTGGAAGGCCGAGGCAGGTGGATCACTTGAGGCCAGGAGTTTGAGACCAGCTTGGTCAATGTAGTAAAACCCTGTCTCTACTGAAAATGCAAAACTTAGCCAGGCATGGTGGCGTGCACATGTAATCGCAGCTACTCGGGAGGCTGAGGCACAAGCATCACTTGAATTCAGGAGGCAGCAGTTGAAGTGAGCCGAGATTGCGCCACTGCACTCCAGCCTGTCCAGGTGACAGAGTGAGACTCCACCTCAACAAACAAACATTTAAAAATGCCAACTTTGCTGGTAATCAGAGGAGAGGCATGTAAGTTAAAACAACATTGAAATACCATTTCCTTCCTCGAGATTGGCACACATTTTGACATGACAATTTCTGTTGGCCAGAGTGTGGGAAACAGGTGTCCTCATAAACTGCTCTTGGGAGTGAAAATTGATATCACTACTTTGGAGGATAATTTGACAGTAGATGTCAAAAAAAATTTTTTTTTTTTTTTTTTTTTTGAGACAGAGTCTCACTCTGTTGCTCAGGCTGGAGTGCAGTGGTGCAATCTCGGCTCACTGCAACCTCCACCTCCCGGGTTCAAGCGATTCTCCTGCTTCAGCCTTCCAAGTAGCTGGTATTACAGGCATGCACCACCATGCCTGGCTAATTTTGTATTTTTAGTAGAGACGGGGTTTCACCATGTTGGCCAGGCTGGTCACAAACTCCTGACCTCAAGTGATCTGCCCACCTTGGCCTCCCAAAGTGCTGGGATTACAAGTGTGAACCACCACACCCTCCAGATGTCAAAAATTTTCATGGGCACAGCCCGTGATCCAGAAGTTCTGCTTCTCAATGTATACCCAAGAGAAATGCTTACACGAGGAGACATTTGCAAGAGTGTTTATTGCACCCTTATTTGTAGTATTGGATGCCCCCCAAATGTTTGTCGGTGGGAAGAGGCTGCCCCTGGGTCATGTGCACACCATGAGATGGAGTATTTGAGCCTCGACTCGCCGGGATGCATGGATTAGTGAAAAGGGCAGATTGCAGAACAGGATGGGCTAGTCTATTTCCATTCTTATGTTTAAAAAGAAAACTCAATAAACACCAGCCTGGGCAATGTGGCGAGACCCTGTCTCTACAAAAAATACAAAAAAATTAGCCAGGCATGGTGGCACGTGCCTGTGGCCCCAGCTACTAGGGAGACTAAGGTGGGAGGATGGCTTAAGCCCAGGAGGTTGGAGTTTGCAGTGAGCCAAGATTACGCCACTGCACCCCACCCTGGGTAACAGAGCTAGACCCTGTCTCAAAAAAGAAAAAGAAAACTCAAAACAAAAAAAGGAAGCAGATAGGTAGTTGCCAGTGGCTGGAGTGGGAAGAGGACTTGATGATGAAGTGGCATGAGGGAATTTTCAAGGATGATAGAATTGTTTCCTTTTTTCTTTTTGAGACAGTCTCACTCTGTGGCCCAGGCTGGAGTGCAGTGGCATGACCTTAGCTCACTGCAACCTCTGCCTCTCAGGTTCAAGTGATTCTCCTGCCTTAACCTCCCGAGTAGCTTGGATTACAGGTGCCCGCCACCACGCCTGGATAAGTTTTGCATTTTGTTAGTAGAGATGGGGTTTCACCATGCTGGCCAGTCTGGTCTCTATTAAAAATACAAAAAATCAGCCGGGTGTGATGGTGGGTGCCTGTTTTCCCAGCTACTCAGGAGGCTGAGGCAGGAGAATTGCTTGAACCCAGGAGGTGGAGGTTGCAGTGAGCCAAGATTGTGCCACTGCACTCCAGCCTGGGCAACAAGAGCGAAACTCCGTCTCAAAAAAAAAAAAACCTAACTCTTGTGTATGTATGTATTGATGTTTAATTACATCAATAATTAATTAAACATCAATAATAGAATTGCTCCTTATAATAAATGTTGCTCCAACAATATACCTGCTCCTTATAATAAATTTAAACAATACAGACAATTACAAACCAAGTGAATGTCAGCCCTTCCACCCTGCACTCCCGTTGCCTGGAGGTAGTCATCGTTGACTGATTAATGACTGTCTTTCCTGACCTTTGACTCAATACATACACACGTATGCTGAAAGTTGAGTTTTCTTGATGATGTTTTTGCAAAAGTAGAATCGTGCTACACACAGGTGAGGGATCACACACATTCTCCCCATTGGCAGTTGTGTAATAGTCCACTATATGGATGCAGCATGACTTACGTACAGATGCTGATAGATGTGTGAGTTATTTCCAGTGTTTTTGCTCTTTTGAATAATTCTACATGAAGTTGTCCCCACACCTTTGTGCATTGTGAATATTTTGGTGGACTGTAGGTGTGTTACGCAGACATCCATGGGCATCAGATATCCCATTTCCTGCTCTGTTCTTCAGACCATCATCCCTGCTCAGGGCTGCATCCCAGAACTGTCTTGAAGAGCCTCCTCCTATGGTGTCACGCACACAGTGGCAGCCCACGGGTTCTCATCAGGTGTCCACTGGAACCACCTGATGGCCTTGATCAATACGGATCCCCTCATCCCCTGACCCCACCATTCTGAGGCAGTAGTCTGGGGTGGGCCAGAGTCTGTATAACATCAGGCCACCCAGGGGTTCCTGGTGCCCATGCCAGGGAGAACCACTGCTGCCAGCCTCTCTTGACCACTGTCTTTTTTTCCTCCCAGAACAGGTTCTCAGACTATGAGAAGAGGAAGGTAAGAAAATGCCTTTACCCTTCTGTCACTCTTTTCTCATTAAAGATCTCAAATCAACTCAGAAAATATTTGAGAAAATGACTTCTTCCCAGCTCAGAATTAGAGGTCACAGTAATGCCTTCCCCTTAGATGCACGGTCTGCTGCATCCTCACGTGCCTCGGGTGGGTGGTAGAGCATCCATGTGACAGGTGCAGAGACTGAGGCTCCGAGGGGTTGAGCCCAGCCCCAGGCTCTAGACCACCAGCCTCTTCTGTTAACAGCTTATTTTATTACAGTTGGGCCCTGGAAGGAGGGGAGTGGGGGTTGCTCAGCATGAAGACCTGGAACCTGCACTGTCGGTGTTAAGGGGTGGATTCTCCCTACTTCTGTGTCCTAACTCCCCCAGGGCCTGTGCTGACAGTCACCAGGATCTGTGTCTTGCAGGAACAGAAGATGCTGGAGAAACTCGAGTTCGAACGGCGCCTGGAACTGGGGCAGCGGGAGCACGCCCAGCTCCTTCAGCAGAGCAGCAGCCAGAAGGATGAGATCCTTCAGACGGTCAAGGAGGTTTGTGAACTGCCTGCTAGGGTCCAGCCTGGCTGCACCCCCCCGCCAGTGGCCTCCTGGCTTGGGGCGAGGTCCCTGGAGTGTGGAAAGGCAGTGGGATGAAGCTGTCACTTCCTTCTGTCCCTCAGCACCTGGGAGGGCCCTTACGGATCACCCAGGCCAGCCTCCCCATGTGCAGATGGACACTCTGAGGCCTGCCAGGAGGAGCTGGCCCGCAGCCACACAGAAAGGACTGGCAAGGCGGGGTGGAAAGACAGCCTCCTAACCCCAGTCAGTACCCTTCACAGCATCTGAGGGGGTCCCAGGGGCTCAGGACCCCCACCCCCTGCTGCAGGAGCAGTCCCGGCTGGAGCAGGGCCTGAGTGAGCGCCAGCGCCACCTCGACGCAGAGCGGCAGCGGCTACAGGAGCAGCTGAAGCAGACAGAACAGAACATCTCCAGCCGGATCCAGAAGCTGCTGCAGGAGAATCAGAGGTTGGGCTCTGCTCCTCGGCCCCAGCCCCAGAGTCCTTCCCCAGGCAGTCCCCTGAGGAGCCAGGAGGAGTGTGTTTTTCCGTCACCACCTCTGCTCTTGCCCTGGGCTTCCCTTGTCAGGATCCAGTCTGGGTGCTTCAGCTGGCACCAGCGTACAGAGAAAAGAATCTGACCCAGGCATTACAAAGTCTGGTTTCTTAGCATGAGACTGCTACCAGATTGGACCTGTGGCCTCAGGCAAGTGCTTCCCCACTGGGTCCCAAGCTTCCCATCTATAAAGTGAGTGGGTTTGACTCGATAGTTGGGATCACATCTGCTCCAGTATTTTGGGTTCTACGTAACCCGTTGAACTGAGGTCAGCTATTCACCTGTAGTGAGATTTGCCTTAACAAACTCTATGCAAGGTAGGAGCTACTGAGAGCAGATCTTGATGGGGCTGGGGAGACATGGTGCCAGAGAAGCCTAAGAAGTCTAGTGAGGGGGTCCATTGCAGGACCATTCCAGAAACAGGCTCTAGCCATATGCCCTGCTGCTTCCAGGCCTCCTTTTTCTAACCCTGAATCACTTGTTTCTCCATCACCTGTCAGTTTCACAGTACCTGCATGAGTTCAGGTAACTGGTCACTTGTTGGGTGCTTCTTATGTGCCAGCTTGTTACATCTATTTCCTCATTAACTCTACAAATTCACCAAGAAGCTGGGTTGTTTGTGTTTTGTTTTGTTTGAGACAGAGTCTTACTCTGTCACTGAGGCTGGAGTGCAGTGGTGTGATCTCGGCTCACTACAACCTCCTCCTCCCAGTTCAGGGAATTCTCTTGCCTCAGCCTCCCAAGGAGCTGGGACTACAGGCTCAGCTCTCAGATATCCCATTTCCTGCTCTGCTCTTCAGACCACAGCCACCACACCTGGCTAATTTTTGTAGAGACTGGGTTTCTCCATGTTGACCAGGCTGGTCTCGAACTCCTGACCTCAAGTGATCTATCCACTTCAGCCTCCCAAAGTGCTGGGATTACAGATGTGAGCCACCGTGCCTGGCTGGGTTTTTTTATTCTTCTAATTTCTTAGGTGAGGAAACCTGGGACTTGAGTGATTTCAGTAACTGGCTAAGAACCCAGAGCTCCCAGCTAGTAGAGCTAAGGTGCCCCCAGCCCATTTCCTACACCCGTCCGCACAGCCAGGGCAGTGAGACAGGAAACAGGCCTGCTGGGGACTGCCAGGACCTTTCATGATTTTCTCCACAGACAAAAGAAAAGCTCCGAGATTTTGAAATCGCTGGAAAATGAAAGGTAAGTGTTCTTCCAGGGGAGGGCAGTTTGTTTGTTTGTTTGTTTGTTTGTTTGTTTGTTTGTTTGTTTTAGATGGAGTCTTGCACTGTTGCCAGGCTGGAGTGCAGTGGCGCAATCTCAGCTCACTGCAACTCCCGCTGCCCAGGTCCAAGCGATTCCCCTGCCTCAGCCTCCCTAATAGCTGGGACTACAGGCATGCACCACCACGCCCAGCTAATTTTTTGTATTTTAGTAGAGATGGGGTTTCACCATGTTGGCCAGGATAGTCTCGATCTTCTGACCTCATGATCCGCTCTCCTCGGCCTCCCAAAGTGCTGGGATTACAGGCATGAGCCGCCGCACCCCAGCCAAGGAGGGCAGCTTTGAGGAGGGAATGTCTTGTGATTCTCCAGAGGATTGTGCCAGGACATTTCCCTAAAGCTATAAGGAGATTCACCTCTTTAGAGGATATTTAATTACAAAGAATCATTCCCTTCAAGTTCATTAAAACATATGTAAACTCCTGAAAAACATTCAGAGACATGAATAAGGCTATATTTATAATGTCCAACTGTATTCCTAGTATAAAAAGTTAAGGCCAGGCGCAGTGGCTCACATCTGTAATCCAGCACTTTGGGAGACCGAGGTGGGCAGATCACTTGAGGTCAGGAGTTCGAGACCATCCTGGCCAAAATGGCAAAACCCTGTCTCTACTAAAAATCAAAACTTAGCCAGGAGTGGTGGCAGGCGCCTGTGGTTCCAGGAAAAAAAAAAAAATTCAGAAAAGAAATCTACATTTCTGGAAAGAAAAATTATTTAGTTACATAAATTATGTATGGAGGAATAACCTGCAGCCATTAAATGTCTTATTGAATAATATTCCTCATTAAGGGAAAACCTAACATATTGCTAATGGAAAAAGTGACAGGCTATATTTAAAGCAGAATTTTTCGTATATCTTTTTTTTTTTTTGAGATGGAGTCTTGCTTTGTCACCCAGGCTGGAGTGCAGTGGCACAGTCTCAGCTCACTGCAAGCTCCGCCTCCCATGTTCACACCATTCTCCTGCCTCAGCCTCCTGAGTATCTGGGACTACAGGCACCCACCACCATGCCCAGCTAATTTTTTTTTGTATTTTTAGTAGAGACAGGGTTTCACGGTGTTAGCCAGGATGGTCTCAATCTCCTGACCTCATGATCTGCCCACCTCGGCCTCCTAAAGTGCTGGGATTACAGGCGTGAGCCACTGCGCCCAGCAACTTTTTTTTTCTTTTTTTTTTTGAGACCGAGTCTCACTCTGTCACCCAGGCTGGAGTGCAGTGGCACGATCTCGGCTCACTGCAACCTCTAACTCCCTAGTTCAAGCGATTCTCCTGCCTCAGCATCCCGAGTAGCTGGGACTACAGACGCGGTGCCACCAGACCCGGCTGATTTTGTATTTTTAGTAGAGATGGGGTTTCACCATGTTGGCCAGGCTGGTCTCAAACTCCTGACCTCAAGTCATCCGCCCGCCTCAGGCTCCCAAAGTGCTGGGATTACAGGTGTGAGCCACCGCACCCGGCCATATGACTATTTGTGAAGGAAATATTTAAAGGACATTTTGCTAGGTGCTAGCTTACCTTCCCAAAAACATTCTGTCAGTTGACACTCCTCTCAGCAGGCTAGGAAAGTGCACATTTCTCCACCATCATCACCTTCACCAGCACCAGCAGTTACCAGTTTTCTTCATCTCAACCAACCTAGTAGGTGAAAAGGTTTTACTTTCTTTAGTTACCAGTAATGTTAAGCATCTTTCCAGATGTTTATTGATCACTTGAATTTCAGCATTGGCTATTTGTTTCCTTTGCCCATTTTCTAAGGGAGTGTCCATCTTTTTACACAAGATATTCGAACTACAGGCTGAAGGCGAACAGGGCCCCAAGGGTTGCTTGTGATGTGTTAGGCATCCAGAGACCCCATCCAGGTGTAGGTTGCCAAATCAAGGAGGCCTTCCTGGAGGAGGTGGTGTTCATCTGCTGGGATTTCCTGTTGGAAATGTTAAATTTGCTGAATGAATGGACGGATTTTTTTCTAGAATAAGAATGGAACAGTTGATGTCCATAACCCAGGAGGAGACTGAGAACCTGCGGCGACGTGAGGTTGCCTGTGAGTTTCGGGATGGGGAGCTCGTGAGCACGCTGCCTGCTGGCCGGGCTGGCAGGGTAGATGGCCTTCCCTCTGTTGGCCATGCATGGAGGGGGCATTGAGTGTTGGCCCTCGAGAGGGGCAGTCAAGTCCCACCATGGAGCACAGGCTCTGGAGTCAGCCTAGACGTGGATTCAGAGTCCCAGTTCAGACACCCACCATGTGACCTTAGGGACGTTACTGCTCCCCAACTTTTCCAAGCCTTGGTTTTCTTAGCTACAAAATGGAGGAAATGGGCCAGGTGTGGGGGCTCATGCCTGTAATCCCAGTGGTTTAGGAAGCCGAGGCTGGAGGATCACGTGAGCCCAGGAGTTCAAGGCTACAGTGAGCTGTGATCACGCTACTGCACTTCAGCCTGGGTAACACAGTGAGACTGTTTCTCAAAAAAACAAAAAGAAAGTCCAAATGTTCCCAAATAGAGGATTATTTAAATAAATGTTGGTGACCCATGTGCTGTGGCGCTCTGGTGTTAGCATCCCATTAACATGTTCTCACGGGGAGTGTTCATAAAAAGTGGGACGTGGGATGATACCATTTTCATTTTTTTTAATTGTAAAATATGCATCATGTAAAATTTACCATCTTAATCACTTTATTTTATTTTATTTATGTTTTGAGACAAAGTCTCGCTCTGTCGCTCAGGCAGTGGTACAGTGGTGTGATCTTGGCTCACTGCAACCTCCGCCTCCCAGGTTTAAGCAATTCTCTGCCTCAGCCTCTGAATAGCTGGGATCACAGATGCACACTGCCACACCAGGCTAATTTTTGTATTTTTAGTAGAGACGGGGTTTTGCCACGTTGGCCAGGCTGGTCTTAAACTCCTGACCTCAAGTGATCCACCTGCCTCGACCTCCTGAAGTGCTGGGATTACATGCGTGAGCCACTGTGCCCGGCCTTCATTTTAAAATAGGTTAGTTCTGTGGCATTATTGTTGTACAACTGCCAGCACCACCTATCGCCAGAACTTTTTCATCTTCCTCAACTGAAACTGTCCCTAGTAAACACTAACTCCCCATGGCCCTTCCCGTCAGCCCCTGGGAATCAACATTCTCCTTTCTGTGTATGGATTTGACTGTTATAAGTACCTCCTATATGTGGAATCATACAATATTTCTCCTTTTGTGTCTACCGTATTTCACTTAGCATGATGTCCTCAGGTTCATCCATGTTGTAGCATGTGTTTGAATTTCTTTCCCTTTTTTTTTTTTTCTATTTCTTTGTTTCTAAACACAAGCCCACCAGGGAAAAATGTTCTTCCTTTTCAATACTAAATAATGTTGCATTGCCTGTATATGCCACATTTTCTTTCTTTCTTTCTTTCTTTCTTTTTTTTCCTTGCTCTGTCACCAGGCTGGAGTGCAGTGGTGTGAACATGCTCACTGCAGCCTCCACCTCCTGGGCTCAAGTAATCCTCCCACTACAGCTTCCCAAGTAGTTGGGACTACAGACACACGACACCTCACCTGGCTAATTTTTTTCTTTTTTTTAAGAGATAGGGTCTCACTCTGTTGCCCAGGCCGGTCTCAAACTCCTGGGCTCAAGCAGTCGTCCCACCTTGGTCTCCCATAAGTGCTTAGATTACAGGTGTGAACTGCCACGTCCAGTCTCTACATTTTCTTTATCCATTCATCTATCAATGGGTATTTGGGCTGTTTCCACTTTTTGACTGTTATGAATAATGCTACAAATTTGTGTGTACAAATATCTATTCTAGTCCCTTCTTTCAATTCTTTTATTTTAATTTTTTGATTTTTCTTTTTTTTTTTCTTTTTTTTGAGATAGGGTCTCGCTCTGTTGCCCATGCTGGAGTGCAGTGGCATGATCTCAGCTCGCTGCAACCTCTGCCTCCTGGATTCAAGCGATTCTCCTGCCTTAGACTCCCAAGTAGCTGAGATTACAGGCACCTGCCACCATGCCCAGCTAATTTTTGTATTTTTAGTAGAGACACAGTTTTGCCATCTTGGCCAGGCTGGTCTCGAACTCCTGACCTCAGTGATCCACCTGCCTCAGCTTCCCAAAGTGCCGGGATTATAGGCATGGGCCACCACGCCTGGCCTATTTTAATTTTTTAAATTCCTAAATGCATAAAAATTGACTGGAAGAATATATATCAAAATGGAATAATATTTCTGGATGACAAGATCACAGATTTTATGTATGTGCTATTCAGTGTTTTACAATTAGCCTTCCAAGCATATGTTGCTTTTATAATTAAAAAGAACAGGCTGGGCGCAATGGCTCACACCTGTAATCCCAGCACTTTGGGAGGCCGAGGCGGGTGGATCACGAGGTCAAGAGATCGAGACCATCCTGGCTAACATGGTGAAACCCTGTCTCTATTAATGATACAAAAAACTAGCTGGGTGTGGTGGCAGGCCCCTGTAGTCCCAGCTACTCGGGAGGCTGAGGCAGGAGAATGGGGTGAACCCAGGAGGCAGAGCTTGCAGTGAGCCGAGATCGCGCCACTGCACCCCAGCCTGGGCGACAGATGAGACTCTATCTCAAAAAGAAAAAAGAAAAAAGGGTTTTTTAAGGTGACTCTCAGGTAGGTAACCAGGTGAGGCCTCAAGGAGGCCCCTTCCTCAGTTCCCGTGGAAATCCCTGCTGCATCCCTGCCCAAGTGCCCCAGGAACAGCCACCCCACTCAGCTGTCCCCACCTCATGTTCCCGCAGCCGCCATGCAGCAGATGCTGACTGAGAGCTGTAAGAACCGGCTCATCCAGATGGCCTATGAATCTCAGAGGCAGACCTTGGTCCAGCAGGCCTGTTCCAGGTAAGGTAAGGAAGAGGAGTCCCAGGTGAGGGAGTTGGGGGAGCTGGCTCAGGGCCCAAGACCGTGGGATGAGAGCTAGGAACTAAACCTCCTGCCCTGGTCTACCCCAGCCTCCTATCTGCCATTAGGGGCAAGTGATGGCTGCTCTTCCTGAGTTTTCTAGCTGGATCCATGATTCAGCATTGGGCTGTGTTAAAGTAGTAACAGTCACTCCCATTTCTTGTGCACTTCCTGTGTGGCAGGCACTCAGCTAAGCGATGAACCGCAGTCGCTGATTGATTCTAGGATGGACTGTATTGTTATTAACCCCATTTTACAATTGCAACTCAGGTTCTGAGAAACTGTATAACACACCCAAGGAAGCACAGCCAGCAGGCGGTGGAGCCAGGATTTGAGCCCAGCAGAGGGGAGGGGTGTGCTCTTGACTGGGGTACACTCGTTAGTGTCTGAGGACTCCCACGGTTGGGACTGGGATGTCCTGGAGGGATAAGCAAAAGGTTTGCTTTCATGCTGATGGCCGCTCTGGGGTCCGGCTCCCTGTGCTCACTGTGGCACTGTGGGTTTGTTGGAGGTTCCACAGGCACCCAGCAGAGCCAGCGGGGAAAACTCAGTCCGTGCTCAGGATCCCCAGACGGGGACAGGCCAGCAGCCCTGGATGCCCTGTTTCTCCTCCCATACAGGTGGCTGGCACAGCTGCCACCCTCCAGGGCACCTGAACTGTGCCAGCCTCCTCTGGGTCCCTGCAGATGTGGGAATTTCTCGCCCGTTTCCTGATACATGACACTGTGCTTAGGCGTTGCAAGCACAGGGGTCAAACAGACCTGGATCCAGGTCCCACTTCTCCTTACTAACCGTGAGGCCTCTGGGGAGTCTCTTTCCTTCCCTGGGCTTCCAATTCCTTATCAGATAAATCATAGTACCTACCCGTAGAGTTGGTGGAGAATTTGATGAGTGTTAATGAGCATGATGTCTAGTGCATACAGGTCCAATAAATACTTGCTATTGTTGTGAAGCAGGGACCTCACTGGAAAAAAAATAATTGCTATTATGAAATAAACAAAACCAAGATGGTGGCTGGGCGCAGTGGCTCACACCTGTAATCCCAGCACTTTGGGAGGCCGAGGTGGGTGGATCACCTGAGGTCAGGAGTTTGAGAGCAGCCTGGCCCACATGGTAAAACCCCGTCTCTACTAAAAATACAAAAAAATAACCAAACGTGGCAGTGGGCGCCTATAATCCCAGCTACTTGGGAGGCTGAGGCAGGATAATTGCTTGAACCTGGCAGGTAGAGGCTGCAGTGAGCCAAGATCATACCACTGCACTGCACTCCAGCCTGGGTAACAGAGTAAGATTCCATCTCAAAAAAAAAAAAACCAAGATGGTACCAAAGCACAGACATACTTGAGGCTGCAGGTTCTTGTGCCCAAATCAAGGGCTGCTCCCTGCTTCCTGCCCAGGGTGAAAATGCCAGGAAGGACAGTTTTGTCACACTTCGGTGGCTTACCACCCTTGGGAGTCAGGAGCTCCCCACCCATGGAGGTGGCTGGGCAGAGGCCAGGCATCCATTTCGGGGGGGGTGCTGTGGAGGGGATTCTGGTGGAGGGTTGGGTGAGAGGACCTGGAAGCGTCTCTCTCCCAGCTCCCAACTCGATCCCCTCCCCTCCAGGGAGTGGGATTCAGACAGACTCCATGTCTGTGCCCCACCCAGGGCCCGGCTCCCAGCAGGTACTCCATGAGTATGATCCAGTGAAGAAATGGGTTATCTTGATCTCCTCCAAGGGGCCTGGCACATAGTAGGTGCTCAGGAAACATTCCAAGAATGAATGAATCTCTTGTCTTTCTGGCAGCATGGCCGAAATGGATGAACGATTCCAGCAGATTCTGTCGTGGCAGCAAATGGATCAGAACAAAGCCATCAGCCAGATCCTGCAGGAGGTGAGTCCTTGCCCAGGGCCTGAGGGTGGGGGCTCAGGAGGGAGGTTCAGGAGCCAGGACAGAGCACCGAGCTCTACACAGAGCCCTTCCTAGACAGTGTGTGAGGCCCCAGAGGTTTGTGACCATAGAAGTGTACAAGTGATCAGGGTGAGGGGTAGAGAGAGGCCGAGGGGGGACCCGGGGGATGGTCTTCTGGTCATTAAAATCCACAGAAGCACCTCCACCTGCTCCCTGGGAGGCTCCTACCTCCATCCTGTGTAGAAGGCTCCATTGGAAGGACTTAAGTGGCAGGAGGTGATGGTGACCACACCATGGAGGTCAGGCCACAGAGGACGCTGTGGGACCTCTGGCCTCTTCTCATGTCTAGACCTGCTGTGCTGCTGTCTGCTCTTCCACCTCTGCGGTGCTCAGGAGGTGCCTGGCAGGGCCCTTGAGTGGATGAAACGAAGGGCCCCCGTGACCTCCTCCCCTTCAGTGTCCACATTACTCTGTTGAGTGTTTTTGTTTTCTTTTTTTGAGATGGAGTTTCCCTCTTGTTCCCTAGGCTGGAGTGCAGTGGCGTGATCTCAGCTCACTGCAACCTCTGTCTCCCAGGTTCAAGCGATTCTCCTGCCTCAGCCTCCCAAGTAGCTAGAATTACAGGCACCCACTACCACACCCAACTAATTTTTGTATTTTTAGTAGAGACAGGGTTTTGCCACATTGGCCAGGCTGGTCTCAAACTCCTGACCTCAGTTGATCCACCCGCCTTGGCCTCCCAAAGTGCTGGGTTTACAGTCATGAGACACCACGCCTGGCCTGTTTAGCTTTTTATTTTCCTTTTTTTCTTTTTTTTTTTGTTTAAAGACAAGTTCTTGCTCTGTTGCCCAGGATGAGTAAAGTGATGTGATCACAGTTCACTGCAACCTCAAACTCCTTGGCTCAAACAATCCTCCCACCTTTGCCTCCTGAGTAGCTGAGACTATAGGGCCACCATGCCCAGCTAATTTTTTTGATTTTTTGTAGAGACAGAGTCTCCTTGTGTTGCCCAGGCTGGTCTCAAACTCCTGGGCTCAAGCAGTCCTCCTGCCTCGGCCTCCCAAAGTGCTGAGATTACAGACGTGAGCCACTGGCCTGTTCAGCTCTTTCCTGCAGCCTCGTGGGAGTCTCGCCACTGCCTCCCTTCTTCCCTCCCCTTTCTCGCCTGTCCTCTGCGTGTTTGTCATCCCACCCTGCTCCTTTCTGCCTAATTTCAATCTCTGTTCTAAAATGGTTTGACTTAGTGTCTGTGGAGCTTGTCTGAGGAAAATTCTCCGTTTCTCAGAGGAGGCATCTGCCTTGTGGTTAAGTGGGGCTCGGGAGCTGGATAGGCTTGGTGTGTGTCCCAGCGCCGCTGATTCATGCCTCTCAGTGTCACTTTCCCCATCTGTGAAACGGGGCAGTAAAAGCACCCACACAGTCCACTGCGGTGGAAATTCAGGGCATGATGCCGGACGTGCATCAAGTAGAGGCCAGCCCGAAATGAGCCCCTAATATCATTTTGAGGTTTACACAAGTGAGGTGAAATCTCTCTCTCTCAGATGAAAACCCATCCATTAAGGTGCTCTGTACACAGCTTTTGCTTTTCACAGAGATGGGGCTGCAGGGAAAGATGTGGGCACGGCCCCTGCTGAGGGCTGGTGGTCTGTGTTGCAGAGTGCGATGCAGAAGGCTGCGTTCGAGGCACTCCAAGTGAAGAAAGACCTGATGCATCGGCAGATCAGGAGCCAGGTGAGCGCTGGGGCCGTGGTCCTTGGACCTGCCCTCTCAGAGACTTGCAGAGTAGCCCTCCAGGCCGGCAGGTCATAGCAGTTGCGGTTTGAACCCCAGCTCCTTGGCTTGCTAGCCCAGCAAGAGGTCGAGGCCTTGCCCTCAGAACCTCCCTTTGCTCCCAGCCTTGTGTCAGGGCTGCTGGGAGGGTGCCTGGAGGCCTCCTATTCTGGGGTCTGGCAAGGGTCTTGCCAGTGAGCGTGGCCTGTTCAGGTCTCCACCACGCCTGGGCCAGGGAGGGCGGTGCTGATGTGTGGCTTTGACTACTCTGGCTGCCTGTGCTGTCAGTGCTCCCGGCAGGACTTCCCCACTAGGAAAAGCAGCCAGTGCAGGCCCCGGCGCTCTTACAGCCCAGACCGACAGAGGCATCTTGGGAGCATGTGGTATTTTCCCCAGAAGAGGGTAGGTGGGGCTGTGAGCCACAGTGGTCCTGACACCTGCTGAAAAGTGACCTTGGCCCCGGAGGAGGAAGTCCTCCTCCTAGACCCTCCCTCACGTGACAAGATCCCCCCTAGGCCGGCTGCTGACCTTCAGGCTGTCCTTGGGCAAGCCCACCTATGTGGCTTGGTGGCCACCGCCTGTGGAGTGGGGCTGGGACTGGGGCTGAGGTGGACGTCAGGCTATGGGAGCGCTCCTGCATCATGTTCAGCACACTGAAGTTTGCATTTTTGCATGGTTTTTTTCTTTCTTTCTCTATTTTTCTTTCTTCTTTTTTTCTTTTGGACCAATTTACCTTATTAATTTCCCTCTTTAAGTTCAATTCCACATTGCCGGACATGAAGCTCATTCCTCTGACCAGGGGTTGGTGGTGTCATAGGGACTCAGGGATGAGGGTCACTGGGTCATGGGCACAGGATAGAGAAGTACCGGCTGTGGCGTCTGACCTCCCCCTCCCCTGCCGCCCAGGGCTAAAATCCCCTAGACACACCCTGGAGAGTGTGCAAGGGCCCCCCACATCCTCACTGCAGATGGTTTCGACCAGGTCAGCTGTTGCCCTTCAAACCCTGAGCTGGGGCATCCCAGAGAAAGGGATCTCTCACTTACCTGCTCTGTGTCCTTGGGCAAGTGACTTAACCTCTCTGAGCCTTTGTTTTCTTGTCTGTAAAATAGAGGCAATAATACCTCCTAACAGTCAGAGAATTGATGAAATATTACACATCAAGTGTGCAGCACAGGCCTAACACACAGCAAGTGCTCCAGACATACCAGCTAGTGTTACCATTGTTAGTCACTTCCGTTACCCTCTGCTCTCCCCTGCAACAGCGACGAGAGGGACAAGAGAACTTGACCAGCAGGAGGCTGGGTGATAGTTCTGTCTATGCCTCACTCTGGCCTGAATCCCAAGGAAAGCCCCCTCTCCATTGCACAAGCCTTTATCCTGTGCCCACTCTAGGACAGATCCTGTGCTGGGCTCTTGGTAAACAGTGTTGGCCATGACAAACACGTTCATGACCCCAGGAACGCAAGGCCATGAAGGAACGAATTCTTGTTCAAGCCCCTTGATGAGGTTCCCAGGCCTACAGGTTCACCTCATTCCAGAGCCTCCCCAGCCCCCCAGAAAGCCTTCTTAGACCCCACTTGGTCACCAGAGAGTAGCAGCACAAAACTGAACTGTGGTTAATGTGAGTAAAAAAAAAAAACCCTGTCTCGTCTTCTGTTTAGATTAAGTTAATAGAAACTGAGTTATTGCAGCTGACACAGCTGGAGTTAAAGAGGAAGTCCCTGGACACAGAGACACTCCAGGTATGTAGGGCTCCCTGCCCCTGCCCTCCTTCACGTGGTGAGACCCCCACCTGGTGCTCCCTCCCAGCCCCTGGCAGCTGCTCTCCAGCCCCTGGGAGTCAAGGGCTTCTCCAGCAGAGGGCAGAGCTCCTCTGTGGCTGTGACACCAGAGGACACCCCCCAGCCCCAGAAGGCCCAGCGCAGGCCAGGGTTAGAGGTGGTCAGCCTGTTGCGAGGCAGGAGGGTCAGAGGAAGGAGGGTTTCATTGCCAAGGCTCCCCCACTCCATCTCCATCACTGCGTTTCCTGTGCTGGGTGCGGGCCCACCGCTGAGCTCCTGTCTCTCTCTCTAGGCCGTGCTTTAGGCCCTTGGGCAGGCATCCTCCAGGGCTGGAGCTTTTGGGTGTCCCAGGATGTCTGGAGCAGAGGGCCCAGCCGCATCTGTGTAATTCCCTGCAGGCAGCATCTCTGGGGCTCCAGCCTGGGGTCCTGCCCACACAGATGAGAGGGCAGCGGGGACTGGCAGCTGGCCTCCTGGACTGGATGCCTGGGAGCCGGGTGTGGCCTGGCACAACCCTGCTGTGCAACCTTGGCAGGTTGGGGAGGAGGGGCAGCCCTTTCCCCTCTCTGAACCTCAGCCTCTCCAGCTGCAGACGGAGGGCTGGATGGGGTGGTGTGTGAGGACATGTGCCCGTGCCAAGAGTTTGAGCAGAGCCTTCGGTCTGTCACTGTCCCTGTGTCTGTTCTCAGTGGAGAAGTCTCCAGCTGTCCCATGGACACCTCAGTGCAGTGAGGGGTCTGGGGTCTGGATCCCTGGTCTCAGGTGCACCGCAGGTGTGCTGTGTGCCCTTAGGCAGGCCTCTGCCCCTCCAGGCCTTCTTCCCCTACTCCGTAAGATCACAGCGGTCCTCCAGGCCCAGCCTGTGCCATCAGGCCATCGGAGAAGGCTGAGCTAACAAGGGAAAGCCCTTTGTGAGCCTTGAAATGATCTTCAGAGATGAGAGGACTGGGGCTGCTCTCAGAGAAGCTGCAGCCATCGTGCCTGGCGGGTGCCCTAGTCTGGCTGTCGGGGCCCCCATGGGGTTTCCAAGAGCAGGTGTGGGAGTGGAGCAGGGACCCCAGGCTCTGGTTTGCACGCACCTCCATTTGTGTGGGGCCCCACACCCTTCCCTGCCATTTGCTTCTGCCCCTGTGCTCTGTTGTCTGGGAGACCAAGGCAGGCACTGGTGGCTTGTCATTTCTTTTGTTTGATGTTTCTTACCATCCCATTGTCATCAGTCACCAGGATCCCATGCCTGACAACCTCACAAGGAAGAGAGATGCAGGCTTAGGGGAAGGGGGGCAGAAGGGCCTCTTAGCTTTGTCCCCCAGCTCAGCCTGGAGGCGTTGGGCAGAGAACCGGGTGAGCAGGAGGCCAGGCCCTTCTCCATCCTGCCACCGCGGGACTCCTGCGCTGACGCCAGCTCACGGTGGTGTGGGGTGTGGTCTTGTTTGCAGGAGATGATCTCGGAGCAGCGCTGGGCCCTCAGCTCCCTGCTCCAGCAGCTGCTCAAAGAGAAGCAGCAGCGAGAGGAAGAGCTCCGGGAAATCCTGGTATGTGTTTGGCTTCTGTGCTGAGCGTCACGCATGCGTTTACTTTTCTTTAACAGACTTGCCATTTTTAGAAACATCTGTTATTCAAGTAAGAGTTGTTCATCAAAGAAAAACTGGAAAGTACAAAGGAAAATAATTGCATTTCCAAGCGTTATCTCCTGCCATTTTTTGTTTGTTTGTTTGTTTGTTTGTTTGTTTGAGACAGGGTCTCTCTCTGTCGCCCAGGTTGGAGTGCAGTGGTGCAATCTCAGCTCACTGCAGCCTTGACTTCCTGGGCTCAAGCGATCCTCCCACCTCAGCCTCCTGAGTAGCTGGGACTACAGGCATGTGCCACCATGCCTGGCTAATTTTTTTTATTTTTCGTAGAGATGGGGTTTCGCCGTGTTGCCCAGGCTGGTCTCCAACTCCTAGGCTCAAATGATCTGTCTGCCTTGGCCTCCAAAAGTGCTGGTTTTACAGGCATGAGCCACCACGCCCAGCCTCTCCTGCTGTTCTGATGCATATTTTCCAAACATTGTGATGCATCTTCATAGCTATTCATGTGTGTGCCTTTTAAACGTGACATGGTACATACCCTTTTCGAGCAGCCTGTTTCTCCACATTTCTTTTCAAGTCATTAAACTATTCCTTGATGTCCTTTTTCAAGACTGTGCTTGGCCCCTATTGTTGAGTATGTGGATTACTTCTGGTTTTTAAACTTTTCTAGGTGATGCTCTCCGACTGCCTTTGTAGTCGAGTATTCAGGAACAGCCATGAGCATTCACTCCAGACAGGACTCGCTGTGTCCAGGGCAGGCCGTTTGATAAGTTTTTGGTAGGAGTGGCCCAGCCGTCCCCTGTCCCCTGGTGGGTTTGACACTGGCACATTTTCAGTGTGGCAGAGGCCCCCTTGAGAGTGTCTCCTCTAGACCCAGTGGGAACCCAAGCAATGAGGACAAAGGCCAGGCCCACCATCCTGTGTCGCCGTGAATGCACCAGACGCCCTCTGAGCTGCGTTCTAGGCCGGGCCCTGTGCAGGTTTAGAAGAGACCAGCTTCTTCTGGAGGCCTGAACAAGCCTGTGCCCATCAGAGGAAGCTGCCTGTTCCTCACGGTGCCCTACTGCCATCTCCTATGCATCAGGTTACTTTGCAGATGGTGGCTTGGCGCTGTGCCGTAGCAGCCAGGGGCTGTGGCTGGTGCTCCTGCCCTTGTAGGCCTTGGGGGTCACCACCAAAGGAGGAAGCACCGACCCAGCAGAACACAGCCCGTCTGGCCCCTGGGCGCTGGAAGAGAGGGGCTGCAGCCCAGACGGAAGGGAGCAGTGGGCGTGGCCAGGTCCGGGGGGGCCCCCAAAGGGCAGTCAGGCCCAGCAGGGATTGGGAAACGCCTGCGCTGATCCCATTCCCCAGTCACGCCAGCCCTCACGGAGCAGCTCCGTTGTTCTGAGCATGGGCTCTGGAGTAAGACAGGCCTGGATCTGATTCCTGGCCGCACCCTGGGCAGGTTACTCATCACCCTGAACCTCAGTTCCCTCACCTGGGAGGTAGAATCTCCTTCAAAGAGTTGTGAGGATTAATGAATGGCATCTTTAGGTGCACAGCATGGTCTGGCACATAGTACTGTGAACACGTCAGCTATGCCTGTTGTCACTGTGGTCGTTATCAGCATCGTTTGTTCGCTGCTGTATTCTCAGCACCTAGAACAATACTTAACGAAGAGTTATCGAATGGCGGAATAAAAGAATCATGTTCAGGCCGGGCACGATGGCACACACCTGTAATCCCAGCACTTTGGGAGGCCAAGGCAGATGGATCACCTAAGGTGGGAGTTCAGGACCAGCCTGGCCAACATGGAGAAACCCCATCTCTACTAAAAATACAAAATTAGCAAGGTGTGGTGGCGGGTGCCTGTAATCCCAGCTACTTGGGAGGCTGAGGCAGGAGAATCACTTGAGCCCGGGAGGTGGAGGTTGCGGTGAGCCAAGATCGTGCCATTGCACTCCAGCCCGGGTCACAAGAGTGAAACTCTGTCTCAAAACAAAAAAAGAATCATGATCAATAGCACACTGATCATTTTTCAGCTCTGTCAGACAGTGAAGCTCACTCTAGAAGCTGAGGGTGTCCTTCGCACCTGTATCCTCCTTGCCTGGGCCCAGGAGGCAGCCCGGGCTGGGTAATGCTTGCTCTCCCACAGGCAGACAGAGGGGGTACCTCCCACAGGGAATGGCAGAGTGTGGTACCAGGTGGCAGAAGCTCAGGTTGAGGCGCTCGCCTTGACCCGGTGTGTGGCGTCGGGCAGGTCAGCTACCTTCTCTGAGCTCGTCTCAGCAGTAAAATGGAGAGAATGATGCTTCCTGCTTTTCTCATTTCTATAGTTTAAACTATAGACAATAAGCGGGTGGGAAAGTTCTCTGTAAAATACTAAGTGCCAGTCAGTCACAGTGGCTCACGCCTGTAATCCCAACACTTTGGGAGGCCGAGGCGGACGAATCACGAGGTCAGGAGTTTGAGACCAGCCTGGCCAACATGGCAAAACCCCGTCTCTACTAAAAATACAATAATTAGCCAGGCGTGGTGGCGCACACCTGTAGTCCCAGCTACTCAACCTGGGTGACAGAGCAAGAGCCCATCTCAAAAATGAAATGAACTGAAATGAAATGAAATAAAATAAAAAAGTACCAAGTGCTGTCCACCCGCTCGGAGGAGCATAGTTCATAACTCTTTGTTTTGTTTTTGTTTTTGTTTTCTTGAGACGGAGTTTCGCTCTTGTTGCCCAGGCTAGAGTGCAGTGGTGCGATCTCAGCTCACTGCAGCCTCCGCCTCCCCAGTTCAAGAGATTCTCCTGTCTCAATCTCCCGAGTAGCTGGGATTACAGGCATGCACCACCATGCCCTGCTAGTTTTGTAATTTTTTTTTTTTTTGGGACAGAGTCTCACTCTGTCGCCCAGGCTGGAGTGCAGTGGTGATGCAATCTCGGCTCACTGCAAGCTCCGCCTCCCGGGTTCATGCCATTCTCCTGCCTCAGCCTCCCGAGTAGCTGGCACTACAGGCGCCAGCTATCACACCTGGCTAATTTTTTTTTTTTTTTTTTTTTGTATTTTTTAGCAGAGACGGGGTTTCACCATTTAGCCAGGATGGTCTCAATCTCCTGACCTCGTGATCTTCCCACCTCAGCCTCCTAAAGAGCTGGGATTACAGGCGTGAGTCACTGCGCCCAGCCTCATTTTGTATTTTTAGTAGAGATGGGGTTTCTCCGTGTTGGTCAGGTTGGTGTCGAACTCCCGACCTCAGGTGATCCTCCCACCTCGGCCTCCCAAAGTGCTGGGATTACAGGCGTGAACCACCATGCCCAGCAACCATCATTGTTATTACAGGTTTTATTACCGTTTTGAAACTAACATTGCCTGCTTCATTCCTGGCAGACGGAGTTAGAAGCCAAAAGTGAAACGAGGCAGGAAAATTACTGGCTGATTCAGTATCAACGGCTTTTGAACCAGAAGCCCTTGTCCTTGAAGCTGCAAGTAAGGACTGCTGGTGCCTGCCCCGGCCAGGGAGCCCCGGGGACCTCCTCCCAGAGGCACCTGCGGTGCCTCCACCATGCTCTGCCTCTTGTTACCTTCCTGGTGACTCTAGCATGCCAGATCCTGTGCCAAGCCCCAGTGGAGACAGAAGTGAGAGAGAGGGAGTGTTCATTCTGGTGAGGGGGGTGACAAGGCACTGGTCACTGCTGTGCGGGCCAGAGACCTGCCCACAGTAGAGCAAAGCCTGTGCCAGGAGCCACTGTCTGCCCAGCACCTGCAGGGAGAGAGGTGGTTGAAACAGACCCCTCCTGATGGATGTTCAAGTTGCTTACTATTTTCAGGTTTGCAGACAGAGCGGCAGTGAACCCCTGGGCCTATCTTTCTCTGTCTGCCTACACATGAGTTTTTGTAGGAAAAATCCCGAGTACATTCTATGTATTAGGTTATGTATATTCAAGCCCTTCATTTTCTGTTGTAAACAGGGGGTTCTTTTCTTCCTGCCCGCTCATGGTACATGTTTCTTTCTTGCAGGAAGAGGGCATGGAGCGCCAGCTGGTGGCTCTCCTGGAGGAGCTGTCAGCTGAGCACTACCTGCCCATTTTTGCGCACCACCGCCTCTCACTGGACCTGCTGAGCCAAATGAGCCCCGGGGACCTGGCCAAGGTAGGCAGCAGCCGTCCGCAGGGAGAGGAGGGGCGCGCAAGGCCGCTGTCCTGACCAGCCGGGGGTTGACCTGCTCCTTGTGTAGTCCTCAGTGAGGCCTGTCCTTACCTAATGGCCCAGGGCCACCTTGCTTCCAGATGGCCAGAACACCTGCCCTTCTGCCCCAGATGCCTGTGTGTGCCCTACACACTGTCTCACTGGGAAATCCTGGGGAGGTGGGTCCTGCTGACCTGCTCAGACTAGATCTTCAGACTGGAGGGACAAGACAGGCCCTTGGGGATTATCCGATCCAGCGTCTGCCCTGCCCCATGGTGTCACAGACTGTCGTGGCCACAGCACTGCCTGAGCCCCTGTTCCTTTCTGGGCACAAGCTGAGCTCTTTACAGCACATTAATCCACTTATTCTTCAAAACAGAATTATCATCACTGTGCCAGCTAACTTTGTAGCACCTGCACCTGCTGGGCACCATTTTAAGCACTTTTTGTATTCGAACTCACTGAATTCTTCTGACAGCCTAGTGGGGTACATATCATTATCATCATCTTTCAGATGAGACCCAGTAAGGCAATAACTTGGCCCGGCCGGGCACAGTGGCTCACGCCTGTAATCCCAGCACTTTGGGAGGCTGAGGCGGGCAGATCACGAGGTCAGGAGATCGAGACCATCCTGGCTAACACGGTGAAGCCCCGTCTCTACTAAAAATGCAAAAAATTAGCCGGGCATGGCGGCAGGCGCCTGTAGTCCCAGCTACTTGGGAGGCTGAGGCAGGAGAATGGCGTGAACCCGGGAGGCGGAGCTTGCAGTGAGCCGAGATCACGCCACTGCACTCCAGCCTGGGCAACTGAGCGAGACTCCATCTCAAAAAAAAAAAAAAAAAAAAAATTTGGCCCAAGGTCACACAGCAGAAAGCAGTGTGGCCCCAGAGTTCGTGTTCTTTGCCGTGAGACTGTCCTGCCCCTCCCTGGACAGATGTAGACACCAGGGTCCGAAAGGACTGGATGGCACTGAGGGTCACAGGCTGTGCCGCTCAGGCTCTGGAGGCTGAGGGACTGTGGGGCTCACGTGCTGCTACTGCCTTGTGTCTTGGCCTCCCAGGCTTCTCTTCTGCCCCACCTGATGGGGAAGTGGCTGAGGTGTGCAGGTGAAGCCTGGCACCGGGAAACAGTTGCTAAACTGTAGCTGTTGCTAGTGCTGGTTTCCCTTTGGGCTTCAGTTTCCCCCCAACCCCTGCCACACTGATTGGGCTGAGGCCTGGGGAGGTTGCCCTCACAGCTATGGTGCCGCACTGCTTCATCCTGACCTTGGACCCCACCAGGCCCTGGAAGGCTTCCACATTTCCAGCAGAAGGTGCCAGCGGTCCTGTGGGCCTGGGCCTGTGCCAGGTAATTCATGCCATTTAGCAGGCTCCTGCCCAGGTCACAGTCTGCACTTCCTTGAACTGTTACAGGTGGGCGTATCAGAAGCTGGCCTACAGCATGAGATCCTCCGGAGAGTCCAGGAACTGCTGGATGCAGCCAGGATCCAGCCAGGTACCAGCACAGCTCTGGCCTCTTCCAGACAGGGCTCCCAGCCATATGTGTGGGCTCTGGTGGGGACAGTCATTTGCTTACATTTCAGGATGAGTCCTGAGGGCTGGTTCTAGCCCCTGCTGGTCGGTAAGGTTCCCTCCCAAGGAGCAGGCTTAGGGATCAGTGAGCCCATTTTACAGGTGGGAAAAACTGGCCACCAAATTGGGAGAACAGGAGACCTCCACATAGCAGTGGAGGGGCCCTCCCAGCTCCCTGTCCCATAGCCTTCCCTCAGTTCACCCTACAGATGCTGGGATCCACACACTGAGGGACTTTGGACTAGAAGGAGAAATAGCCCGTCCCAGGGCCTGCAGTGTGCCCAGTGCTGGGCCTGAGGCACACCTGTGGATGTGGAGAGATGTCCACAACAGGCTGTGAAGGGGCGAAGGCAGGTCGTGAGGGCCATGGGGAGAACGGGCAGGTGTGGAGTCTGGGGTCTGCCATGTGCTGAGCACAACCCGGGGGCCCAGCACCTACTCACTGCTGTGTATGAACCACGTTGCGGAACCTCCGGATCAACCCCGCGAGGAGGCACTGTTGTGGTCCTCATTTTCAAGATGAGGAAACTGAAGTGGAGAGAGGTTAGCATGTCCCCCGTCAGGTCCCACTGCTGGCAAATGGTGGAACCACTGGGCTTCACTGCCTCCCTGGGGAAGAGGTGGGGGGCCAGAGCAGGGGTGAAGGAGAGGGCAGGCTTGTGCTGCTGGGCTGGGCGAGGCTCTGGGCAGGGCATTTTTAGCCAGAGCCAAGGAAGAGGCAAAGGAGCCAAGGTGAAGGTGGATTTCTGGACTGGACCTCAGTGGGGAGGCCCCGGGGCTCCAGGGGGCTGGGCTGACTGCAGCCCCAGGATAGCTTCAGGCACCAGTTTTGCAGCCACTTTTACTCCAGGGACATTGACTCAACCCCCAAAAAGTCATTAAACTTCTTATGTGCAGAATAGACCCCTTCTGGATGTTCCTGACCCTCCAGCTCTCAGACTGGAGATCAGAAGAGATTTCCATCAGGAGTTGGGGTCACCCCTGGCAGACAAGCCTCACGTGAGCAGGAGTCACAAACAGGTGCCCTTCACCCTGAGCAGGGTGCAGTGCCTCTGAGCCTAGTGGTCCTCAGGACCGGCTGCTTCTCACTGTTTGAGTCATCCCTGGAGCAAACAAGCAGGTTCTTCCTCTCTATAGCAGATCGGCCATGAGGATTTGTGGCCACATGCAGAGAGTGGATGCCTGGGCTGCTCAGGGCTTCCTGCTTGTGCCCATTGGGGAAGGGGCCGTGGTGGGATCCATCCTGAGTTCCAGAAGGCAAGGGAAGCCCTGAATTTCCTAACAATTCTCTTATTACTCCCAGAAATCGGTATACTTTATATCAAATATAGAGGCCGGGGCCGGGTGCAGTGGCTCACACCTGTAATCCCAGCACTTTGGGAGGCCGAGGCAGGTGGATCACCTGAGGTCAGGAGTTTGAGACCAGACTGGCCAACATGGTGAAACCGCATCTCTACTAAAAATACAAAAATTAACCACGCGTGGTGACGCACACCTGTAGTCCCAGCACTCGGGAGTCTGAGGCAGGAGAATTGCTTGAACCCAGGATGCAGAAGTTACAGTGAGCCAAGATCGCACCATTGCACTCCTGCCTGGGTGACAAAGTGAAACTCTGTCTCAAAAACCAAAAAAGAAAAAGAAACAAGCAAATATAGAGGCTGGGTGCAGTGGCTCAGGGCTGTAATCCCAGCACTTTGGGAGGCCTGTGCGGGAGGATCAGTCAAGCCCAGGAGTTTGAGACCAGCCTGGGCAACATAGAGAGACCACTTCTCTACAAAAAATAAAATCAGCTGGGCACGGTGGTGCACACCTTCGTTCCAGCTACTTGGGGGGCAAAGGTGGTAGGATCGCTTGAGCTTGGAGGTCGGGGCTGCAGTGAGCCATGGTTGTGCCCCTGCACTCCAGCCTGGGAAAGAGTGAGACTGTCTCAAAAACAAAACAAAACAAAACAAAACAAAAAATTAGCAAGGCATCATCCCAGCTACTCCGGAGGCTGAGGTGAGAGGATTGCTTGAGCCTGGGAGGTTGAGGCTGCAGTGAGCTGTGATCATAACACTACACTCCAGCCTGGGTGACAGAGCAAGACCCTGTCTGGGAAAAAAAAAAAATGTATATACACACACACACACACACACATACATACATATATATATATGAGAGCTCCCTCAAAATGGTAGCTTGGGGGCCGGGCGCGGTGGCTCACGCCTGTAATCCCAGCACTTTGGGAGGCTGAGGCAGGCGGATCATGAGGTCAGGAGATCGACACCATCCCGGCTAACACGGTGAAACCCCATCCCTACTAAAAATGTGAAAAACTAGCCGGGCGCGGTGGCGGGTGCCTGTAGTCCCAGCTACTTGGGAGGCTGAGGCAGGAGAATGGCGTGAACCCGGGAGGCGGAGCTTGCAGTGAGCCGAGATCCAGCCACTGCACTCCCAGCCTGGGCGACTGAGCGAGACTCCATCTCAAAAAAAAAAAAAAAAAAAAAAAAAATGGTGGCTTGGGGGCAACACTGATACCCTTAGAGGGTCTAGTGTTGTAACAGCCTTTTAAAAATCTTTAGTTTTGGCCGGGCGTGGTGGCTCACGCCTGTAATCCCAACACTTTGGGAGACTGAGGCAGGCGGATCACGAGGTCAGGAGACGGAGACCATCCTGGCCAACATGGTGAAACCCCATCTCTACTAAAAATACAAAAATTAGCTGGGCACGGTGGTGCATGCCTATAGTCCCAGATATGCAAGAGGCTGAGGCAGGAGAATTGCTTGAACCTGGGAGGCAGAGGTAGCAGTGAGCCGAGATGGCGCCACTGCACTCCAGCCTGGGCAACAGAGCGAGACTCTGTCTCAAAAAAAAAAAGAGAGACTTAGCATTTTGTAAGGGCTGCTTCTGATGTCCTAGCAGGGCATGCTGGCTCCAGGGCAGAGCAGCCAGCATGCTGGGGACTCTGTGGGGCTGGGGGCTGGGGAGCAGTGTTGGGGGGCCTCTCATTCTGCTCCCCTGGGTCACCTGATGGGCAACAGCCCATCCTGTCTCCTGGGCAACCAGGTGGAGAAGCCAAGAGCTGGCCCTTCACTGAGAGCTCCTGCCCCAGGGCTGTGGCTGCGCCACCAGATGGCTGCGTGGCCCTGGGTGAGTGACTCCCCGCCTCGGAGGCTCAAATGTCTCATCTCTGAAAGTGTCGAGCCCTACTTGCAGGGTGGCTCTGAAGGGTCCTGGGGACATTAGAGATCAGAGGACCCACTTACCAGGCGCTGCGGCCATCCCTGCAGAGAGACTTCAGTCCCATTCTGCAGATGGGAGATGAGGCTCCGAGAAGAGAAGAGAGTGTGTTGGCAAGGAGAGCACTTCCCTCAGATCCGAGAGCAGAAGCTCCCCCACCCTCCAGCTCACTCACTATGGGGACAGGCACGGCCACGATGAGCCCCTAGGGGTTGGGGTCAGCGGAGATGACCGTGGCTCAGTCTGTCCATCTGGTCCCCACAGAGCTGAAACCACCAACAGGTGAGGTCCTCACCCCTACAGCCCCCCAGGAGCCTCCTGAGTCTGTGAGGCCATCCGCTCCCCCTGCAGAGCTGGAGGTGCAGGCCTCAGAGTGTGTCGTGTGCCTGGAACGGGAGGTAAGTCTGGGGCCCTCCCCACCCGCCTGCCCTGCCTGCGGCCACCCTCCTCAAATTCTCCAGGTACAGGGTTGTCTCTGAACGTGTTTTCTCCAGTTGTCTAAGTAGACTGTGCTCATCTAGAAAGAATGCAGGCAATAAAAATGAGCCCGATGCCATGACCCAAATATGAGCTGCGCTCACATCATTTTCCAGATCTTTTTTCTTTTTGTTCCTACTTAATAAATAGGAAAAAAAAATTCCCAAATCATGAAATATCAACAACATGATTTACCCTGCAGAGGCTTTAGAAAATCATCTTTTGGCCAGGGACGGTGGCTCACGCCTGTAATCCCAGCACTTTGGGAGGCCAAGGCAGGTGGATCACCTGAGGTTAGTTCGAGGCCAGCCTGGCCAACATGGTAAAACCCCATCTCTACTAAAAATACAAAAATCGGCCAGGCGTGGTGGCGCACACCTGTAATCCCAGCTACTTGGGAGGCTGAGGCAGGAGAATCACTTGAACCTGGGAGGCAGATATTGCAGTGAGCCAAGATCCCACCACGGCACTCCAGCCTGGCAGACAGATCGAGACTCCATCTCAAAAAAAAAAAAAAAAAAAAAAAATCATCTTTTAAAAATTCATTAACACTTATTGTAAAAATTACAGAGAGCGGTGAATGAAATACAAATCCTTCTTTGCCTCCACGGAGGGATCCTACTTAGAAAAGCAGCCATGTTTGTAGTTTGATGACTCCAGGGTCTCCAGTTGACCCAGCTCATGCCATGATATGGATGGACCTGTTGGTTCCAAATATAATCCCTGTTCTGCAGCCCTTGGCATTACAGACAGCTTTGAGCGGAGCTTGGATCAGTTCCTGAAAGCAGGAGATGCTGAGGCAAAGTGTGGTCCTGAGTCAGTGGCTGCTGCTCCGGGTTGGGATCATTTGTAGACTGAGGAGTTCAGGGCCTGGGCAAGTGCATCAACAAGAAAGAAGCCTGAACACCCTGCATGCCCTCCTGCAGGGGCCGGCTGAACAGGCCTCCGTCCCCTGTCCAGAGGGCAGGAATGGAATCCCCAGTTTTATTTAAGAAAGAAACAGTTGGGGCATTTATATGGATATTTATATTTTTTTTACAAACTATAGAGAAATAGCAAACTGCTAACAGAAGGACTAGGTTACCCCTTTCGGCCGTGCCTGTTCTGTTTCTGTGGCGTTCAGATGCCCAAAGGCCCCACTATCAGGTGTTTATGGTAAAGATGCTAAAGAATAACGAAGGGAGCCGGCACAGTGGCTCACTCCTGTAATTCCAGCACTTTGGGAGACCCAGGAAGATCACTTGGGGTCAGGAGTTCGAGACCAGCCTCACCAACATGGTGAAGCCCCGTCTCTACTAAAAATACAAAAAATTTAGCCAGGTGTGGTCGTGCGCGCCTATAGTCCCGGCTACTTGGGAGGCTGAGGCAGGAGAATCACATAAACCTGGGAGGCCAAGGTTGTAGTGAGCTGAGATCACACCGCTGCACTCCAGCCTGGGCAACAGAGTGAGACTCTGTCTCAAAAAAAAAAAAAAGGGCCCGGGGCCTGGGACTCCTGAAACCCAGCAGGGCCTACCACACACTCCCGCTCTCCTTCCCCAGGCCCAGATGATCTTCCTCAACTGTGGCCACGTCTGCTGCTGCCAGCAGTGCTGCCAGCCACTGCGCACCTGCCCGCTGTGCCGCCAGGACATCGCCCAGCGCCTCCGGATCTACCACAGCAGCTGAGTGCTGCCCACCCACCTGGGCCTGGGCCTGGCCCTGCCTCGGCCATTGCGAGCCCCGGGCTCCTGCTCAGCCTTGTGCCAGCCTGACACGTATGAGGCCCCCCTGCCCTGGGCCCCTTCCCCACCGCCCAGGAGCCCCCACCCTGAGCTCCAAGCATGTCTGGGCCAGGCAGAGGCTCTCCGAATCCATGACACCGCTGGTCTAAATGGTCCCGGGGGCTGGGGCTGGAGAGGCCACTGCACCACTGGTCTAATGGTCCCGAGCCTGGGAGCCAGCGCCCCAGCCTAATCACGGATCTGCTGTCTCCCAGCTGTCTTGACTGAAGGTCACCACCCCTGCAGGAGCTTGGTCCTCATCTGGGGACCATGCACAGTCCTGTCCCACTCTGCATGTGGGAAGGGAGCAGGAGGGCCTGGCTGGGTGAGCGGAGGCCGTCCTGGGAAGGCATACGGTGCAGGCCTGTACTCACAGTGGCACTAGCACCCCTGGGCCTCCCTCTCTGCTGCTCCCCAGCACCCTGGGGCCCTCCTGCTCTCCACATCTGTCCCTCCTTACCCCATGTAGCTCAATCTGAAGCAGGAGTGTCAATAAACCTGTCTTCAGCGTGCTTCTGGCCTGAGTCATCGCTGGGTCCTCATGGGAGCCCAGGGAGGGGAGGGGATGAGGTCTGGGGATGGGGCTAGGGCAGAGGGCAGCTCTTCTCGGGGAAGGAGGCAGGAGCGCGCCGCACCGCAGCCGAAAGGAGCGGTCAGGTAGGGCCATCTTGAATGTCGCGTTATCCCAGCGCCTCCCCTTCACAGGTGGAGACTGGGGCCCAGAGGCAGCCAGGGCCCGTGATGTCTGCGGCCTGTGCCTCCATGAGCAGAGGAGCTCTGTGTGTTCCGTTCATTATCCCAGTGAGGCAGCTGAGGCTGACTGGGGGTAAATGCCCAGGGCCTTGCAACTGGGACATGGTGATGCGGGGTTTGAGGCCCAGAAGCATCCTCACCCTCAAACCCGTGCAGTTGTGCAGGTTGGTCACTGCAAATTCTAGGAGCCATATACACTTGCACTCGCTGCAGGGGTGCACGTTGATTACACATTTTCTGGCAGATGGTGTTGAGCCAGGTGCGGCCTCTTCCTTGGGCTCGTGGCAGGCCTGCTCGGAGCACCTGGGCTCTGCCTCCAGCTTACTCAGTGGTCCTGGCCAGTGTTTGGGCCCCAGTTGCCCTCAGTTGCCCTATGCATTCAACACAGGACATGATGCGGCCCTGATCGGCTGGTGGCCTCCAGGGGGCGCTGAGTGCTTGCCCCAAGTACAGGGCCCGCAGGAGCAGGCAGGAGAGTTCAGGTCCTGGGGTGGCAGAAAAATCCCTACGCCTGGGCCTGCTTCCCTCTCACTGAGATCATCAGTCCTGTGCACTGAACGGGGCGGGCGAACACCCTTTGTCATCTGAGTCGTTTCCTGGGCAGGTGCTGGGTGGCCTTTTCCCACCCACAGTTCCCCCTCCTCCCAGCACCCTCCTGGGCTCAAGTTGGCCAAGAGGGGAGAGACTGAGACAGGTGGGGCTACCTCCTGGAGCGCAGTGCTTTGCAGATCTCCTTACACTCTCACTAGGGCCCAGGGAGGCCTCATGGAGGAGCTCGAGGCTCAGTGACCTGCCACAGACAACAGCAAGGGACAGCCGCATCCCTGGTCTCGGGCCTTGCAGTCCTGTGTTTTGCACCTCAGCCCTTGTTGACCAAGGGAGGCCCAGGCCCAAGCCCTAGGCCACCACGGACAGGCTGGCACCAGAGAAGCCAACATCCCCAAGGTGACTGGCTGCCACCCCACCCAGTAGGGACATGTTTCTACCCACAGATGGGGCAACCCACCTCCAACAGCTGTGGGGGCTTGAGGGGTGTTCCTGTGCCACATAATCTTGGCCCAGGTTCCCCACCTTCCTAGGCCTCAGTTTACACATTGGTGAAATGGTGGTGACAACAGTGTCCACTTTCTAGAGCTCTCTCGAGGCTCCTGTTCCCACACACAAAGCGCTTGGCCCACAGTGAGCTCTTGGTAAACAGTAGTGTGTGATTGGGAGCATTGAAGGAGCCGGCATCATTGTTTGGATCCAGCCCAAGCCTGGGCCCACCTTGCACGCCAGGGCCCTGAATGGCCTTGAAGCTGCTGCCTGCTGCCGTCCCTCTTGGCCTCACCATCGCCCAAGGCTGCCCGAGGGGCACCCGGCACAGGTCTGGCTGAGGAAGCTGCCTGAGCTGCCACCAGAAAGCAGGTCACTTGGACAAGTCCCTTCTCGCTGAGCCTGTTTCCTCCTCTGTAAAATGGAATAAGAACTCAGATCATGGACATAGAGGCACTCAGTCAAGTGAGAAGCCCAGAAAGCCGAGCCATATGGGGGCCTAGACGTAGTCTCCAGCCCAGGCCTCCCTGTCTCCTACCCCCACAGCACCACCCAAGGCAACTGGCTTTAAATAAAGCGTTTATTGATTAGTAGAAGCATGAACAGTGTGCATAATATTTTCAATACAATGTCAGGGAGGGATGACGGGAACCCCTCAAAAGGCACTAGAGGCGCAGATCTTCGGTACAAGAGGGAAGACATGCGCCAGAGACCAGGGCTGGGGGGCTGGGGGTCCCTGAGTGCCAGGCACCACCACACGTCCTGTGGGTCAAGGCCCCTCCTCTGGGGAGCAAGTCTAGGGCACGGAGGATGCAGGGCTGGGACAGGACCCCACCTCGGGGACCCTGAAGGAGTCCATTTCTGCCCTGCCCCCAGCAAAGCAGCAGTGGGGGAGGTCTGGGGGTCCTGGGGTGGGGAATGCCAGGCCTGGGCCCATCCTGGCTTGACCCTTGTCCCAGGAACAAGAAGCTGAGTCAGGATGACAGCCAGGCCCATAGTGACTCACGAGGACATCCAAGAGGGGACTGGATTTTCAGGGGGAGGTGACTTGGTGACTGAGAGGCAGCACAGGTCAAACCCTAGCCTGACCCCAGACCCTCAGGGAGCCCCCCCCCCACCCTGTACCCCTCAGGATCCCTGTCCGGCTCCCCAGACAACCACTGAGGACCTCAGGGTGGCCCATAGAAGACAGAACCCAGCTCCACTACACCCCTCGCTCCCGCTCCAAGCACCAGAGGGACGGGGACCAGAGGGAGACCAGGCGGGCGGGAGGGAGGCAGGCTGGGGCCAGGAGAAGGGGATACATGGGACCATAAAACCTCAGGCTCCCCATAACCCTCACTCAGCCATCTCACTCACTCACTCCCAGCATCCCCCAGGACGGGGATCGCCTCCTTCACTCAGGACACTTCCCCTCTGCAGACCGGCACGTTCTGGGCCTTTCTCATTTCACCCCAGGCCCACCCACCCCATGAGGCACCCCCTAAATCCCATCCCTCCCCGCAGCACTCCCAGCCTGGCTCCAGCCTGAAGACCCCCTCCTTCCCCTTCTCTCCGGAACAGTGGGGAAAGCGAGGCTGGGTCCACCCCTAACTGCGGAAGGAGCAGGGCCAGGGGGGCCACTGCGCTCCCTCTCCTGTCCTGGCCCAGCCAGCCCCTGGGTGAGTGGGCGGCAACCCACTGGCCTCACAGCAGCTTTCACCTCCCTCTCTCCAGGAAGGATGGCAGCACCCATGAGGGGACGGAGGCCACAGAAGAAGGACAGGAAGGGAGGGGCTCTCCAGCCCCCCAGCAGTGTCCCGCCCTCGGCACAAGCAGGAAAACCCCAAAACCAGCCCCTGCATCTGAGATCATCCCACAGAAGAGAAAACAGGGAGCAAGAAAGTGTTGACTGAATCCAATAAAGTGACTCAGGTGGGCCCGCTCCCTCGTGGTGCCACACAGCCCTGCCCCACCTCCACTCACAAGGCACAACATAGACCAGGGTACCCTCCTCAGAGCCAAGCCTGCCTGGGCCCAGAAGGGAGCGGCCCGTGCCGTGTGCAGCAGCCAGGGACCCACTGGCCTAGAACTCAGTCTGCACCCCTGTGCTGTCCTCGGTGGTGGTGTGGAGGGCGGGGTGGCTGCTGGGGCTGGACACCTGCTCTCCAGTCTCCTGGTCGCTGGGCTTGGGGGGTCCAAGGTCCACAGCCTTTCCAGGCAGGAGATGCTGGCGGGGTGAGGCAGGCGGCGAGGAGGCCTCGGGGGCGGCCTCGGGCTGGGGACTCTCCCCGGCGGGTGCCCCGTTGAGTAGGGGGCTGGCTGGCGGGGGGCTCTCAGCCCGCAGACCTTGGGCCAGCAGGCCTTGGATCTCAGTGACACTGTCCGGGGACGCAGGTGATGGTGGCTCAGGGCTAGCCTCAAAGGGCAGCCCCGCCTCCTCATCCTGGACCACAGAGACCACCTGCTTGGCGCGCCGTCGCTTTTCCGAGAGGGTGGCTGCCTCCGGGGTGCTGGGGCTGGGGCTGCCGCCCCCACCACTGTTGCTGTACTCCTCGCCCCAGTCGATGGGGGCGCCCTCGGCCAGCAGGTGCAGGTTGGGGTCGCTGTTGTGCATGACCATGCTGTCCCGGTATAGGTTGTGCTTCCTCTGCACCGCAGCCTCCTTCACAGCTGCAGGGCCACAGCAGAAGGGTCAGGACACAGCACTGATCCCACAGCTGCCCCATGCTGGACTCTGCTCAAAGGAGACCTGTCTCATCCCACCATGGGGGTCTGTGATTGGGATGTGACTTATTCCAGGCCTCATTGCTAAAAGCAGGCCCAGGCTGCTGACCACATGCCATCTAATCACTCATCCCAGCCTCCCAGCAAAGCCAAGGACACGAGAAGAAACTAAAGCACAGAGATGCAAGGCTGTCCGCTCCTGGGGCCACACAGCCAACGGTGGGCTTCATCCAGCCCCTAGGTGCAAGTCTGGCCTTTTCTTTTTTTTTTTTTTTTTTTGAGACAGAGTCTCGCTCTGTCGCCCAGGCTGGAGTGCAGTGGCCGGATCTCAGCTCACTGCAAGCTCCGCCTCCTGGGTTTACGCCATTCTCCTGCCTCAGCCTCCCAAGTAGCTGGGACTATAGGCGCCCGCCACATCGCCCGGCTAGTTTTTTTGTATTTTTTAGTAGAGACGGAGTTTCACCATAATAGCCAGGATGGTCTCGATCTCCTGACCTCGTGATCCGCCTGTCTCGGCCTCCCAAAGTGCTGGGATTACAGGCTTGAGCCACCGTGCCCAGCCAAGTCTGGCCTTTTCTTTGTGCCTTAGCTGACCCCCTCAGCTGCCACCACCTCTCAGCTGCCCCCTCAGCATCCTCCTGACAACAGTCCCCACCCCGGGACGGCACCCACCCTGCAGGATGTCCTTCATGACGGTCTGCAGCACCACCTCCTCGTACGTGTTTTCCACCAGGATGAACTTGGCAAAGTCCTCGAAGATCAGCTCCTGGAACCGAGGCAGCTCCTGCCCAGGTGGGGTGGCAGAGATGAGAGGTCAGGGCCAAGGGTAGAGGAGGTCTGTGGGCTCCACCCCCAACTTAGGGCCCAAACGGCTGGAGCAGGTGGGGACCGCTCACCGACTTGCAGGTAGGGCCCAGCTTCTTGAGCAGGAAAGGGATGCTGACCTGCAGCAGGGCCTCCCGGAAGAACCTCTTCCGCACAGAGCTGCTGTCGTAGTCATATTTCTGCAGGGAACCAGGGGGTCAGGGGCCTGCAGCTCAGTGGGCTCCATTGGCCCTGAGTGTAGGACGAGGCCAGTGGTCTGACCCAAGCCTCCGAGTCCTCCTCCGCACAAGAGGACCATGGCACCTCCTTGCAGGGGCAGCAATCCTGGTGGTGGCCGGGGATGGGGCTTGGGGCTCGGCCTCACCTAGGATGGTCCGGGGCAGGGCGTGGGGCCGCTCACCTTCAGCACCCGCTCCAGGACCCGCTGGATGGACTTGCACAGCTCCTCTTTGGTGGGCCCCTTCCCCAGTTCCTGGTGCAGGAGGGTCTCGAACGTATACACAGCATTGTCCATTTGCTGCGGGGCACACCGCGGACATGTGAAGCCCCCAGGGTGACCACGGCCCCTTCCTGAGTCCTAATCCTCAGCCAGCCCCCCACCCCGAGGCCTACCAGGGAGGCATAGCGAGCAGTCTGTGCCCACTCACTCATTCTCCCACTCTCAGCGCTGCACACTCAGGCCAGTCCCTGCCTCAAGGCAACAGGAAACATGGGAAGGGGCCTGGGGGACAGGGAGAGCTCCCTGGAGGAAGGGGTCTCTAAGCTGAGACCTGGGAAGTGAGTCAGAATTAGCCAGGTGGGCGGAGGCATAGATGTTCCAAGCAGAGGAGGAAAGAGTGTGCCAGGCAAGCGTGGCTACGGCGTGACAGGGGATGGAGCAGAAGGGACCCCTCCTGGGGAAGGCGGCCTGTGGAAGGCAGTGGGCAGGGTGTGGAGTGGGGGTCGTAGCCTTGGGTCTACCTCCCGCATGTGGATCTGGGCTCGCTGCTTGAACACGGACGTGCTGGACACATCAAATCGCTGCTGCAGCCCGTCCAGCCGCAGCGACTCCATCTTCTCATAGCAGCTCTGCATCTTCAAGGGGTGGTACGCCAGCCGGGACAGCTTCTCCATGTACTGCAGTGGGCGGGCCGTGGGGGCTGAGTGGGGCCGCCCTGTGGCCAGGCAGCCCCCCCATACATACTTTGCCTGGGTCCTCAAAGTCCAGGCCCTGGGGCTGGCACCTGCTACCAGGGATAGCCACCTGGTGGTGATGGCCACAAAGGTAAACCCAGGAGCGCCCAGGACAGAAGCATGAGGCTCTGAAGGCATGGAGGGCACGGTCCAGCGGCACAGCACTGTGGAGAGGCAGCCTAGGTGCCGGGAGAAGGCTCTCATCCCTTCTGAGGGGCTGGGTGACCTTGGGCAAGTCATTCACCCTCTCTGAGCCTCAGTTTCCTCAGCTTCAAAGTTGGGAGAGAGCTTTCATGCTCTCCAAGGTCCTCTCCAGGTCTCAGATTCTGGGATTATTATGGTCTGTGGACTCCCCATTTCAGAGTATAAAGGAGGAAACGAAGATACGGGATAAATTCGATCTGACAACTACGTGGGCTCCAGGCAGCCACCCCCAGATGGAGACTGTGGAAGGACGTCCACCCCGAGAGCCAGATAACTGAAGGAAGAGCGAAGGCTGTCTCCATTTGGCCGGCGTGTGACTTGTGAATTCTGCCTTATTGATCTCATCGTTCACCCGAAGCCCGTCCATCCCTCTCCCCTTCTCTCCTTCCCTCCTTCTTTCCCTCCTTCCTTCTCTTCTCTGTTAACTTCTTTTCTATTTTAGCACCACTCTTGGTTTCTAAAGGCTGATGGCCAGGAGCTAATGTTCCCTCTTTCCTCTAACTACAGGCCCCATGAGGACTCCAACAGCTCTGGCCTCACGGCCTTGGTCCCTAGTCCCCAGCAGCCCCTCCCCGTCTACAGGGATGGCTTTGGAGGGGAACGGCTGCCCCGAGTCACACAGCCAGGGCCCTCTGGGACAGACCAGACCTCCTCTCAGGAGACCCCCTCCCAGGGGCAGTGCTGGCCTCACCTCGCCCAGCTTGTCAATGCCGCCCTCATTGATGACGTTCAGGTTCATGTCCGTGACCTCCTTGAAGAAGACGTCCCGCACCTCGGTGAAGCCCTGGCTGGTGGGCACCATCAGGGCCTCCAGGATGGACGGGATGTAGGGCTGGACATGATTTCGCACACACACCTCTGCCTTTGGGAGGATGAAGGCTGTGCCCCGAGGGAGCCAGGTCAGCAGGGGCTCCCCAAGGAGCACCTCTCAGTCATCCCACAGCCCAGGTGCTGGAGGCTACTGTATTACTATTATTACTATTTTTTTTTTTTTTTTTGAGATGGAGTCTTGCTCTGTCACCCAGGCTGCAGTGCAGTGGCACAGTCTCAGCTCACTGTAACCTCCACCTCCCAGGTTCAAGCCATTCTCCTGCCTCAGCCTCCTGAGTAGCTGAGACTACAGGCGCCTGCTACCACGCCCGGCTAATTTTTGTATTTTTAGTAGAGACAGGTTTCATCATGTTGGTCAGGCTGGTCTTGAACTCCTCACCTCGTGATCCACCCGCCTCAGCCTCCCAAAGTGCTGGGATTACAGGCGTGAGCCACCATGCCCAGCCTGTTATTATTTTATTTGAGACAGGGTCTTACTCTGTCGCCCAGGCTGGAGTACAGTGGAATAATCAAAGCTCACTGCAGCCTCAAATTCCTGGGCTCAAGCAATCCTCCCACTTCAGCCTCTAATAGTATTATCATTTTTATTTCAACTTTTATTTTAGATGCGGGGGGTACATTGCAGGTTTGTTCCACGGGTATGTTGTATGATGCTGAGGTTTTGGGCAGGATTGATCTCATCACCCAAGCAGTGAGCACAGTGCCCAAAAAGTAATTTTTCAGCCCTTCCCAACTCTCTCTTCCCATCAATACTATTATTATTATTAATTTTTGAGACAGAGTCTCATGCTGTCGCCCAGTGTGGAGTGCAATGGCACAATCTCAGCTCACTGCAACCGTTGCCTCCCAGGTTCAAGTGATTCTCATGCCTCAGCCTCCCAAGTAGCTGGGACTACAGGTGCACACCACCATGCCCAGTGAATTTTTTTTTTTTTGTTTTTAGTAGAGACAGGGTTTTACCATATTGGCCAGGCTGGTCTCAAACTCCAAATCTCGGGTGACCCGCCCACCTTAGCCTCCCAAAGTGCTAGGATTACAGGCGTGAGCCACTGCACTCGGCCCCCATCAGTACTAGTAGTACTAGTAGTAGTAGTAGTAGTAGTAGTAGTAGTAGTAGTAGTAGTAGTAGTAGTAGTACTAGTAGTAGTAGTAGTAGTAGTAGTAGTAGTAGTAGTATTTTAAGAGGCAGGGTCTCACTGTGTTATCCAGGCTGGTCTCAAACTCCCTGGGCTCAAGTGATCCTCCTGCCTTGGCCTCCCAAGTGCTGGGATTACAGGCATGAGCCCCTGCACCTGGCCAATATAATTTTTTTTTTTTTTGAGACGGAGTCTCGCTCTGTCACCCAGGCTGGAGTGCAGTGGCACGATCTCCACTCACTGCAAGCTCCACCTCCCGGGTTCACGCCATTCTCCTGCCTCAGCCTCCCGAGTAGCTGGGATTACAGGCACCTGCCACCACACCCAGCTATTTTTTGTATTTTTAGTAGAGACGGGGTTTCACTGTTGTTAGCCAGAATGGTCTTGATCTCCTGACTTCATGATCCGCCCACCTCAGCCTCCCAAAGTGCTCAGATTACAGGTGTGAGCCAATATTATTTTTGAAGAAAACCACTGGGGGTAATATTAGCAAGCTGAATGATTCCAGAGAAGTAGCAGATAAAGATGGGAATCCATGCAGGAAAAATGACAAGGTGTTCTGAGATTGGACCCTGATCTTTCTGAAAACATTATGGCAACAAACTAAGAAAACTGCCATCTGACAAGAGATTGATAATCAGAATGCATAAGGAGCTCAAACAAGTCTCTAGGAAAAAAATCCTAGTAATCCAATTAAAATGGGCAAAAGATTTGAATACACATTTCCCCAAAGAAGACATATAAATGGCAAACAGGCATATGAAAAGGCACTCAACACAAAACAGGCATGTGAAAAGGTGCTTGACATCACTGATCAGAGAAATGCAAATCAAAACTACAATGAGATGCCACGTCACCCCAGTTAAAATGGCTTTATCCAAAAGACAAGCAATAACAAATGCTGATGAGGATGCGGAGAAAAGGGAACCTCCCCGTAAGCTATTGGTGGTGTGAAAGGAAAATATCTTAGGCCCCGAGAATTACGAAGTCAAGCTGGGAATTGCTTAGAGTAAGCAATTCAAAGTCATCCCCTCTGCTCACTGAGATAAATGCATATCTGCTTCCCTCCTTTGGAGAGGCTAATCATCAACTCAAAAGAATGCAACTATTTGTCTCTTTTCCTCCTATGACCTGGAAGCCCCGTGCCTGCATCGAATTGTCCTGCTTTTCCTTCAAGTTGTCCCACCTTTCCAGACCAAACCAATGTTCATTTTACTTTTTTTTTTTTGAGACAGGGTGTCACTCTGTTGACCAGGCTGGAGTGTAGTGGCTTGATCTCGGCTCACCGCAGCCTCTGCCTCCGGGGTTCAAGCGATTCTCATGCCTCAGCCTCCTCGAGTAGCTGGGATTACAAGCATGCACCACCATATCCAGCTAAGCTTTATATTTTTAGTAGAGATGGGTTTCACTATGTTGGCCAGGCTGGTCTCGAACTCCTGACCGCAAGTGATCCACCCGCCTCAGCCTCCCAAAGTGCTGGGATTACAGCGTAAGCCACTGCGCCCAGCCCATTTTACATATGTTGATTGATGTCTCGGGTCTCCCTAAAAGGCATAAAACCAAGCTATGCTCTGACCACCCTGGGCACATGTCATCAGGACCTGCTGCGGCTGTATCACAAGTGCCTGTCCCCAGCTTGGCAAAATCAACTTTCTAATTCAACTGAGACCTGTCTCAAATTTTCGGGGTTCACAGTGGGAATGTAAATTAGTACAGCCACTATGGAGAACAGTTTGGAGGTTCCTCAAAAAACGAATAGAGCTATCATATGATCCAGCAATCCCGCTGCTGGGTATATACCCAGAGAAAGGAAATCGGCCCGTCACAGAGATATCTGCACTCCCGTGGTTGTTGCGGCTCTGTTCACAATAACCAAGATTTGGAGGCAACCTAAGTGTCCATAACAGATGAATGCATAAAGAAAATGCAGCACATACACACAATGGGGTACCATTCAGTCATAAAAAAAGAACGAGATTCAGTCATTTGCAACAACATGGATGGAGTTGGAGGTCATTATATTAAGCCAGGCACAGAAAGACCAACATCGCGTGTCCTCACTTATTTGTGGGATCTAAAAATTAAAGCAAATTGACATTTTGGAGGGGGTCTCCCCTGTGGGGGCAACAAAAAAGGTAAAAACAAACAAACAAAAAACAAAGCAATCGAGCCCATGGAGATAGAGAGTAGAAGGACGGTTACTAGAGGATGGAGAGGGTCGTCGGGGGGGGCAAGGAGGAGGCGGGGATGGTTAATGGGCACAAAAAATAGAAATGTCAGAGGCGTTTGAATCACAGCAACTGTATCTTAAATAGGAGCGGGGTAAAATGAGGCTGAGACCTACTGGGCTGCACTGCCAGACAGTGAAGGCATTCTAAGTCCCAGGATGAGATAGGAGCTCATCACAAGATACAGGTCATAAAGACCTTGCTGATAAAACAGATTGCAGTAAAGAAGCTGCCCAGGCCGGGCGCGGTGGCTCAAGCCTGTAATCCCAGCACTTTGGGAGGCCGAGACGGGCGGATCACGAGGTCAGGAGATCGAGACCATCCTGGCTAACAAGGTGAAACCCCGTCTCTACTAAAAAATACAAAAAAAAAAAAAAAAAAAAACTAGCCGGGCGCGGTGGCGGGCGCCTGTAGTCCCAGCTACTCGGGAGGCTGAGGCAGGAGAATGGCGTCAACCTGGGAGGCGGAGCTTGCAGTGAGCTGAGATCCGGCCACTGTACTCCAGCCTGGGCGACAGAGCGAGACTCCGTCTCAAAAAAAAAAAAAAAAAAAAAAAAAAAAAAAAAAAAAAAAAAAAGAGAAGCTGCCCAAAACCCACCCAAACCAAGATGGTGACGAGAGTGACCTCGGTCGTCCTCACTGCTACACTCTTGCCAACACCATGACAGGTTACAGACGCCATGGCACCATCAGGAAGTCTCCCTATGTGCTCTAAACAAGGAAGGCATGAATCATCCACCCCTTGTTTAGCATGTCATCAAGAAATAACCATAAAAATGGGCAACCAACAGCCCTCCTGCTCTGTCTATGCAGTAGCCATTCTTTTATTCCTTCGCTTTCTTTTTTTTTGAGACGGATTCTCGCTCTGTGGCCCAGGCTGGAGTGCAGTGGTGTGATCTCCGCTCGCTGCAAGCTCTGCCTCCCGGGTTTATGCCATTCTCCTGCCTCAGCCTCCCGAGTAGCTGGGACTACAGGCGCCCGCCACCTCGCCCGGCTAATGTTTGTATTTTTAGTAGAGACGGGGTTTCACGGTGTTAGCCAGGATGGTCTCGATCTCCTGACCTCGTGATCCGCCCGCCTTGGCCTCCCACAGTGCTGGGATTACAGGTGTGAGCCACCGCGCCCGGCCTATTCCTTCGCTTTGTTAATAAACTTGCTTTAACTCTATGGACTCACCTTGAATTCTTTCTTGCTTAAGATCCAAGAACCCTCTCTCGGGGTCTGGATCGGGACCCCTTTCTGGTTACAGAATGAACAAGCCCTAGTATTTGATAGCACAACAGGGTGACTATAATCAATAATAATTGAATTGTACACTTAAAAATAACCAAAAGAGGCTGCACAGGTGCGATGGCTCATACCTGTAATCCCAGCACTTTGGGAGGCCAAGGCGGGAAGATCACTTGAGGTCAGGAGTTTGAGACCAGCCTGGCCAACATGTTGAAATTCCATCTCTCCTAAAAATACAAAAATTAGCTGGGCGTGGTGGCGTGTGCCTGTAATCCCAGCTACTCGGGAGGCTGAGGCAGAAGAATCGCTTGAGCCTGGGAGGCGGGGGTGGCAGTGAGCCGAGTTCACGCCACTGCACTCCAGCCTGGGCAACAAGAGTGAGACTCTGTCAAAAAAAACCCCACTAAACTAAACGAATATACTTGGATTGTTTGTAACACAAAGGATAAATGCTTGAGGGGATGGATACTCCACTCTCCAGGATGTGATTATTACACATTGTATGATGATCAAAACATCTCATGTACCCCATAAATATGCACACCTAGTGTGTACCCACAAAAATTAAACATGAAAATAAATAAGAAAACTGCCAGCCCAGAGGTGTCAGCAGTGTTCCGCTTAGCTAGAAATAGACAAAACACTCCTTTGGGGTGGGTCTCGCTTCTTCGTTTGAACAAAGAACAACAGCAATGAAAACCTACGTTAGTAGATTTAATGAGCCTCTGCTTTTACAACACGGGGCGATCCTCTCTGGAATGGTGTGGCTGGCTCTACGTAATTATGTAAAAGGTTTCTTCCTTGTGGTTGGGGACCATTTCCAGAACATTCTGACCAAAGCATTTTCACCCAAGAATATTTAGATGTCCACCCCCATCCCAGCCCAGCTAATGTTCTTTGTTCCACACAAGAAATGTCAAGTCTCAGTGTCCTATCCAGCTCCCAACCAATACTCAGGGTCTGGGTAGTAAAGAAGAACCCACAGGAGGCCGGGCGCGGCCGCTCATGCCTGTAATCCCAGTGCTTCGGGAGGCTGAGGCAGGAGGATTGTCTGAGGCCAGGAGTTCGAGACCAGCCCGGGCAACACAGTAAGACCCCCCCCAGCCTTCTCTCTCTCTCTTTAAAAAATTTTAAAAAGAGACAGAGTTTTGCCCACCCAAGACCCTTCTCTACAAACAGTTTAAAAATTAGCCAGGTGTGGTGGCATGCACCTGTAGCCCCAGCTACACAGGAGGTTGAGGTGGGAAGATTACTTGAGCTCAAGAGGTCGAGGCTACAGTGAACCATGATTGCACCACTACTCTCCACCTGGAAGACAGAGCGAGACTGTGTCTCTTAAAAAACAGGCCGGGCACGGTGGCTCACACCTGTAATCCCAGCACTTTGGGAGGCCAAGGCAGGTGGATCACCTGAGGTTAGGAGTTCGAGACCAGCCCGGCCAACATGGCAAAACCCGTCTCTAATAAAAATACAAAAATTAGCCGGGCGTAGTGGCGGGTGCCTGTAATCCCAGCTACTTGCAGGGCTGAGGCAGGAGAACTGCTTGAACCAGGGAAGCGAGGTTGCAGTGAGCTGAGATTGCGCCACTGTGCTCTAGCCTGGGCAACAGAGCAAGACTCCATCTCAAAATAATAATAATAACAATAATAAAAAGGGCTGGGCACAGTCGCTCACATCTGTAATCCTAGCACTTTGGGAGGCCAAGGCAGGATTGCTTGAGCTCAGGAGTTTGATACCAGCCTGGGCAACATGGCAAAACCCTGTCTCTACAAAAAATACAAAAATGTGCTGGGCGTGGTGGCATGTGCCTGTAGTCCCAGCTACTTGGGGGGCTAACGTGGGAGGATGGTTTAAGCCCGGGAGGTAGAGACTGCAGTGAGCCGAGGTCATGCCATTGCACCGCAGCCTGGGCGACAGAGTGAGACGCTGTCTCAAATAAAATAAAATAAAACAAATAAAATAAATTAAATTAAATTAAAAGAATGCCTCATGGAGAAGTGACAGTTGCTAAAACTGCGCTCTGCAGATGTGCTATGGGGACTGCGCCGGTGAAAGGATCCCATCTAGCTGGAAGAGAAAGGAGGACAGGCCGGGTGCGGTGGCTCACGCCTGTAATCTCAGCACTTTGGGAGGCCAAGGCGGGCAGATCACGAGGTCAGGAGTTTGAGATCAGCCTGGCCAACATGGTGAAACATCATCACTACTAAAAATACAAAAATTAGCTAGGCATGGTGGCACGCATGTGCCTGTAATCCCAGCTACTCAGGAGGCTGAGGAAGCAGAATTGCTTGAACCCGGGAGGCGGAGGTTGTGGTGAGCGGAGATCGCGCTACTGCACTCCAGCCTGGGTGACAGAGAATAAACTGACCTAGGAAAACTACACTTGCTGAAAGTAAATGTACTTTAAAATGACACATGGTAAATCTGTGATGAGTCAGAGATGAAAAGAAGGCTTGAACCTCCTGAACAAAAATTTTTCTCTTCAAGATCTGGGTTTATAGAAATAATAGCCACAAAACAACTCACAGGGACTGGAGTACCACCTTGCAGATTTGACTCCAATTCTTACAAATGATCAATGAGCAAGTCACTGCTGTGAAATTTACATGGGTCACGAAATAAAAAGAAAGTCCACCTTGGCCCCTGGAGTTCCCGTCGGGCATGGGAGTGGCCGCCTACCTCGGATCTTGCTGGCGAGGTGCTCCTTGGAGGTGATGATTTGGTCCATGTCGGTTCGGATGACAGCCTGCATGGCCGGCCGCCTCTGCTGCACCTTGGACAGCACCTCCTCAAAGCACGCCTTGGCCTGCTCGTACACCATGCGGTACACGGTGTCCGAGATCTGTGGGCAGAGCAGCTGCATCGGCACCAGGGCTGAGGGCACCACGCCAGCTGCCGGCGCCGTCCCCGCTCCAGGGCCCCAGGCCCACCCACCTGGATCCATTGCCGCTGCCGCTCCTGCGGTTTCCCCTTGAGCCGCGGGCCGAGCTCTGCCTTCAGCTCGGGGCCCAGCTCCTCCATCACCAGGTTGCTCAGGATCTAGGTTGAGGAGGCACAGGCCAGGCCAGGGGCTGGAGAGCGCTCAGCTGGCCTGTTTCTCTCCGCATTCCCACAAGACGGGCCGCTCCAGCCCCCACCTCCTCCGCGACTGGCCCATTGCTTCACCATCCCCACTGCTCTCTCTCCTGAGCTTCATTCCCACAGGTCCCAAGTGATCTGCCTGAGTGTCCTGTAGGATCCTCAGACTCAGGAGCCAGCCCCAGGGCCTTTGCACAGGCTGCCTTCCCTACCTGGAATACCACACTCTTTCCCTGCTTTGCCTGCACATGTAAGTGTACATTTATTTGCCAAATGTCTGTTTCTCCTGCTAGACAGAGAGCTCCCTGAGGGCCAGGGATGTGTCCACATTGTTCCCAGCTGCACCCCAGCGCCTCGTCCAGGTGCTCAGATGCCCAGTAAGTGATGAATAAACCAGTGAGTATCTCCACCAGCACCGGCCCTTGCACTTGTCCAAACCTGAGCATGTCATCTCCTTCCAAACCAGCAGCACCCCAGAGCCTCATCTCTGTACCCAGCCCCGTGCCCTCCCCTGCTGGGTCCTCGGGTGACTTCTGAGGTTTCCCCACCAGCCCGTCTGGCCTCACCTGCACCTCGTTCCCACACAGCATCTCCCAGGTGCCGTACAGCTCCTTGGACTGTCGGTACATGCGGATGGCATCTGTGAATGCGGGGCCCTCCACCTTGGAGTCCTCAGGGATTCCTGCCCAGGAGACAGAGGGGGAGAGGAGGTCAGCAGATGGCCCAGTGGCCTCTACCAAGACCAACTGACAACTGACCAGAACCCCCCCACCCCCGCCCCACACACGACATGCACCTCAGGAGGGGCAGCTGGGACCCCCACTCCCCTCGTCATCAGAGCAGTCGTGGTTGTATCTGACAGGCAAGAGCAGTAATGACCCCACTACCAACAGTGATGAGACAGCCCCCCTTGCCTCTTTAGCTCCTGAAATCCTCCCACCCACCCCAAGACCCGGGCACTATCATTTGCCTTATTGCTTTACAGATGAAGAGACAACCAGTTGGTGGCAAGGCCACGGGCCCGGGTCACAGGGAAGGGAGTGGCAGAGCCAGGACTAGAAGCTCCCGTCCCATGAGCAGCCACCCAGAATGGCCCTAGAGGCACCCAGACACCCTTGTTCTAGCCCGGTTCCTCCCTGACTGCTGGATCAGGGCCCTTCGAACTTTGCCTGGAACAGGCTAGGCAGTAGATATTCTCAGCCCTGCAGGCCATAAAACCCCTCCCGCAATGCTCGCCTCTACAGTCACAGCACAAAAACAGCCATGGACCATCCAGAAACAAATGAGCATGCCTCTGCTCCAATAAACTTTGTTGACAGAAACAGGCAATTGGCTGATCTGGGCCCATAGGCCATAGGTTGCTGAGTCTGGTTCTAGATCACTAAACCCGAAACGGCCTGTTTCATCTTCCAAACAATGGGAACAATGGTCTCACAGGTCCACTGCAGGGCTCCCTGGGCCACAGTGTAGGGACAGGAGATCAGGGCCCAGCACTGCCCTGCGCCACACTTTTTATCAATAACTGAGGAGCCAGCTGGCTGCTCTACTGGGCCCGGGGTCTGTCCCTCCGTCCTGTTCACCACTGAGTCCAGGTCAGTACCTGGCACAGATGCTTGAATAACTTTGTTAAAGAACAAAGCCAGGTGCGGTGGCTCATACCTGCAATCCCAGTACTTTGGGAAGCTGAGGTGGGGGAATCACTTGAGGTCAGGAGTTCAAGACCAGCCTGGCCAATGGCAAAACCCTGTCTCTACTAAAAATACAAAAATTAGCCAGACGTGGTGGCAGGCGCCTGTAATCCCAGCTACTCAGGAGGTTGCCACTGAAGAATTGCTTGAACCCAGGAGGCAGACGTTGCAGTGAGCCGAGATTGCACCACTGCACTCTAGCCTGGGTGACACAGTGAGACTCTGCCTCAAAAAAAAAAAAAAAAAAAAAAAAGAATGGAAGCGTTTACTATTAATAACAGCTAGAAAAGCACTATTTCTGAATTTTTGTCATTGTTGGTGCTGTCAGCGACCCAAACGCCAGTGAGGTGAACCCCTGAGTGAGGCGTGGACCTCCAGATTCAATGCCGGGGAGGCAACTGGCAGGAAGTTGCAAAATCTGACTTGGGGTAAGAAGGTGGTTAAACACTACCGAGCCAGGCAGCAGGCAGGCTCCCCCGGCCGCACGCCTCTGACCGCCGCATCCCCAGAGCCCAGGAAGGGGAAACGGAAGCCTGGGCACCAGAAACCCAAGGCTCCCACTGCCATGACTATGGGTTGAGTCACCACCCGCAGAGAAAAAGCCCCTCTCTGGGTCCCTGCCCTCCCCACACCCAGCTGACCACAGAAATCACTGCCTGTCAGAGCCGGGAGGGAGCTGAGCAGGGGAAGGTCCAGCCCGTATCCTGACAGCGCAGCTGCCTGGACGGGGACAGGGGCCTGTGGGAGTCTCACTCCTGCGTTTCAGGGACCTAAAGTCAGGCAGGAGTGACAGGAGCAGGGCAGGGATGTTCCAGCTGGAGCAGCATGCAGAGCCCTGGGTGCGGGCTGCCCACCTGGGCCAGGGGAGGAGGTCCCCCAGACGCCCCACCCACCTCTCAGAAGGGCATGGTTCCTAGAAACCAAGTTTTGACTGGAAAATCTGGACAGTGTGTTACCTGCTGGCTCTCCCACAGGGAGAGGGAATTTTCATCCTGCACGTACCAAGTCAGGTGTGCAGGGCAGGGCTGCTTTCCAGATGGCAAGAAGGTAAGGCGGAGGGCCAGGACAGCGGGAGGGAGCCCAGCCAGCCTCGACATTTGGGACTCTCTCTGCACACCCAGCCGCCGAGTGTGACAAGTTTCAGGGTCACCCCTCCTGAGCTCTTCCCATGAGCCCAGCTCTTTAGGAGCTGAAGTGTGTCTCCACACCCCCAAATTCACATGCTGGAGTCCTAACCCCCAGTACCCCAGAACATGATTGTATTTGGACCCAGTGTCTTTTTTTTTTTTTTTTTTCTAAGAAGAGTCTCACTCTGTCACCCAGGCTGGAGTTCAGGGGCGCAACCTTGGCTCACTGCAGCCTCTGCCTCCCAGGTTCAAGTGATTCTCCTGCCTCAGTCTCCCGAGTAGCTGGGACTACAGGCTCCCGCTACCATGTCCGGCTAATTTTTGTATTTTTAGTAGAGATGGGGTTTCACCATGTTGGCTAGGTTGGTCTCGAACTCTTGACCTCAAGAGATCCACACATCTCAGCCTCCCAAAGTGCTGGGATTACAGGCCTGAGCCACCACACTCGCCCTTGGTCCCAGGGTCTTAAAGAAGTAAGTTAAATGGAGGGGATGAGGATGGAACCAAATCCAATACAACTAGTGCCCTTAAAAGAATAGTATATTGGCCAGGCGTGGTGGCTCACGCCTGTAATCCCAGCACTTTAGGAGGCCGAGGTGGGCAGATCACGAGGTCAAGAGATCAAAACCACCCTGGCTAACACACGGTGAAATCCCGTCTCTACTAAAAATACAAAAAATTAGCCGGGCGAGGTGGCAGGTGCCTGTAGTCCCAGCTACTCGGGAGACTGAGGCAGGAGAATGGCGTGAACCTGGGAGGCGGAGCTTGCAGTGAGCCGAGATCGCGCCACTGCACTCCAGCCTGGGCAACAGAGCAAGACTCTGTCTCAAAAAAGAAAAAAAAGGAAAAGTACATTTCTTCTTGAAAGAAGAGAAAACACAGGCACACAGAGAAATGACCCTGTGAGGACTCGGAGAAGGCAGCCGGCCACCAGCCAAGGAGAGAGGTCTCGGAGAAACCAGCCCTGCTGACACCTTGACCTCGACTCAGACCCCCAGTTGGGAGAGAACAGATTTCTGCTGCGTAGCTGCCCGGTCTGTAGTATTCGTTATGGCAGTCTTGGGAAACTGAGGCCCCAGGACTGGCCGAGGTTGCACACACATCAGCTCGTTGAATCCTCAGCTCACTGTGCCCTACTTTTCCCAGGGAGAGAACTGAGGCTCAGAGAGGCAGTTACTGCTCGAGGCCACTCAGCTAGTGGATGGCAGAGCAGGGCCTGAACCCAGGACCAGCGGACTCTAGCCAGACCTGGAGACCTTCCAAGAAAGGAAACTGCATTCCTCACTCCCAGGCAGCAGACAGAGGGGGAGGGACCATGGTCAGACAGGAAGAAGCCTTGACCTCTGCACCCGAGGCCAACACTGAGGACCCAGCACAGCCAGTGCCCCAGCTGCCTCCTGCCACCCCCAGCTGCTCCAGGAATGCAGGATGTGAAGGGGTCCCTGGGACCGCTGGTGTCCGCCCAGCTTGGCCTCCTTCCCCCCAGCCCCCACTTCCTGGCAGCCCCTGGAGTGAGCAATTCCAGGCTCCACAAATTCCAAGCCCAGCCTCCAAGACAGAGGAAGCAGAGAACTTTCTCACAGTCCGTGGGGTGGAAGGAAGGCCTGAAACCAGCCTCATCAGCTCCTGCCCTGGGGAGAAGGGGCCACTCGGCAGGACACCTTCCTGGCACAGGACACCCCTTCATTCCTTGGCCCAGCAGCTCTCTTGGGCCTCTCTCTGGTCCACTGCATCCTAGACCCAAGAACTTCCCCATGGCCTCCCCACCAAGTGCTCACTGTGCGTGCCAGGCTCACGGCCAAGTGCCCCACCCAGACCAGCTCTTCCCAATCATCTCTCAAGCTCAAGTTTATCATCATCCCCACTACACACATGGGGGACTGAGGTGGCCCTTCCCAACCTTGTTCTGTGCCCACCCCTTCCCTATCTGGCCCAGGTCACCCACCCTGCCAGGCCAGGTCAGCTGTTAGCCTTGGAAACCTAGAGAGATGGCGCCAGGCCAGGGGCTGGGGAGGCAGGAGGCCCTGGGCCAGGCAGCCAGAGCCTTGAGTGCCTCCACCCAGTCCCAGCCCACAGTTCCCGGGTCCTGGGAACAGGAGGCCCTTTGTGGGCAGCTGGGCCCAGGTGGCAGGGGCTGGCCTGACTGAAGACCTGGTTCCTCCTGCTTGGCAGATTCCAGACAGGGCAGAGGTGGCTCTGGAGAGGCGGGCAGGAGGGGTGGGGTGAGCTGAGTCCCGCGGTAGCAGCCCAGAGGCCACTGGTGCTCACTCCGTCCCCTGCAAACTTCCACCTCTGCACCATGTGGCACTGAGCCCAAGGGTGGAACAGGGGGAGGCACTTCCCTCAGGCCAGATCACCAGGAAGCAGTTCAGTGTCCAGGACTGGGTTGTTCCTTCCCCAGCAGCAGAAAGACCCCCAGGGACCCCGTTCTCCTTGGAAGGCCATCCTCAGCCCTTCTGATCAAATTCCTTAGAGGCCTTCAAGACTCTTCCAGACCTGACCCGCTTCAGGGCCTCGTGCAGTTTCTCCTCCTGGCCTACCCCTACCATCTGTGGGTCTCCCTTCATGCTGGCTGCCTACCTCTGCCTGGAACACTCCTCCCCTCTCCTCTCTGCAGGATGTGAGGGGACCTGGGACTGCTGCATCTCCTCCTTCAGGTCTGGGACTTCTCCTTCAGGTCTCAGCTGAAGCTGAGCCATAACCTCCTCAAGGGAGCCTGCCCTGATCAACCCCTCCCCCAGCACACACACACACCCTCATGGCTCCCAGGATGGCTCCACTCAGTACCCAGCACAGCCATAAGCCATTGCCCCCGCATCCTCATCTGTCTATCATCTGTCTCCCCTACCAGACTGCCAATCGTAGGAGGGCATGGAATATTTCTTGCTCCCTTGTTGCACCTCCAGTGCTTAAATCCAGGCCTCCTCAGAGTAGACACTAAAAACATTTGTTGAATAAATGAGTGAGCTGGAAGAGTCACCCCATAAGTTTACAGATGAGAGCAATGAGGCCTTGAGGGAGGCAGTGAAGTTTCCAAATCACCCTGCAGGTTGGTGATAAAATAATAATAATAATAATAACAACAACAACAAAAATCTTTATCAAGCATGAGGTAGACTCTGTGAATCCTCATAAACCCCCTAAGACACACAAGGCATTATCCCCACTTTACAGAGGCTCCAAAAGGTAAATCAGTTCCCTAAGGTCACATAGCTGGAAAATGGGAGAATCAGGATTGTGACTTTGTGACTCAGGGTCCAAGGGCTCAACAACCACACCGCTCTGTGAATAATTTCCTACCTTTTTCCTGAGCAGTACAAAACTGTTTTCATCAAGGAAGAAGATTAAGGGTGGTATTACATGGTTTCTTATAACCACCGAAGGAAAATTAGAACAGCTGGTAGAGCAGGGTTGCCACACCATACTCAGCCACTAGGTGTCACCATTCAGCAATAACCCAGGTCCTGCCTGTCCCTCCCACCGCCCCTGCACCCACAGGCCGCTCACCATTGTTGCAGTGCCGGATGCAGTCCTGCAGCACAGCCTGCCACTTGTCCTGCTCGGCTTCCATCATCATGCAGAAGTAGTAGTGACGTGCATAAGGATGCCAGAGGATGAGCGGGAACTGTGTGGGGCACTTGAGGATGGGGGCACTGCCCGACTTTGCCGTGGTCCCTGTGGAAACAGTGCCCAGTGAGCAGCTGCCCTCTGTGGTTGCCCTCCACCAGAGGATGGCAGAGAACTGATCCCTTGGCATCAGCTCTGAGGTCAGGCTCAGGCCCAGAGAAGGCCGGCCTGTCCCAGGGTGACCAGCAAGCCAGGGGGACGGGAGCAGCCTTCTTTCTGGCTGTGTCCTCCTCAGCCCAAAACCTGAGTCCAGCATCTGTGTAGACTCATTTTTTAGAGTGGGTAATAAGTCACATCCACTCCAGTCTTGGGTTAGGTTTTAAACTGTGTAAAACAAAAACAACACAGTATCAGAGCTCTCAGGTTCAAGAGTCAAACACTACCTTCTTGGGTTTCCCTTCAAATTTCGGCTGTGGAGGCCAAAGTGTAGCTTAAGTGTCCACATGGGGAGGGAGGCATGTGGGGAGGAACAAAACACAGCAAAAGGAATTTTTCCCTCCTTCAATTTCATTCTCAAGGATATGTAAGATCCAGCGAGATAACTGGTCCTGGGTTTGACCCTGCCGCTGCTGTTAATGATATGACAATAACAGTTCTTCTTTCTGTCCTGGCTCTGGGTTGGCCTGTACTGGGCACATAGCCCCTTCAGGGTCCACACAACACCCTGAGGGCAGTCCTCTTAGTGCCTGTGCTTTGTAGATGCTGAAGAGGCTGAGATTCAGAGTGGGGAGTGACTCGCCTGAGCAGACACAGTGAAACAAAGCCAGAGTCACACTGGAATCCAGGAATGCTGCTCACCCAAGCCCTCCATCACCACAGAATGGAGGCAAGACTCTACTCTCAAGTCCCCCTAGGCAGGCCTGTCCCCTGCCCTCTAGTTCCCAGGGATCATCAGAGAGGCCAATGTTGTTTCTGTAAGGCTTCTGGGGAATTTCAGCCAAAGTGAAGCAAAAGCAGGATGCCAAGAAGAGTAACTCCTGACTAACACAGTGCTGACCCACAGGTTTATGAGGGAGGGTCACTGAACATCTCCCAGGAGGTTCTCAAGGATTTAGGGAGAGGGGAAAGGCAGACAGTGAGGTCCCCATCCACAGCTCTAAGCCTAGCTGGTCTCTCCACAAACATGGGGCTGAAAACAGTGGGCTCAGGGCCACCCCTCCCCTGGCCAGCTCCAGAGGCCTGTGCAGGGCATCGTGGCCTGGGATGGGTGCTCCTTTACCTGGTAAGGAGTTGCCAATGAGCTCCAGGTATTGGTCCACAGAAGTGAGGATTTTGTAGCCTGCACTGTTGATGACAGCTCGTGGTGGGACCTGCCGCTCATAGGCCTGAGGGAGGCAAGAGAGATGGTCCCTGAGGGTTAAGGGTGTGGCCAAGCCCAAATCCCACCTGGTTTCAAGGCCCTACTCAGTGTGGCCCAAAGTGGGGAGGAAAGGGGAAGGAAGAAGAGGAGGCAAGAGAGGAACAGAGGGGAGAATGTCACTGTCATGGTGATCGGAGCAGTGTGGCATCCATAGCAACCTAGACCCTGCCTCTGGGCTCAATTCCTGGCTTCACTGGGTAGTGTCTGTGTGATGCTGAGGATAAAGTTCCTTAAATGCCTAAGCTTCAGCTTCTTCATCTATAAGACCAGGGAATCAAGAATATTCAGGATGGGGAAAACATTTTAAAATAAAAACAAAACCAGGGTAATAACCATTCCTGCCTCACAGAGCCACATGAGGATCAAGTGAGATAATCTGCAGTGCCTGGCACACCACAAGGACTCAGTGAGCTTGGTCGAGGTGGTTGTTCTTACTGTTGCTACTGCTGCTGTTACCTCTGTTCCCAGCAGCTCCACTAGTTGAGCATTTCTTACATATCAGGCCCTGTGCTAAGGAGATTGCATGCTTCATTTCACAGAATTTTCCCAATCCAAAAGGTGGATCACCCACAACTTCATACAGCTGGGAAGTAGCAGACCTAGGACATGAACTAGGGCTATCTGTCTCTGGAGCCTGGGGTATTTGACCATTACCCTGAACTGCCCCCACCAACTTCCTAGGTTCTGAGCACCACACAAGTATCCTCTAGAGGAGAATTAGGTCTGGAAACTTATACTAGTAGCAGTGGGGAAAGCAGTTCTGATGGAATAGCTCATACAGCAGGGCTACCATGCTACTCCCTGCCACCAGGTGTCACTATACAACACAGTTTCTGAAAGTAGCTCAGAACCTGTAGAGTGCTGATTTGTAAAACATGGTCTCTGATATTCAGCACCACCCTAGAATTTATTAGAAATGCAAATCTTTACAGGCCGGACACGGTGGTTCACGCCTGTAATCCTAGCACTTTGGGAGGCTGAGGAGGGCAGATCATGAGGTCAGGAGATCAAGACCATCCTGGCCAACATGGTAAAACCCAGTCTCTATTAAAAATACAAAAATTAGCTGCGCATGGTAGCGCATGCCTGTAGTCCCAGCTACTCGGGAGGCTGAGGCAGAAGAATCGCTTGAACCAGGGAGGTGGAGGTTGCAGGGAGCCAAGATGGCACCACTGCACTCCAGCCTGGTGACGGAGCTAGACTTCGTCTCAAAAAAAAAAAAAAAAAAAAAAAAAATGCAAATCTTAGCTCCACCCCAGACCTGATCCAAACTCTGGAAGAAAGCCCAGCAACGCGTCTTTCAGCAAGCCTTTCAGGTGATTCGGACGTGCTACCAGTTGAGAACCACTACTCTGGGGCACGAGGTTGTTCTTGACCTTATGTTGCTGTCACATTGATCTTCCCTGAAATACAGGGCACAGGCCTGTCCTTCTGGCTGCTCTGGAGAAATGAGCAATTGAAGAAATCAGGTCTGTGGCTCAACCAGGTAGGGCTTCCCCAAGGGCTCGGGGAAAAGATAAGACACAATGCTCCCATAGGATGTCCTTCTCGGACACCTGCCCACCGTAGGGCAGGGGCAAGCCGGGGCAAGGAATGGCCAGATAGTGCCTCCAACAGCTCACTGTGGCTATGAGGATGGGAGGGGTAGGAGGAGAGGCAGGAAGCCCAGTGAGGAAGGAGGTGGCAGGAGGAACGCCCTGGAGCCAGAGGGACTGTAGAGAGATTAGGAGGGATGGGGAGGAGTGAGTGACAGTTGGTTATAAGGGACAGAAGGAGTCAGCGATATTCCCTAGATGAAGAATAAGCTGCCATCTGGAGAGGGCACCCAGGACAGCCCACAGTTTGGGGGAGGGGAGGGGCTGAGATTGTGCTCTGGCCCTGGTGACTGCATGCAGGCTGTGCCGGTGGCGTCTGGGGCCTAAGTTTCCGAGTAGGGGAGGGGCACACATGGAGAAAGCGTGGAGCTCAGTGTGGCGCCCGGGCCAGGCCTCACCACTTTGTTGTCATAGAGCACCAGCCCATAATTGTGGGGCACGAGGCTGAAGCGGTTCCTCCACTTCTTGCTGTCCTCCTGGTACTGGAAGAGGTTCCCCGAGAAGATGATGCGCTCGTCCAGTGGCACCTGTGGGCAGGAGGGGGCAGGGAGTGAGGCCCAGGTCCAGGGAGGTGGTGCTCCCAATGAAGCTGACCGGCCAGCAGAGCCTGTGTGCGCACCCCCTGCCTAGCACGTCCTCCATTTTGGATCTCCCCGAGTCCTCCCAAGGCCTCTGAGGCCGGGCTACATCTCATCCATTCTGCAGATGAGGAGTGAGGCTCAGAGCCATGGAGGGGCTCACCCAGGGTCCAGGCAGGGTGGTGATGCCAGGACTTGAACCCAGGACAGGCACGGATGCAGGGCCCGGTCACAGCCAGGCTCTCCCTCTCCATCCCAGCCTTGGGCAGTCACAGCTACCTTGGAAGGGTCTAGGGAGACGGTTGCTCTCCACCCACCTACAGCTGCGGCACTGGCGCCCCACGGTCACTCCAGGGACAGGGGACACACCCACGGGCCAGGATTGCAAGGGCCCCACTACCTGGGCAAGTCTCTCCCTGGCTCTAGGCTTCCGTTTCCCCTTAGGGCGATGACAACTTGAACAAGGTGGCTCCAGAGAGCCTCTCAGCTCTGATGGCTGATGAGACGCCTCCCTAAATCTGGGTGGGGATGGAGGAGGCCTCTGTCTGGGGTGTTTGATGTCTGACCCACGTCCTGGCAGGTTGGTGACCTACGTGGGCTACAGAAACGCCCAGACCTTCCTACAAAGCCCTAGCTCTGCCTGACTCACAGCATGTCTCGTCAGTTTGAGCATCGGTTTCCTCATCTGTAAAATGGGAACAGTAAGCGTTGGCACCTGACAGGCAGGTGCATAATACACAGGACCACCATGACTACTACTGGTAGGACTCAGTGTCTCTGACGGCCTCCCATCCTCAGGGACTGACTTATCTGGGGATGGGGAACAAGGGAGATCTTTAAACCAGGGTTGGGGGCCCAAGCGGAAGCTACGGCCAGGTGCAAGGCGTCCTGAGCAGACAAGCACCAGGAAGCTTCTGGAAGGAGACAGGCCACAATGGGAGAGGCTTCATCTTGGATGGGAGGGAACCCGGGGGAGTACAGTGTTCCTCTGCAAATTCTATTTGTTCTACAATAAATAAGGTGCATTTTTCAAAAAGAAACATTTCTCGGTCGGGCGCGGTGGCTCAAGCCTGTAATCCCACCACTTTGGGAGGCCGAGACGGGTGGATCACGAGGTCAGGAGATCGAGACCATCCTGGCTAACATGGTGAAACCCCGTCTCTACTAAAAATACAAAAACTAGCCGGGCGAGGTGGCGGGCGCCTGTAGTCCCAGCTACTCGGGAGGCTGAGGCAGGAGAATGGCGTAAACCCAGGAGGCGGAGCTTGCAGTGAGCTGAGATCCACCACTGCACTCCAGTCCGGGCGACAGAGCGAGACTCCGCCTCAAAAAAAAAAAAAAAAAGAAACATTTCTCAGATGCAGTTATGGGGAAAGGGTGATTGCCATCATGCCTGCACCTTCCTGACTTCCTGGCTCTGCCCTGGCACATCCCTGCAGTCCGGTCTCCTCTTGACCCTCCGCCCCCTTCACCGTGTCCCCCTGTCCCCAGCTCCCTCCCTGCTGCTCTTCAAGGGGAAACACAACACACTCGTGGAGAAGGAGAGCCCATTGTGCTCACACAATAGGACCTGCAGGCTTCTTCCTACCGGGGATAAAAATATTTACAGGAAAAGAAAATGGTTCCCCTACCATTCCCTCCACCCCCACACAAAGTGGGCTTTGCCCAAGTCACAGAGCTGCCCTCAGCGGTCTATATCCAGTGGTCTATACATAAACTGCCCACACCAAGCTCAAATCCCTGTCTTTTCTAGAAAGAGCAGACAGAGCGCTCATAACACCCTAGCAAAAGGTCTCTGGTTTTCGTCTCACCCCTGCTTAGGGCAGGAGCCCCAGGACACAGGGACGGGCACTCAGGGACAGGGCCAGTCGCAGCAGGAGGCCGTGCAGAAGCAGGCTTATGGCCCAGGCAGTCTCAACAACCCCCACCACCCAGTCCACCCCCAGATCCTGGGGAGCTCGCAATGGGTGGCTGGCTGTGGGTCTGGGTTTTATTTTTAAGACTTTCAAATGGCAGAATCGTGTTCGATTGGAAGGCCTGCAGGAAACGAAACAGAACTCGACAGCTCAGGCAAAATATTCTAGACACTGCAAAGCTCTCCAGTGCCTCGGTCAGAGAGAGCACAGGCCCCAAGGTCAGACAACCAGGACTCCTGTCTCGGCACCACCACCCACTGCCAGAGCCTGGACAAGCAGCTCCGCATCTCTGAGCCTCAATGTCCACATCTGTGATGCGGGCATCATCATAGCCCCTCCCTCAGAGTGGGGCCAGCAGGCTGAGCAAACAGTACAGGCACCAGACAACTGCTGTTTTAGCCAGGCACTGTGGCTCACACGCCTGTAATCCTAGCACTCTGGGAGGCCGAGGCAGGTGGATCACCTAAGGTCAGGAGCTCCAGACCAGCCTGGCCAACTTGGTGAAACCCTGTCTCTACTAAAAATATAAAAAATTAGCCGGGTGTGGTGGTGGATGCCTGTAATCCCAGCTAGTGGGGAGGCTGAGGTATAAGAATCGCTTGAACCTGGGAGGTGGAGGTTGAAGTGAGCCAAGATTGTGGTCCTGCACTCCAGCCCAGGCACCAGAGTGAGACTCCATCTCAAAAAAGTAAAAAACAAAAAGACAACTGCTGTTTTATTATTCTTATTTCTATTGTATTATTATTTTATCATTATTATCACTTTATTTTATTTGTATTCTATTATTGTTTCTAATAAAAACCACTGTTGGCCGGGCGCGGTGGCTCAAGCCTGTAATCCCAGCACTTTGGGAGGCCGAGACAGGCGGATCACGAGGTCAGAAGATCGAGACCATCCTGGCTAACATGGTGAAACCCCGTCTCTACTAAAAAATACAAAACACTAGCCGGGCGAGGTGGTGGGCGCCTGTAGTCCCAGCTACTCAGGAGGCTGAGGCAGGAGAATGGCATAAACCCAGGAGGCGGAGCTTGCAGTGAGCTGAGATCGCGCCACTGCACTCCATGCACTCCAGCCTGGGTGACAGAGCGAGACTCCGTCTCAAAAAAAAAAAAAAAAAAAAAAAAAAACCACTGTTGTTTTGATCACCACTGGTGATTATTATTATTATTTCTAGTATTATGATGTTATCGTAACTTTGCATTGTGATGATTGGTTTCCTCAGTGGCAAAATGAGACCAAAAATACTGCTTTTCAGGGATTGTGGGTAAGTGGTTTCATTTCACTCTCCTTGCTCACATGTTGCTATTTTTCTTTCTTTTTTTTTTTTTTTTTTTGAGACGGAGTCTCGCTCTGTCATCCAGGCTGGAGTGCAGTGGCCGGATCTCAGCTCACTGCAAGCTCCGCCTCCCGGGTTTACGCCATTCTCCTGCCTCAGCCTCCCGAGTAGCTGGGACCATAAGCGCCCGCCACCTCGCCCGGCTAGTTTTTTGTATTTTTTAGTAGAGACGGGGTTTCACCATGTTAGCCAGGATGGTCTCGATCTCCTGACCTCGTGATCTGCCTGTCTCGGCCTCCCAAAGTGCTGGGATTACAGGCTTGAGCCACCGCGCCCGGCCGCTATTTTTCTACAATAAATGTGCACTCCTGCCTCCCCAGACTTAAATGAGGCCTCACGCAGAGGAAATGCTTCATGCCCTCAGCCAGAGCCCACTTGTCTTGGATTACAGGGACTTGGGCTGCCCATGACATTTCTTTCCAGACAGGGGAGCCATTCTGGCCCCACTCACCTGGGCTGCGTCCAAGGCCTCCTTTTCTTTCCTTTCCTACCACACAGATACGCACCTGCCAGACACACAGGCCAGGCCACAGCCGGGCCCCTCTGCTGCTCTGCTGCCACAGGGTCAAGAGGTTACCAAGACACCGGGGAAGAGGCAACCTTTTCTGGGTCCAAAAGCAAAGGTGGTGCTCTGAGCAGCTCCGACACATGGTCCTGACCTCCCTCCACCGGGTGGGCTGCAGTCACGGCAGAAAGTGCCCTGGGCTGGCCCTGCCTCTGCCATCCTGAATGAGCCACTTAAAGGCTCAACCTTGGCCAGGTGCGGCAGCTCAGGCCTGTAATCCCAGCACTTTGGGAGGCCAAGGTGGGAGGATCTCTTGGGTCCCGCCCCCAGCCCCATGTCCGAGTCAATCACAGGTTCCTCTTCCCAGAAGGCTTTGCCAGCATCCTCTGGCCCATACTGACCCTCAGGCTGGAGCCAGGAAGCTTCTAATTCCTCACTCAACGAATATTTCCTTAGCAAACAGCATCCTACTATCTATATCATAGCAGATTATGATGAGGCCAGTGACAGCGCCTTCCCTGCTTCAGGCACAACCACCCTGTGAAGGAGGTGTTCTCATCCCATTTGACAGATGAGTAAACTGAGGCTCTTAGTGGAGGAGCTTGCCTTGAATTAGAGACTATCAAGACTCTAGAGCCCCAACTCTGATGGTGGAGGAGGTGAGCTGGGAGGAGTCACCCACGGTGACTGAAGGGGTCTCAACAACACGACCTGGGTTACCTACCTATTGAGAAGTGGGAAGGAGGCTAGGCATGGTGGCTCATGCCTGTAATCCCAGCACTTTTGGGGAGCTGAGGCTGGAGGATCACTCGAGCCCAGGAGTTTGAGACCTGCCTGGGCAACACAGCAAAACCCCATCTCTACAAAAAATGCAAAAATTAGCCTAGAGTGATGGTGTGCACCTGTAGTCCCAGGAACTGGAGAGACTGAGGTGGAAGGATCACTTGAGCCAGGAAGGTTGAGGCTGCAGTGAGCCATGATTGAGCCACTGCACTCCAGCCTGGGCAACAGCAAGACCCAGTCTCAAAAAAAAAAAAAAAAGTAATAAGCCGGACATGGTGGCTCACACCTGCCTGTAATCCCAGCATTTTGGGAGGCTGAGGCGGTCAGATGACTTGAGGTCAGGAGTTTGAGACCAGCCTGACCAACATGGTGAAACCCCATCTCTACTAAAAATACAAAAATTTAGCCGGGCATGGTGGTGCACGCCTGTAGTCCCAGCTACTCGGGAGGCTGAGGCAGTAGAATGCCTTGAACCTGGGAGGCGGAGGTTGCCGTGAGCTGAGATCGCGCCACTGCACTCCAGCCTGAGTGAAAAAGCGAGACTCTGTCTCAAAAAAGAAAAAATAATAATTAATTTTTAAAAAAGCTGGGGGGACCCTTAGAGGCCATCAGAGTAACAATGGGAAACTGAGGCCCAGAAAAGTAAAGTCACTCCCTTGAGGCCACATGGCAAGAAGGAGCAGAACCCACCCGAGCCCTCCCAGCACGTCTCACCTTGCGCCAGAGCAGCTGGGCCTGCGGCAGCCCCGTGCCCTCGATCTCATGGCGCATGCTGTTGAAGAGAGCCACGCCATACTGGTCTTCATAGAACTGGAGGAACTCTGTCAGGATCTTCCCGGTTTTTTCTGGAAGAGAAGGACAAACAGGAGTGTGAGGTCCTTAGGGATGCTGATGCATCGCGATCCTTCCCCTAGGCAGGAGTGGCTGCAAAGCCCCAAGTTCCCGCATGTGGAATTGTTTGCACAGGCTCCTCGCGCTCATCTGTGCTGCATTTCTGGCCAGAGCCCCGTGTTTCCTGTGAAAACCAACTGCCTTGGAAAGGGTGAACCTCCAGATGGGAAAGCGGGCAATGGCCACAGACAGAGAATCAAACAAATGCAAACAGAACCAAGATTCCATTTCCTCTAGTCACACTGGTGGGGACATGCACGAACAGGCCGTGTCACTCGGAGCTGGGGGTGCCCGGAATGGGGACAGCCATTTCAGAGGGTGGGTGTCCTGTTCTTGGATACTCCCACCTCTGAGAATCTACCCCATAGAACAATGCGCAGGAGGACACAAAGGCGAATGTGCACTGAGGCCATAGCGGGGAGCAGCTGAATGTGATCTCTAGGGATGACAGGTATACATCGGTTCACCCAGGACAGTAAAAAGTAAAAAGATGGAAGGAGGCAGGCACGGTGGCTCCCAGCACTTTTCAAGGCCAAAGCGGGTGGATCACTGGAGGTCAGGAGTTCAAGACCAGCCTGGCCAACATGGCGAAACCTGGTCTCTACTAAAAATACAAAAATCAGACAGGCATGGTGGCAGGCACCTATAAGACCAGCTACTCAGGAGGCTGAGGCAGGAGAATTGCTTGAACCTGGAAGTTTGGTGGAAGGTGGAGGTTTCAGTGAGTCGAGATTGCGCCCTTGCACTCCAGCCTAGGCAACAGAGCGAGACTCCATAAAAATAAATAAATAAATAAATAAAAATAAAACAAAATTAAATTAAATTAAATTAAATTTTTAAAAAAGATGGAGGGACCTATCTGGATAGGTGCCAACAAAAGGAAAGGGCTCGTACTCCATTAAGAAAGCAAGTGACAGAGTCACCTGTTGACTATCATCTCATTAAAAAAAAAAAAAACCTCTTTCTGGCCAGGTGCAGTGGCTCATACCTATAATCCCAGCACTTTGGGAAACTAAGGCAGGTGGCTCACTTGAGCCCAGGAGTTTGAGACCAGCCTGAGCAACACAGCAAGACCCCATCTCTACAAAAAATACAGAAGTTTGGTCAGGCACGGTGGTTCACACGTGTAATCCCAGCACTTTGGGAGGACAAGGTGGACAGATCACCTGAGGTCAGGAGTTCAAGACCATCCTGGCCAACATGGCGAAACCCCATCTCTACTAAAAACAGAAAAATTAGCCAGGCATGGTGGCGGGTGCCTGTAACCCCAGCTACTCAGGAGGCTGAGGCAGGAGAATCACTTGAACCCAGGAGGCAGAGGTTGCAGTGAACCAAGATCGTACCAAAAAAATTAGCCAGGTGTAGTGGTGTGTGCCTGTAGTTCCAGCTATTCAGGAGGCTGAGGTGGGAAGGTCACTTAAGCCCAGGGAGGTCGAGGCTGAGTGAGCTATGATCGTGCCACTGCACTCCAGCCTGGGCGACAGAGCAAGACCCTGTCTCAACACACACATAACAAAACCAAAACTCCTATTTGTGCATATAGATGACTTAGGCTTGGGTGCGTGGAGGAGGTCTGGAAGGAGCATGTCAGGCTGGGAAGGCAGGACCTCTGGTGTGGGAGTGAGAAGTACAGAGTGAACTTCATTTTCTGTTTATTCCCTTTTACAGCATTCGAATTATTTTACAATCATGATTCCTTTCATAATAAAAAAATAAACATTCTAAAATGAACGCCTCTACCAAGTGAACAACCTTTCTGCTTTCACTGGCTATTTGCTCCTGTCTTCTGCGCGGTTTCTGAATACAGGTGAGTGCTATGGCCTTGAGGGCAGGCCAAGGCCACATCAGGCTCAGCACCTGTGCTCCTGGGCGTCCCCATGTTCAGATGAAGGAGGAGGCCCAGAGAGCGTCTCAGACCCATGAGGGGAGAGGCTTCCTTGTCCTAAGAAGCTGCAGCTCGCGCCCCGACCGGGATTTGTGCTGGGCCGCTGTGCGGCTCCCCTCTCTGGGCCTCTGCTTCCCCCCATGCACTGAGAGGCTGGATTTAATGATGGACAAGCCCTGCCATCTGACAGTCTTGGATTCCAGGTTTTAAAGCCCTGGTCCTTTCTCAAAAGAGGAGCTGGCAGGACCCTGCCCCTCCCGTGGCCAGTCTCCAGGTACCGAGGGCACCTGGTTAGGATGACATTTCATTCCATCCTCTCTGTAGCTCTGTGAGGGAGAAACTGTTATCCCCACTTTACAGAGGAGGTAACTGAGGCCCTGGGAGGTTAAGTCACTGGCATAAGGTCACACAGCCAGTGGGTGGTGGAGCTGGGATGCAGTCCTGGGTCCCCGCCACGAGGTGGTGGCCTGGGAGGAGGGCTGAGAGGGCATGCCACACGCCATGCCTCACAGCTCATACCCAGGGTCCCAGGCACGTGACCTTCCTGCGTGTCTGCCCACATCCTGGGCCCTGCCTCGGTGATGGGGGTGGGGAGACGCCCCCCACCCCCTCTCCACAGACCCTGTCCCTCCCTGTGCTCCCGTTTCCTGGAATGAGGTCATGTCCGTCCAGATTCCAGTCTGGGGGTAGGAAGGGGAGAACGAATGAGGAATTTGGTTTGAATGCCTATTTTTCAAAAACCATAAACAACCAGAACTCTCTCGGACACCATGGGAATTGTTTTGAAAAACGATGAGGCAGAGAGGGGGCCGGTGGAAGAGAGTCACACATTAGGACTAATAGGAAAACAGGATGGAAGCTGACAATAACATCGGTGCCATGGTGGTCGTCAGTACAGCCACCGTGCTACGGCCGGTTTTATGTTTGCGAACCCAGAGAACCTCCGTGAGAATCCCAGGGAGCCACTGCTGTTGTCTTCCTATTTCAGGGATGAAGAGTTAAGCCACACACCCCATGGGCATTCTATCAATGTGGCCGGCAGGATGGCAGGCTTGGGCCTGCAGGTCTCAGGGGTCCTTTGGCCATGGCTCCAGGCCCCCAGCCAGCCCCAGTGCACCCAGCCCACAGACAGATCCCAAAGGGCTGGAATCTGCCACCCTGGCCCTCAGGGAGCCAGGCCCTGGAGGGAGCTGCCATTGCTCTGAGGACTCGAACCCAGGTCTGCCTGACCGCAGCCCATGCTCAGCTGCACGGACAGTACAGTCCAGATATGGAGTCCAGGCAAGGAGGAGCTGGGTTCAGAAAGGCCCCTGGGCTGGGCTGGGGAGGACAAAAGAGGGCAAGACTGAGCCAGGAGAAGGCCCAGCATGTCCCATCGAGGGACAATTGAGGCCCAAGTGGGGCAGGGCTACGGACCGGAGAGGAAGCTGCAGGAAGCTCTGAGGAAGGGAGACATGCGAGTGCGGGGACCCGCTGCCTGTCAGGCTGGGAGCTGAAGGTCAAGGCTGAAGGTCAGGTCTCTGGGCCAGCGCAGTGCTGCCCACAGGCCTAGGCCTCGGGCTGAGGGGACCCTGGCAAGGGTCAGGGATCCAGGATGCAGTTCCCTCTAGGTTTGCCACGTTGGCCCCAGGTGGAGCCAGAGTTGCTCACTACCCAGGCTTGCTCTCAGAATTCAGGAGCCAAATAGGTCCGGTAGGGAGGCCGGGAACTCTGCTGTGGGGGTCTGGTCGCCTTTTGCTCACCCCTGGATCCTGAGCACCGGGCCTGGCACAAGCAGATGTCGTCAAGGGTAAGAAGAGTGGGGGGTTGGTCCAGCAGCCAAATAGTTATTAAGTCCAAACAAGAGAAGGCCGTGGGGCAGTCATCGGAGGGATACTGAGGGAGCACCATGCTGGAGGTAGGGGGACGGCATTAGCAAGGGGTTAAGGACCTTAAGGATGGCACCCAGGCAGCACCAGGAAGCCCGCCCCACTCAGAAGAAGGGTGGCAACCAAGGGAGAGCTGGAAAGGGAGGACCATGGGAAACAGGGCCACGGATAGCTTCTTGGCAGAAGCAGCCCCGAGCACATTCTTGAGAGATGTCCTCAGCCAGCACAGAAGGAACCACCACATGCTTTGTACAGAGGAAGTAACCCAGAGATGCAGAAGATGAGGACTCAGGTGCTAGGGGCCCCAGGTGTGGAAGCCAGAGGGACCCAAAGGCCAGCAGCACTCGGAGGGGACCAGCCTGGACAAAGGGCTTGCAGGAGCCTTCCTGGCTGGACCCTGCTGGAAGAGGACCAGGTGGGCACCACAGCCCTGGCAAGGGCTCAACCAGAGGACCCAGCCTGGCCACGGCCTCACCTGCTGAGCTCTGGGCCCCACCCAGTACCCCACTTTTCCTTCTTACTCCCGGCATTGTTGCTTCAGGATTTTACAACCCAAATTCCCATGCAACGTACCGGCCTGGGTGTCTGTGAGGGTCCTGAGCCCGGGTACCCCTCTTTTCTCCATACTTGCCCAGAGCAGCTCTCCCCATTTCCTGCCACAGCCCCTGGAGACACACCACACCACGGATTTGGGGCAGATGTTGGACAGGGCCTCCAACACTCAGACTTACCACCCTGTTAGGGGAATGTGAGCCAGAGAGGGTGAGCAGCTCAGCTGAGGTCACACAGCCAGATGGAGGCAATCAGGTTCGAGCCATAGCCAGCTGCATGCCACCCTCCTGGTCCTGGCTCTAGCCACTGTCTACAGGGCCCCACGGGCCCCCTACCTCCCCTTAGAGGGCACAGAAGAAACAGGCTGTGCCCCCATCTGCAGAGGCAGGGCTGGCCCACAGGTCCTGGGTCCAGGAACTGTTAGGCTCCAGCTGGTGGTAGGATCACTCGCTTCTGCGAGCTACAGAGAGGCTGGGGTGGGGATGGTCTGAAGGTGTGTGCCAGCTTCGTCACCTTCCACATTTTCTCATCCTTTCTGCCTCCCTGCACTGACTCAGCCCCAGGTGCTGCTGGGTGAGAAGGCAGAGGATGGAGTGGGCCAGGACTCACGGAGCCTGCCCTGTGGCCCCAGGTGCCCAGCCTCCTGGTGAGGAGCTTGAAGTCAGAGCCAGAGTCCCCGCCCTGCCATATGCCAGCCCTGCAAGCGCCCGGATCTCAGAGCCTCACATTCTTCATTTGTAAATGGGCCTCCCCAAAGCCGTTCCCGAGCTCTGAGGTCTGCAGGACCGGACAGCGTTGAGGTGCTCAGCTCCAGGCCTCCATAAACGTCACTGCTAATCACCACAGTGCTCAGCTGAGAACAGCAGTCATAAGAGACTGTTTGAAATGTTTATTAGCAGTATAACTTTTATAGTTTGAAACAATCCAGTAAAGATTTGTTTTCTGAAGAACCAGGACAAGAATCACAAAATAATAATGATGATGGTGGGAGGGCTTCCACAAACAAAGATCACAGACGTGGGGCAGCCGACGGGGACAGCAGGGCCCTGTGTGAGGTGGGGTCCCGCCTGACCGTGGCTGGGATCCCCTGGCGTAACCCTCAGCTTCTGCTGGCACCCAGAGCCATTGGTTGCCCCCTTTTCACCTTCTGCCAGCAGGAAGTAAGCCCATGCCCATCAGACACAGCGCCCACCTGTTCTTTGCCCCAACACACACCATTCTTCAAATGGCCCGGAGGTGAGTACAGGGAACTACACCCCCACTTTACAGCTGTATGAACCGAGGGAACACTTTACAGCTGTATGAACTACAGGGAACTACAACCCCCACTTTACAGCTGTATGAACCGAGGCTCGGAACAATTAAATGGCTCAGGAAAAGCCACCCTGTCAGTCCACAAAACCTGCTGAGGCCCCTCGCAGAGGCTGTCACAAAAGGCGCCTGCCTGTAGGGGTCCTGGTTCCCTTCTTAGCCCAAGAGGGCAGCATGTGAATTCTGGGAGTGGAGTTGAATCCTGGTCTGTGCCCAGGGACCTCAGGGAGCCACTCTCATCCCAGGCCTCTGTCTCCACGTGGTGTCTCCATGGGTACTGGGCTGCATCCACCTCTGAGGAAGCCACTTTTGGGGATGCAGGTCCAGGGCAAAACTCACAACATACACTTGTGGGTTTGCTGTGGAGCTGAGAATTAAGCCTTTCAGCAAGCTGGTTGAATAAGAGGGTGCTCTGGATCTTAGGGGGGCTCTGCTCCCCATATGACCGGAACCCTGTCTCCCAGGGCTGCACCCTATCGGGCTATTGAGGGTGACTGAGAAGGACCCCCTCACAAGCCAGTCCTCCTAACCCTGCCCCTGGATCCCCGGAGTTTGCCAGGGATAGGTGCCTAGCCACTGACAACTTACTGCATGGCCCACAGCCTGTTTAATCCCAACAGGTATTAGCATCCCATCTGACAGAGAAGAAAAGTGAGACTCGGGCTAAACACAGCGGCTGTCACCCAGGAAGCACTCAGTCAGTGTCATATGGCTATTTAGAAACGCAGTCGTGCAGCCGGGCGTGGTGGTGCGGGCCTGTAATCCCAGCTACTCAGGAGGCTGAGGCAGGAGAATCACTTGAATCTGAGAGGCAGAGGTTGCAGTGAGCCGAGATCGCGTCACTGCACTCCAGCCTGGGTGACAGAATGAGACTCCATCTCAAAGAGAAAAAAAAAAAAAAAAAAGAAATGCAGTTGTGTGGCAGGGCGCGGTGGCTCACACCTAGAATCCCAGCACTTTGGGAGGCCCAGGCGGGCGGATCACTTGAGGTCAGGAGTTCGAGACCAGCCTGGCCAACATGGTGAAATCCCGTCTCTACTAAAAATACAAAAATTAGCCAGGCGTGGTGGCAGGTGCCTGTAATCCCAGCTACTCAGCAGACTGAGGCAGGATAATTGCTTGATCCCGGGAGGCAGGGGCTGCAGTGAGCTGAGATTGTACCATTGTACTCTAGCCTGGGAGACACAGTGAGACTCCATCCCAAAAAAAAAAAAAAAAAAAAAAGGAAAGAAACGCAGTTGTGAGTCGTCATCACATCTGGAATTCACTATATACTTAAAATGGCTAATATATACAAAAACTGTGTATTAGGTATCTCATAGTAAGAAAAATTAAGGATCGAGGTGACTGATCTTTTGATCTTTTGGGAATGATAGGTATGTAGAAAAATACAATAAAGATCTAATTTGGATCAGTCAAAAAAAAAAAAGAAAAAAGAAAGGAAGAAAAAAAGTGAGGCTCAGAGAGACACACAGCCTGGAAAGGAAAGAGGTGGGTTTTGGACCTTGTCTCCCACCAAAACCTGCACAGAGCCCCACCCCACAAAGCCTCTCTTCCCAGGGACGCCTCATGAGGACCCACAGTGCTATTTTCTTTTTTTTTTTTTTCTTTGAGACGGAGTCTCACTCTGTCGCCCAGGCTGGAGTACAGTGGCCGGATCTCAGCTCACTGCAAGCTCCGCCTCCCGGGTTTACGCCATTCTCCTCCCTCAGCCTCCCGAGTAGCTGGGACTACAGGCGCCCGCCACGGCGCCCAGCTAGTTTTTTGTATTTTTTAGTAGAGACGGGGTTTCACCATGTTAGCCAGGATGGTCTCGATCTCCTGACCTCGTGATCCGCCCGTCTCGGCCTCCCAAAGTGCTGGGATTACAGGCTTGAGCCACCGCGCCCGGCCCACAGTGCTATTTTCAAAGCCCTGGTTTTCCATTCTCTTGCTGGGTTCTTGCCTGATCCCAAGAAGGAGGCAACACACGGCTTTACTATCCTCATTTTACAGATGAGGAAACTGAGGCTCAGAGGGCAAAGTGACTTTCCCGAGGCCACAGCTGGCAGGTGTCAGAGCTGGGACTGAGATGTAGGGTTTCCAGCTCCACTGGCCCCCGTCGGGTCGGAGCTGGGGGAGAATCACCAGACCCGCTGGAGCTTTACAGCTTCATCCTTACTGGGCCCTAATTTTCCTACCTTTAAAATGGGAGGGTGGGTCCCTGTCAGCTCAGCTGACCAAAAATCTCAACGACAATCTAATCAGTGCTGCCCTGGCCCCAGGAACTGACTGGGATGCTGGCCTCAGCACCTCCTGCAAGCTGCTGGTGAGTCAGCTCTGACCAGCAGCTGATCACAGACCCCTTGGTCCAGACAGAAGGACTAGGGGGAGAACTAGGCACCCCACCACCTGCAAACAAGGCACCATTTCTACATGGACACACGGGCTCTGGGTTCAAGTCCCAGTTCTGCCACCTATGAGCCGTATGGCCTTGGCCAAGGCACTTCCCCTCTCTGAGCCCTTATTTTTCCCTCTGCAAAATGGCACAACAGTATCTGCCATATCTAGGTTATGACAGGACGAACAGGCTACTGAGCATGAAGCCCTTTACCCTGGCAAGAAGGGGGCACGTCACCAATGGGGGTTCCTAAGAAATGCCTCTTGTCAAGGTTCCTCTAACCCACAGTGAGGCCCTTGAAACAGGCTGAGCATGCAGCCTGGCCCACCCCGGGACCAGCGCCAACAGCAGCCAAGGCAGCCAGAACGTTAATTAATCTCTGATTTTCCAAACTGACAACGTTAAGGACCACGCTACTTCCTGTGCAGATAGTGAGGCTGGGCAAGAACTGGGGAAGCCCCAGGGTGGCCTGGAGGCTTGAGGAGCTGGGGGATAGGGTACCAGACCAACTGTGCAGATGGGGGGACTGAGGCTACAGAAGAGGGGCTTGCTGAGCTGAGAATGGAGGAAGGAGTACAGGGGCTCTCAGAAAATTGACTTAAAAAGGCGCATGCCGGAGCACCTCAAATGCCAAGCTGAGGAGTTCCTTCTTTGCCTTCTCACGACGCTCCCCAAAGCCACCATGTACCGCACCTGTGCTAAGTATTTTACTTGGACCCGTGCCCCCGATTCTTCAGCTCAACCTCGGGCCAGGTGGTATTGGTACTGGCAGAACATTTCAGACCAGGTGACCGAGAACTGGGTTCCTCTGCCAAATCACGCTGCTGAGAAGAGGCAGAGGTAGGATCTGCACCTTGGTCCCCACCTGGTGCCTAAGCCTGAAACCCTGTTCCACATGGATGGTGGACCCAAGAGGAAGAGGGTCATCTCCAGCTGTGACCACATCCAGCTCATGTCCACCACGGGGGCTGCACGCCGGCGCAAGCCCTGGTTTGGCCCAAGCAGAGGGCGCCGTGCCAGACCCATCCCTGGCCCATCTGGTCTCTCCAGTGGTCTTCAGGGACACACCTCACCCACGAGGCCTGGCCCAGTTTCAGGGTTTCAGGGCTGAGAGGTTTGCTGACTGAAACCAGGCAGGTAACAGCACCCTGTAGGGTGGGGCGGGCTCAAACCTGCCCGCCTGGTTCCCAGGGCATGGGGAGCAGGTCTAGCATAGGGAGGGGGGGAAGGAAGGGGGCGCCAACCCCACCCACCCCAGAGCCCAGGGACCAGCAGAGGCAGAGATGGGGCAGGGACTCCATTTTCCCAGGTCTCAGAGTTGTCCAAAGCATCACCATCTCCATCATGTGCCTGGGACAGCAGGGAGAGCCTGGGGTCCAGAAAGGTAGTGACACTCTCCTAGGGCCACACAGCACATCCAACAGAGCTGGGTTGGTATAGGCCAGTGCCTTGCCCAGGGCCTTTCTACTCGTCCCCCACTTACTGTCACAATCAACACACAACAGCAGCAGCCACTTGTCAGCACCACCTCTATGCCCAGCACAGCACTGCACACACACACTCATTATTTCATGCACTGTCCCCACTTCCCAGAGGAGAACACTGAGGCTCAGAGAGGTTAAGCGAATTCTCCAAGGACACACAGCTTGTAAATGACATGAACTCAGGACAGGGAACCAACGTTTGGGCAAAACCATCTCACCCTGGCCTCCACGCAGCACCAGCCCATGGGTGGCCTCCATGGGAAGGGCAGACACAGGGCTCCTGCTCAGGAACTGTAATCAGGTGGGAAGCAGGGGGTGGGAGGGGTAATGACAGGCTCCATCAAGCAGCAGGAGGGGGACCAGCAGCCCATCCACGAGAAGAGCCTGAGCCAGCAGCCAGAATCCGGCAGGCCAGGGAAGGGGAGGACAGCTGAGTGTTCCCGCTCCAGTCAATTCCTGTCCAGAAGGGGGACCATACCAGAGAAGGCAAGGGATGGATTCAGGGTCCCTCCATGAGCCATCCCTGGAAGAAGGGGTGCAACGGCTGATCCCTGGGACCCCCCCTTCTGGGCCTGAGAGAAACAGGGCCTATGGGATTCCCCCCCCCATCATGACCTGCCCCCTAGCATAAGCCCAACAGGGCTCCCCAGCACCCAGGGTCCAGTCAAGTGGCCACCTAGCCTGTGCCTCTAGTCACTGCCCCCCAGCCAGGCCACTCCCATCCTGTGCCTGCCGCAGCCACCAAAGTCCTGCCTGCTCCATCCTGGCTGCCTCTGATCCTTCCCACACACAGGGGCCACAGGGGAGTTGCCCAAAGCTTCCTGGCTCAGAAACCTTCCAGTGGTACAGCTCCTACTGCCTCTGGGATGGAGCTGAACTCCTCACCATGCCCGCAGGCCCCAGTCGTCTAGGGTCTTGCAGAGGCTGCTCCCCATGTCCGGAATACAGTCTTCCGCCAAGCTCACTCCTCAGCGCGCCACCGTGTGTCTTCCCCCTGGAAAGCCCCAGGCTGGGTGGGAGCCCTCCGCCTATTCCTGCAGCCCACCGCTGGTCTCCTGTTGGGTAAAGGTCTGTTCCTCCTGTGGCTCCCACAGGCAGCACCCCTGCTCCTGAGGCAAGGCCTGACACACAGTGGAAAAGGAAGGGAAGCCCACAGCAACAGGCCAGAAGTGACAATCTCAGACCAGATCCACCCCCAAAAGAGAGCCACCATGCCACTAAGCAATAAGCCCCCGGACACCCCGGAGATTCCTCACCACGGAAACAGAGGCTTACATCCGAGCAGGCCCTTGGCTGGGTCCTCGGGATGAGGAAATGTACATATACTGCGCTGTCCTTCCTTGGGGAGGTGGCTGCCACTGACATTTCTCTCCCTGCTGGCCTCGGGTGCCCTAAAGGGGCCCTTGGCTGGGTCACCCTTCCCTGAGGCCACTTTTGTTTTGTTTTGTTTTTTAGAGATGGAGTCTGGCTCTGTTGCCCAGGCTGGACCCGAGTGGCACGATCTTGGCTCACTGCAACCTCCGCCTCCCAGGTTCAAGCAATTCTCCTGCCTCAGCCTCCCCAGTAGCTGGGATTACAGGTGTCCACCACAACACCTGGCTAATTTTTTGTATTTTTAGTAGAGATGGGGTTTCACCATGTTGGCCAGGCTGGCCTCGAACTCCTGACCTCAGGTGATCCACCTGCCTCAGCCTCCCAAAGTGCTGGGAGTGAGCTACAGGTGTGAGCTACTGTGCCTGGCCCCGAGGCCAGTTATTAACAAGGAGAAACCTCTTCCCATAGAGACAGCATTCCTCAGCACGACAAGGCCCGACAATGACAGCCATGTGACCCTGCATGAGCCAGCCCTCAGCTAGGGTCTTCCAGTGTGAGATCATTCTCGACTCTCAAAATGGCCCAAGGAAGAAGGCTCTGTCACCACGCCAGGAACAAAAAGGCACAGAACAGTTAGGGAGCCCCCCTACCCCGAAGCTAATGGGTGTCACGCTGGCTGGGGACACCTCATGACATTTGACATAGACCCGGACAACAGCTGCAGGAAGTGGTATGGGAATCACCCGCCATCAAGACAGAGGCTGGAAGGTCCAGGGCCTTGTCCCAGGTCAGCCAGCTGTCAAGCAGGGAGGCAAAATCCAAGCTGGGGTGTGAGCCCAGGCTGGCTGAACCTAGACTCCACGGGCTCTGGAAAGATCTGGAAGACGGTTGCATGAAGCACTTTCTAAAGGATCTCCCTGGGCTCTGATGGCCCCAGGGACTGTGGACTAATCTGTCACCACAGGCCTGGCACACTGAAGCCCACAAGCATGTTACACAGAATCACATCCAAGATCCGTAACTTCAGCCCCGCTCTCCTTCCCATCCCCACACCCTGGGCATCCCTCGCCTCCATCGCGCATTTCCTACCTCCACATCTTCATCCATGCTGCACCCTCTGGCTGGAACGCCCTTCCCTTCAATTCCACAGTTCACAATCTTAGCCAGACTTTCAAGGCCCTGCTCACATATCCTCTTCTTCGTCATGCTATTCTTCAGTTCCCAATTTGCATATAATTATAATCATAATTGCAACATGAGCTAATGCATGTAACAGTTAGCTCTGTGCCTCATTCATGGGCCAGCCACACACCCCTAACAGGCCACTGGACCTGGAAAGGGACCTCCAAGATCAAGTCCAAATTATCTTTAGGACAGATAGGGAAACTGAGGCTGGGGAAATGGGGAAAAGCTGCCCAGGATCCCATTTCCCTGTGAGTGTCCCAGCTCCTCTGAGACCAGCTTGGGGAGAAACAAGTGAACGGGGCTTTCACACCCAGCAAACCCAAGTGAACTGCAACCTCAGCCCCTCAGCTTCCTCCTCAATGGAGGACATCTGGCCTCCGGTCTTGGGGTCCCATGTCTAGAGTGCCCTCCTGGCGTCCACTCCTTGTGCCTGGCCAACTCCTCTTTCTCCTCCCCAGGCTCAAGTGCCACCTCCTCAGAACCCTCCCTCCAGACAAGTCCCGGCCTCCCAGGTCTCCACAGCCTCCCTGGCCTCCACTCCCAAAGCCACTGGCCTGTTCCCCGGCACTCCCCTCAGCCGCAGTTAATGCCTCATCTGAGACGCTCCCCAGACTGAGACTGCTCTCCGCTGTCTCCCCAGCACCCGGCTCCTGCTAGGCCCAGGGTGGGGCTTGATGAACAAGTGTTAGGGCACCCAGTCTCAGGCACCAAACAGGTCAGCAGGGAGGCCACGGTGGGCTGGGACACAGTCTGAGGGCACAGGCCGTCTGGGTCTCATCACCGAGGCAGGGCAGGCCCAACAGAGCCAGGATTCAGCCGGGGGTTTTCACAAGGCTGCCTTGAAAACTCTTCTCGGTTGGCAAATATTTAACCAGGGCTGGGCCACAACAGGTCTGGTGGGGAAGGGTGAGCTTTGAGGCAGGAGGGCTGGGAGGAGAGGGCGGGGCTGAGGCAGAGGCCCACAGAAATGCCCCCAAAAAAACGGGTGACCAAAAACCCGCCCAGTGGGGCTGCCCTTTCCTTTACACCTCGAGGCTGCCTGGGTGGGAGGAAGTCGATTCCCATCTTGACACAAACAGAAAGAAACAAAAGCCCTCTCATCCCCTCCTGCCCCCAACCCCGCCTGCCTGGCAGTGGCCCCAGCCCACAGCCCACAGTGTCGGCTTGTTCTGGGAGCCCAGGATGAGGCATCCTTGCCGTCTGGGAACACAGATCCTCACTGGGGAGGGCAGCCCAGGGGGTGCCGAGGCCCCCAGCAGCAGCACCACCCAGAGCAGGACCACACTCCAGGGGGTGGGCACCCAAGGCTGCTGTCCTGAGGGCCCCCCGGCCAAGGCCACACCCGAGGAGAAGGCTGATCTATGACAGTGGTTGTGTAGACACAACCCTCCTTTCCCCTCACACGGAGTCACCCATTGCTGTTGACTTTTTCTCAGCAATGTCCCTGGCCTTCATTCCTTTCTTGTCATCCTCACCACCCCCACAGGAGCCTGAGTCTTAGCCAGCCACCTGTCAAAATTGCCCCAGGCCCCAGAGGAGCATCCACATGCCTGTCCCCAGGTGCTCCTCATACCCCTTCTCTCAGCCACGTCCAGGGCCGAGGCTGGACTGGAAACCCAGGGTGCTCTGCTGTGGCTCATGCACATTGGCAGGTGCCCCCCACAAGCCTGGATCCCTGCCCTGGGCCTGTTTGAGAACCCACCACCAATGTTCCCCTCAGCGTCCAGCCTGGAGTTGGACCTTGAGATATCCAGGAAGAGGCTGTGGTTGAGCCCTTCCCCCAAGATGTCCCCAGTGTCACCACCCAGCCCTGCCCCATCAGACAGGTCACAACCACTGGGGCAGGGCTGAGGACAGGACCCAGCCCAGATCCCATGTCTTCCATCAGCCAGGGCAGACAAAGACAAAATGGCAGATGTCAGGCAAGTCACCAAGGTCAGGCGACGCTCTGAGGCTTCATCACGATGGCCACGAAAGGGTATATGTTGCCCTCATTCATTCATTCAGCAATCCTGGCCACTGGGTACTCAGGAGAGAGTACCCTAATGAGGGAGGCAGATTGTCAACAAAAACTACAATTACTGAGCCCCAACTGGGAGAAGCACAGGCGGTCACAGGAGCCCAGGAAGGCGACTGACCCAGCCTATAGGGTCAAGGAGGCCTCCCAGAGGGAGGTAGCAGCTGAGACACAAAGAGTCCCTGCTAGGGGAGGGAGGACACTGGGAAAGGAGTGTGTGCCAAGCAGAAGACCTGGGAAAGGCCAAGATTCGAACATGCATGAGAGAGTTAATCCATTCTACAAAGATTTATCAGCACGTCCTAGGTCAAGAATGACCCTTCGACAGTACAGTGTCAATTCTGGAACAAGATCTCAGTCCAAATCCTAACACCACCCTTTGCTGGCTATAGGACTTTGAGCAACATGTGGCTCAATTCTCTCTGAACCTCTGTTTCCTCAGCTGTAACATGGGAGTAACAGCAACCTGGCCAGGTGTGGTGGCTCATGCCTGTAATCCCAGCACTTTGGGAGGTCACCTAAGGTCAGGAGTTTGAGACCAACCTGGCCAACATGGTGAAACCCCGTCTCTACTAAAAATACAAAAATTAGCTAGGCATGGTGGCACGTGCCTGTAATCCCAGCTACTCAGGAGGTTGAGGCAGGAGAATCGCTTGAACCTAGGAAGCGGAGGTTGTAGTGAGCTGAGATCATACCACTGCACTCCAGCCTGGGCAACAGAGCAAGACTCCATCTCAAAAAATACAACAACCAAAAAAAGCAGCAACCTGCCAGGCATGGTGGCTCATGCCTGTAATCCCAGCCCTTTGGGAGGCCAAGGTGGGCGGATCACCTGAGGTCAGGAGTTCAAGACCAACCTGACCAACACGGAGAAACCCTGTCTCTACTAAAAATACAAAATTAGCTGGGCGTGGTGGTGCATGCCTATAATCCCAGCTACTCGGGAGGCTGAGGCGGGAGAATCGCTTGAACCCTGGAGGCAGAGGTTGTGGTGAGCTGAGATCACACCATTGCACTCCAGCCTGGGCAACAAGAGCAAAACTCCGCCTCCAAAAAAAAAAAAAAAAGAAACAAAAGAACCAGCAACCTCACGATCCCCCATCTTGCAGAGTATCATAAGGATTCAATGAAATGAATAAACCCACAGAGCCTGGGCAAATGTGGGCTGGTGTTATCAATGGCAGTGATGGAACCTCTCGAAGGAGCTCCATCTGTCCCAGCATTAGTGGCTAGGCCATGAAAGGTCAGGGTGCCCAGTGGCATCTCTCATTAGTGCTCACAGTACTTCTCTGTCCCACGTTTCACACCACGCAATGGGGACCAGAAAAGGGCGACCAGAACAGCAGCTCCCCGGTCCCTCAGCTGGCAGGTCATGAGATTAGAAGATGACATGCTAGGGGTCCAATCTTTCTGGACCCTCATCCCTCAGGTTAGTTCACCAGAAAGGGGAAGTGGAGCGAGAAATATCAATGAAGACTTCTGAAAGCCAACACCCAAAGAATTCGCACACCTGAGAACCTCGGCAGACCATGGCCCCCGTGCTCCGCGACACTGGCAAGGAGGACACTCTGGCCTTGCTGCCTCTCCCTTAGCTGCTGCATCCGTCACCAGAGATGCTGGTTGGGAAAATCAAGGGCCCTGAGTCCTCGTCCAGCTCTGCCGCCAACTCATGTGTGGCCCTGGGCAAGTTCCTGGTCTCTCCAAGACTCTGCTTCTTGTAGGCAGCCTTAGGGGGTGGAGAAGTCCAAAGACCAAAAGTGCTTTGTTGTCACCAATTCCTGAACTCCATGAGGGCTTTCCTGCTGTCTTCTATTTGTACTTCCCTTTTTTTTCTCTTGTCTTATTGCATTGTCGAAGACATCCAGATTGATGCTAATGAAAATACTTCTAGGGTTTCAACATTAAGTTTCAGACTTGCTTGGTATGTGATGAAGGAAGCTGTGATGGGCTGAGTACCACACAGGGGCTGCTCGGGGGAAGGAGGGAGGACTTCATTCCTCTCCCCAAACCTTACAGTTGGACAATTCCCTGGAAAACAGATGCTGGGGAAGCCCAGCCATAGCCACGCCCTAGCCAAAGGGAGCCCATTCTCAAGTCATCCACAGAAGACAGACAGGATCCCAGCAAGGGCTTTTTAACTGCCTCAGATGCCCAGAAGGAGAGGGGACTCTGGGAGGTAGGGAGTGCCTCATCACTGGAGGTGTGCAAGCAGAGGCTGGAGGGTCAAAGAGCACCCACCTCCAAGAATTGTAGTGAGCACTAAATAAGATGTGTGAGACGCACTTGTCACCCTGCCTGACTCCCAGGAAGAGCCCAGTAAATGCCAGCTTCTGTTCCAATAAGAACTAACAGCTAGTAAGTGCGAGTCACTGTGGCCCAACCCCAGTGGAAAAGGACTAAACTCGGATACACAAACCCCACACATCTCATTAGCCAAGAACCCTCTACTGCTAATATCCTTTGCCTAAGTCCAAGTCAGGTTCTTCCCAAACTGCCTCATGACCCCTCCTCACCCACCACTCACACACATGTATGCCCACATGCATGCACTCACATGTGCATGCACACACATGCATATTCACACATGTGCATGCCCACACGTATGACTGACACATGTGCATCCACTCACACACCTATGCATGTTTACACATGTGCACACACATATGTTCACATATGTGTGGATCATGCCCGCAGCTTCTGGCTCGCAGGGTCCTCTCAGCAAGCGGGACTGGGGAGGGGGGATTCTGCCTTCTCAAAGCCAGGGAGGGAAAGAAGGGGGAGAAGAGAACAAGAAAGATTAGCCAATATGAAAACCCACTCGTGTGCTTGCTGCTGCGTCAGAGGAAACCCAATCCCAGGCTGGAATGCCAGGGACCCTTTACATGGATAGAAGGAAAGTTTATTCAAATAACAAGACTCCCTTGATCTGTGCTGTAAGCTTGGCCAGCAGCAGGTGCAGGGCTTGCCCTACCCTGAGGTTACCAGCTGCAGGTGTCCTCAGGCTCCAGAGGGGGCCAGAAGGGGAGGTGGGAGAACGGCTCCCCTCCCAGCCCTGCCAGCCTCCCATTGTCTGTCTCAGGTGCCTGCGTGAACCCATTTGTGCTCCCTGAGAGACCCTGTGCAGCCAATGGGCCCTGTGGTCTTGGTTCGCTTCCCCGGGGGAGTCCCTTGAGGGTGAGTGGGGACCGCCTCAATGTCTCCCCATCACTGGCCAGTGAAATGGGGTGGTGATGCAGGGCTAAGAGCACTGGGCCCCGAGTCTGGGTACCTGACTGTTGCTGAGTGACCCTACACAAGCCCCTCACCCTTCCTGGCTCCCTGTCTCCTCCCTGTACCGTGAAGGGACTGGACACCATGGTGCTGAGCCCTCAACACCCCAATGCCCTCCACCTGGGACATGAGACAACACTCCTTCCCCACACATTGGGAGTCCCAGAGGAGCCCACAATTAAGCTTTGATAGAACTGGCCTGAGTCCCAGCCACCAGCCCAGGGTGCTGAAAAGCACTTTCCCTAACTGTTGCCAGCTCACTCACACAGGTCAGACCCCTCTGTTAGTCATTAGCACAACTTTGCTTTAACACTTCATTGTTCCGTCCCCATTTGCCCTAGGAGGGCAGGGACCCTGTCTGTCTCACTCATAACATATGCCCAACACCTAGCACAGCACTTTGCACGTATATATTTTATCCCCTGACTGTGTGACATTAGACCGGAGCTCTGCAGTTCAGTCTCCCGGGCATGTTAAGACACCAGAGGAGGATGGCATTTTCCCAGAAAGGTTAAACTCTAGCTTGGGGACAGATACTTCCCAGCCCCCAAGGTCCATATAAACCAGGGCCTCTCCAATCCCAGTACGGCCCAAGAGGCAGGACCCTTCCTGCAAAGATGGGGCTGGGTTTGGGGCTGGGCCAGGTCAAGGTCACACATCAGTAGCAGAAAAGGTCACCACCCCGTCATGGAAACTAAGGCAGTCACCTAAGCTCAGATCCTCTGCGTGCTCTCCCTGCTTGGATCCTGTCAAATGATCCGGCACCTGCAAAGAGCTGGGAAACCAGAGCTGGCGGATCCTGCACTTCAACCCCCTGTCCCCTGTGTGCTGGGCCGGTGAAAGGCCTGGGTCTGCCAGCCACTCCCCTGGGGCACACACGTCACTCTGCTTCTGTGTCCCCATTAAGAAAAGGGAAGCCAGTGATCCCCGCCCCACAAAGGGACAGATGGAACGGCACTTTGAAAAAAAAACTACAGGCTGGGTGCGGTGGCTCATGCCTGTAATCCCAACACTTTGGGAGGCCGAGGTGGGTGGGTCACCTGAGGACAGAAGTTGGAGATCAGCCTGGCCAACATAGAGAAACCCCGTCTCTACTAAAAATACAAAATTGGCAGGATGCCGTGGCTCACATCTGTACTCCCACCACTTTGGGAGGCCGAGACAGGCAGATCACCTGAGATCAGGATTTCGAGACTAGCTTGGCCAACATGGTGAAACCCCATCTCTACTAAAAAAACAAAAATTAGCCGGGTATGGTGGTGGGTCACTGTAATCCCAGCTACTCGGGAGGCTGAGGCAGGAGAATCACTTGAACCTGGGAAGCGGAGATTGCAGTGAGCAGTGATCACGCCATTGCACTCCAGCCTGGGCGACAGAGAGAGACTCTGTCTAGAAAATAAATAAATAAATATATATATACAAAATTAGCTGGGCATGGTGGTACACGCCCATAGTCCCAGCTACTTGGGAGACTGAGGCAGGAGAATCACTAGAACCCAGGAGACAGAGGTTGCAGTGAGCCGAGACTGCGCCACTGCACTCCAGCCTGGGCAACAAGAGCAAAACTCCAAAAAAAAAAAGAAAGAAAAGGAAGGGTAGGGAAGGGAAGGGAAAGGAAGGGAAGAGGGGGAGGGGGGAGGGGGGAGGGGAAGGGAAGGGAGGAAAGGAAGGAAAGAAAGGAAAGGAAAGAAAGAAAGAGAAAAAAAACTACCACAGTATCATGCACATGGGAGCTGCTGCCAGGCTGGCAAGAACCACAGCACCGATCTCTGGGAAGTTTTGGTTCCCTCAAAGCCCATGCTGCCTCTGCTCTGGGCCTCTGCAGAGCTGCCCTCTGCCTGTAACTCTCCGCCTGTATCCTTTGTGGCTCACCTGAGAGGTCCCCTCCCATGAGCTCGGTCAGAAGCAGGTGCAGGGCTTGCCCCACCCTCAGGTCACCAGCTGCAGGTGTCCTCAGCTGGGCCTCCCATGACTCTGCAGGTCTGGGTTGGGGCTGCTCCCTGGCTCCCAAAGATGCTCTAAGCCCCCACCTCTGCTGGTGTGCCATGCTGGGTCTGTCTTCCCCAGACAGGGGTCCCCAGGAGGGCGAGGACCATGGCCGCCTCCCCAGTCCCAGCACACGGCCTGACACTGACCAGAGAAGGCTCTCAAACCATGTGAAATCAATGGATTAATCCCATTAATTGATTTAAGCTTTCCAACACAGCACTGTTTACAACAAGAAAAAATAGAGCTGGACGCCATGGCTCATGCCTGTAATCCCAGCAGTTTGGGAGGCTGAGGCAGGAGGATCACTTGAGGCCAGGAGTTTCAGACCAGTCTGGACAACAAAGTTAGAATCCATCTCTACAGAAAATTTTTTTTAAAAATTAGGCTGGGCATGGTGGCTCACGGCCTGTAATCCCAGCACTTTGGGAGGCCCAGGCAGGCGGATCACGAGGTCAGGAGATCGAGATCATCCTGGCTAACACGGTGAAACTCTATCCGTAATAAAAATACAAAAAAATTAGCCGGGCGTGGTGGCAGACGCCTGTAGTCCCAGCTACTCGAGAGGCTGAGGTAGGAGAATGGTGTGAACCTGGGAGGCGGAGCTTGCGGTGAGCCGAGATCGCGCCACTGTACTCCAGCCTGGGCGACAGAGTGAGACTCCATCTCAAAAAAAAAAAAAAAAATTAGCCAGGCATGGTGGCACAAGCCTGTAGTCCCAGCTACTTGGGAGGCTGAGGTGGGAGGATTGCTTGAGCCCAGGAGACTGAGGCTGCAGTTGGCCATGATGGTGCTACTGCTCTCAAGCCTGGGCAACAGAGCAAGATGCCATCTCAAAAAGAAACAAACAAAAAAAGAAAAACAGAAAAAGTCTAACTGCCTGGCAATAAGGCTTTGGCTGAGTAAGTTAAAATACAGACTATTGAGGCGTAATGGAATATTCTTTTGTTTGTTTGTTTGTTTTTGAGACAGAGTCTTTAGTACAGTGGCGTGATCTTGGCTCACCGCAACCTCTGCCTCCCAGGTTCAAGCGATTCTCCTGGATCAGCCTCCCGAGTAGCTGAGATTACAGGCACGCACCACCACACCCAGCTAATTTTTGTATTTTAAGTAGAGACGGGGTTTCACCACGTTGGCCAGGCTGGTCTCCAACTCCTGACCTCAGGTGATCCGCCTGTCTCAGCCTCCCAAAATGCTGGGATTACAGGCATGAGCCACCTCGCCCAGCCATAATGGAATATTTTATATCCATTCAACAAGGAGGAGGTCCACTCCCACTATTAAGGTAGAAGAACAAATTATGTATCAGGAAGGTGCCTGAAAGTCTTTTCTGGGTGGTAGGATTATTGGTGATTTTCATTTTCTTCCCAATATCTGTATTTTCTAATTTTCTTTGACCACTAGATATTGCTTATGTAACAAGAACAATAATAATAAAGGGGGAAAAATAATAAAGAGGGAAGACTGGGGAAGCTCAAAGTTGAAAGGTCAAGCCTCCAGACCTGTGAGAACCTGACCTTTGGCAGATGTTGGCAGGTGGGAGCCACAGTGGGTCTGAGGGGGAGGTCAGAGCTCACTGCCAAGCAACCTGATCTAATACCATCTTGGCCATCAAGTTCAGGCTGCTGAGGCTCCTCCAGTAGGGAAGGAGTTCCCTGGCGGGGGACTGAACCCCAAGGACAGAAATTCTTCCTGAGTATTTGCTGTGTGCCAGGTACCAGGGGTGGCCCTGGCATAAAGCTCACAACAACCCTCTTAAAGGTAGCTGCAACCATCCCCATGCTACAGATGGGTAAGGAGAAGCAGAGAGCTGAGGTCGTCATGGAGACAGGCAAAAGGGAAGCCCTAAGCACAGCAGAATGGAGTCCTCATGCTCAGCCTCATGCAGCGCATGCCTTTGGCCACCCAAGTTCTGTGCCAGGTACCAGCATCCCATGCATATTACCCTGGGGAACTGGAGCTCTGTCTGGCCTGGAGCCCTATCTTGCTCTGTTGCCCAGGCTAGAGAGCAGTAGCATGATCCAGCTAATTGCAGCCTCAACCTCCTAGGCTCAAGCAATCCTCCCACGTCAGCCTCCCAAGTAGCTGGGACTACAGGCTTGTGCCACCATGCCTGGCTAATTGTTTTTAATTAGCAGGGACACCTCTGGACTGGAGGTCTGATGGGCCATAGGCTTTCCCAGTTGGATGGTACCCAACCACTCCTCACCACCCCAATGCCCCCACCCACGCCCAGCCTTCAGCACTCATCACGGAGAGAGACTCCTCATTTGTGGAATCCATCTGCCATCTCTGGGCTAAACTACCACAATCCTATCTGCTCACAGCCACTGGGGGCTCAGAGGCTGGGCACACAGAAAAAGCCTACCTAACACAAGTTTGTTGCTCTCCATGCCCTTGTCACAGAAATTGAGTCCTCGTTCTAAAGTCCAGTTAACAAGTGTTCATGAGAAGGACTCCCCACTCCCCAGTCCCTTTGCCTGGCACTCAAGATTATGCTCACCTCCCCACCTTGGATAAGCAAGGGTCTATGCCAGGCCATGCCCTCGACTCACGCTTACCCCAACTCTGCTAGCTAAAATCCCTCCTGTCCTCGGAGATTCAGCTCAAACACCCCACTTCCAGAATTTTTCCTTCCCTCTTCCCCTCTCTGGAGCCTGTCCTGTGCTTGCAACCCCTTGGGGCTCCAGTCAAGCCAGCATGGCTTAGATTCTGAAGTCAGACAGGAATCAAATTGTTCCACTAAATACAGTCAATAGGGTTATTCTTTTTCTTTTTCTTTTTCTTTTTTTTGCTTTTTGAGACAGGGTCTCACTCTGTCACCCAGGCTGGAGTGCAATGGCATGATCTTGGCTCACCACAACCTCAGCCTCCCAGGTTAAAGCAATCCTCCTGCCTCAGCCTCTTGAGTAGCTGGGACCACAGGCGCGTGCCCCCATGCCCGGTCAATTTTTGTATTTTTAGTAGAGACGGGGTTTCATCATGTTGGCCAGGCTGGTCTCAAACTCCTGACCTCAGGTGATCTGCCCACCTCAGCCTCCCAAAGTGCCAGGATTACAGGCGTGAGCCACCAAAGTGCTGGGATTACAGGCCTGAACCACCGCATCCAGCCAGGTTATTCTTTTTGATTTAACACGCTCGCTGTAAAAAAAAAAAAAAACAAAAAATAAACAACAATAACAACAACAAAAATCAGAAGAGAATGAAAAAGTTTAAATAATCCATTATCCTGCCACCCCAAAATAACCTCTATTTCTATTTTGGTGAATTTCTTTCCTTATTTTGTTCTATGCCTATACAAACATACACACTTTCAGACATACAAAACGGAATCATCACTTTTAATGGCTACATATTACGCCACTGAACATGCCTGCTAATACATTGTTTCCATTACATCCCCCAGGCTGTAATGTAACCATTTTGTTACCTAATGGGGTACATTCTAGATGTGAAATGTGGGGGTGGGTTTCTCCCAGGGCTTTGGGCCACCTTTTTGCTGTCCTGTGTATTGGTGGTGGGAGTGCGGAGGGGGACGACCACCCTTGCCAGCCCCCATTTCCTGCCTAGCCTTTAGAAGGTCCTAATACTTCAGTCACAGCAGTTTCCAGACCCCATAGTTCCGTCTAGGGACACACAAAGGAGGGATTCAGGACAACAAACCCAGCTCTCACTGCGGTTCCACAGTCCCCAGGCTAAAATCCCCATGCCAGCCCACCCACCCAGAACCATGGGGGGCCAGTGGCAGACCCCGGGCCTCCTGAACAGCACACCTTAGAGTGAGGAGTGGCAGCTCACGTCTGTAATCCCAGAACTTTGGGAGGCCAAGGCAGGCAGATCACTCGAACAGCACACATCTAAGACCGGTGATGAGATCCTGAGGCCCCAGGTGGGCACAGGACTTGCCACAGAGCTGAACCTGCTCCCTTTCCCACTCGGAGGGCTGTGTTTCCTCTTCTGTGACAGGAAAGCTAACCACAGCTGTGGAGATCCCGGGACACGTGAGCTCCCAGGGAAGACTGGCCATTTCTTTATAGCAATTTGCCCTCTGGTAATGATTTTAATTAATGACTGAGTGGTAATTGTTCGGTGTGTCTCCTGACCAGCCAGGAGCTCTACAAGGGCAGAACCAGGGTGAGACTGACTAGGCTGTTTCAGCCGCACCAGCTCAGATCCAAGCCCTGGGTGGACCCTCAGTGGGTGCCCGCCCCAGGCCTGACACACAGGGGGTCACCAAGACCAGGGCCCAGGTGTCCACCCTGCCCTACCCCCACCCCTCCATCCCTGCCTGTCACGCTCAGAAGCTGCAGAAGGCCAGGAATAGAGAGGAACCCAGAGAGAGAGCCGGTCAATCCAAGAAAGACTCTCTACCCGCCTCACCCTCGGGGCTCAAGGACAAGAATGAAGGGCTCAAAGCCAGTGAGTCATGCTTCGAGGAATACAGGCAGGAGGAAGGAAGTTGTGGATGGCCACACGGCTTCGTGTCTGCGGGTCTGAGACACAGAGGGGCCCAAACCACTCCTTCCACAAGGGCAGGGGGAAACTCACCACTCCAAACCCCTCCCACATCTGCCCTTTCCCTCTGTAACCACCCCCACCAACCACACACACACACATTCTGCACCTACCAGGCCCTTCATCCAGAGAGCTTTGGGATCCCCATGCTCCCAGGATGTAGGACCTTGCGATGGCATGCATCCATTCATTCGTTCCTGCTAGGGAACTAAAACAATTTGCACTAACAAATGTTCATTACAGTTATTGACTCCTGAGTATTTCTTGTGCTTTACACACATAATTTTTTAATAACCTTTACAATCCAGTGGGTTAGAAGTATTATCATGCCCATTTTACAGCTAATGAAACTAAGGCATAAAGTGTCACGGCACCTGACCTAGTGGCACTTGTTCAGCTGCTGGTGGAGCAAGTCTGAGCTGTGAGGCCACCTGTCTGCCTCAGGGGAGCCCAAGGTGAGTGAGCCCTCAGGTACTTGTATCATAGATGGGAATTAGAATCACAACCATGGGGCCGGGCGCGGTGGCTCACGCCTGTAATCCCAGCACTTTGGGAGGCCGAGGCAGGCGGATCATGAGGTCAGGAGATCAAGACCATCCTGGCTAACACGGTGAAACCCCGTCTCTACTAAAAATACAAAAATAAATTAGCCGGGCGTGGTGGCGGGCGCCTGTAGTCCCAGCTACTCAGGAGGCTGAGGCAGGAGAATGGCATGAACCCAGGAGGCGGAACTTGTGGTGAGCCGAGATCGCGCCACTGCACTCCAGCCTGGGTGACAGAGCAAGACAACGTCTCAAAAAAAAAAAAAAAAAAGAATCACAACCATGGGCTGGGCATGGTGACTCAAACACCGGTGATCCCAGCACTTTGGGAGGCCAGGCAGGAGGACTGCTTAGCTCAGGAGTTTGAGACCAGCCTGGGTAACACAGAAAGACTCTGCCTATACAAAATATAAAAATAAATTAGCCCCATGTGATGGTGCACACCTGGGATCCCAGCTACTGGGAAGACTGAGGCAGAAGGATTGCTGGAGCCCGAGGGTCAAGGCTGCAGTAAGCTATGATTGCAATACTGTACTCCAGCCTGGGCAATAGTGCAAGACCCTGTCTCAAAAACAAAAACAAAAAAGAATCACAATCATGTGAGAAGCGCTACAGGTACACACAGGTGGCCAAGGGGCTGTGGGAGCTCAGAGGAAAAGTCTGATCCAGCCTGCCAGGAGTGGGGCTACTGGCTGCAGGGCTCAGTCTGTGAGGGCACTTCAGGGTCTGGAATTGACCTTGAGGACACAGGGCAGCCTGGAAGGGTCAGTCTGAAGGAGGGTGACACAGGGTTAGTAGCAAGGTCACTCTACTACCAGAGGCTCTTACCCAACCCCTCCATTGAACCATGGGGGAAACTGAGGCCTGGAGGAGAGGCAGTTCACTCAAGGCCACAGAGGTCTGAAGCTGGACTGGCCTCCCATCTACGGAGTTGGATTCCCAGAAACCACACAGGGGACTGCAGGAAGAGGGGAGGGAGGGCGGGGGCTCAGCCCCAACTGCACAGGAAGTCTGCCAGGCTCCACCCGGGGGCCTCCAAGCAGGGCAAGCCACCCAGCCCCCAGCCTGCAGGGCAGGCACCAGAAACAGCTCCTCTCAGATTCTGCCACAGTCTCAGCAGGAAGACAGGAAAGCTGAGCTGGGCAGCCTGCTCTAGCCGGGCCGGGATTGGAGGTTTGGTCTCCCAGGACCAGGCCAGCTCTCAGGTCACTGAGAAAGTCACTCCTCTGCTCCAAGAGGGGCCCCTGCCTCTGACCAGAGAGAAATGAAGAGTTTCTGAGATCCCAGTTGGCCTCGGGTCAGGGTGAGAGAAAGGGCTCAGTGTATTCAAATAGTTGGCTCAAATCTTTCCCCACCCTGCCACCCTCCTTGAGAGATGGGGTCACCTCCACTCTAAAGATGGAGAACTGAGGCCCAGAGAGAGACGCCCCTTGAGGTCACACAGTGAGCTGTGACTGCCCCAAGCTGGGCCAGGAGAGCTGACCCCAGGAGAGTCCTAAGGGGTCAGACCCTATCCCCTTGGAAGGAGGGGCTGCCCCTTTCCCCCTCCCCTTTTCCTGGCGGCCTGAAATACAGGAGTGGGGGTGGGAGGGGAGTGTGGCTTTGGCTTTTTAAGTCCAACACAGCCCCTCACTGTCTGTGCACAGACAGGCCTGGGCTGGCTCCTCGGACACAGGCCCATCTGTGAGGCCCCCACAGGGCTTGCTGCTCTCCCGGAGAGCTTGTTTGTTTACCCAGTTTTCATAATTATAAGTTCTGCAGCCCCACCCGGCCCAATCACTCCTTCCCTGACCATCCCTTGCCATCTGGGGCCCTGCACGGGTGCGCGGGGCAGGAGGAAGAAGTCGGAGAGGGAAAAGCTTCATGCTGGGGTCAAGGCCCTGGGTTCCAGCCAAGCTCTGCTGCCCCTGAGAGCATAGGCATGTCCCTTCCTCTTCCTGGGCCTCAGTTTACTCGGGCATGAGAAAAAGGAGGGGATTGGTTAAAGGAGCTCATGGGGTCCTCCAGGGCTAGGAGGAGGAGGGGTCTGGGCCTGGAAAGGAAAAGCAGACACTTCTCATCAGCACCTCAAAAATCAAGGCAGGGCTGGGTGAGAGGCAGACACCCCCAGCCCACGAGGCCTGCCCGTCCCAAAGCTCAAACCCAGCTCTCTTTTCTACCCTTCGCCTCCCAGAGAACACTGCACTCAAAAAAAGCAAAAACGAAAAGCAAAACAGAAGTGCAATTGTCAGCTCCCTCCTCCTCTAGATGCCTGAATCACCCCTTAAATCTCTGACAGGCCAGGCAAATGACACACAGCTTCCCTAAGAACTCAGCAAAAATGCAACTGCCATTTACTGGGCACCCTGCACAGGCCAGGAACTGCGTAGTGCACATCCCAGAACCTTCACCCAGCCCAAAGGCAGGGACCACCAGTCCCATCTTAGCGGCAGCTGGACCTCCAAGGAGGAGAGCTGTGTGCCAAAGGCCACACGGCTTTCACTGGCGGAAGCATACTGCCACCAGGTCAAGACCAGACACACTGCCTCTTGAGATGGGCCGCCTGAGTGTCGAAACCAACATACACTCCGGGAAACATAAAGATCCACAGACTTTGTACCATGAGCCACAGCACATCCAGCACGATGGAACCTTCTTGGCTGGCATGAGTTCCACGAGATCAGGGCTCATGTCACTGCTTCGTCCCCAGTTCCCAGCTCAGGTCAGGCACAGGACAGCTTTCAGAGCAAGCTCTTCCTTCAACGGCAAGATGGCCTCCTACAATATGGAGGTGCTGCACCTGCTCTGTGCCTTTAGTGCAACCTAAGGCCCACAGGTTCCCAGGAGGTCAGAGCTGGAAGGGCATGCCCCTTGCACAGATAGGCAAAGTGAGGAGGAGGCACAGAGAGAAGAAAGGGCTTGCCAGAGGTTGCCAGGCACCCATCCTGGGGAGCCTGCCTCCTAGCCCACACCTACCAGTGGCTCCTGGCAGGTGGAATAAATCAGAGGTGAGTGGAGCACGAGTGGGTGGGCGGCTTCTTCCCAAGGGGCTCCTTTTCTAGAAGGTGCTAAGCTTCACAAATTCAGCTGGATGCAAATAGTTCTGCTCAGCATGGGGCATGGGAAAGACGGATGGCAGCTGCAGTTGGCTTGGCCACAGACAGACGGGTGGGAAAGTGGGGTCTGCACTTTGCAAACCACAGTTCATTCTTCCTTGCCTCCTGGACGCCCAGTTACCCCTTGGGCCTCCACGCCTGCACGTGGACCCTCCACCCAGCACTCAGGCCAACACACAGCATTTCCGGTCTGCAAGAGGAGGGCCTCCCTTGGCCAATGTCCTGTGTGAGCCACACATAACAGTAACAGCGGATGAACCAGGAGCTGATGTTCCCTGAGCGTGAAGAGCTCCAGCCACATCATCTCATCGACCCTACACAACAGCCTCGGGCGCCTGGGATACTGTTGTGCCCACTTTACAGATGAGGAATTTGAGGTCCAGAGAAGGGAGGGCAGCTGCCAAACGACAGGGCAGTCCTGACAGCATCTCAAAACCAGGTCCTCCGACTCCCGGCCTCTTTCTACTCTGCCCTTGGAGGGGAAGAAGGTTCTCATTTTCAGGGCTGCCTGGGAAGGGAGTGAGTTTCCTGTTACTGGAAGAGTGGGAGCGGAGGCTGCAAGACCAGTGGTTGGAGGTCTGCCTTGATAAAACAACCTACAGAATCTGGACAGGTTTCCCTGTAGCCAAGAGTCACGGACATCAGCTCGCCCCAGCCCTGCACAGCACCATCACTGAGGCCTGGCCACGCCACCTCTCTGTACACACATGTCCCTCACTGCACCTGACCCCCACCCATGCAGGTCCAGTTCCTCTCACCACGGGGTTCACCTCCTCCCATCCACACTTACAGCTGACCTACCGGTGCCACTTCTGCCTGAAAATGCCCCCAAGGCCTCCCCAGGACCCTCAGGACAAAAGCCCCTCCTTTCTAAGACCAGCCCTTGTGGTTCCCTCTACCTCCCCCATCCTGAGTCCCAGCAGGACTGGCCCACCCCAGGCCAGTCTCTCTTACACCTTCCCGAGGAAGGCCTTTCCCTTTGGGTAAACTGCTTGCCCTGAGGAGGGACGGCCAGCCAGGAAGCACACGCAGGCAGGCACCATGTGATTGTGCAGCTGCGTGTCCCTGGTGCCCAGCACAGCGCCGGGCACACAGTAGGTGTTCAATAACTATTGATTGAATTAATACAAGAAATAAGGACTATGTGTGTCAGGGGCCAGAGCTCATCACACACCTTGATGGTCTCACAGGCATGCACATCTATTTCTACATAGAAGTCATCCAGCCCTGCCTTTGGAAGGCATCTTCAGACCCCTACAAAAGAGTTTTCAGAGGCAGAGAATTCCCAAGAGTAGATACTGGCCTTGAGGTCACAGATGGGGAAAAAAGGCACAGAGAGGCATGGCCATTGGGTCCAGAGTCACATAGCAAGTGGTCAATGGGACCAGGCTTCAGGCTTACAAGCCTTGTTCTTGACACATGGGTGGGCAAGGAGGGAGCATGTTCCCATCCATCTTCTCACCCTTTTCCTCTGTGCACTGCCAAATGCCAGGCACAGAGTGGATGCTGCTGCCGAGTGACTGACCTTGCTAGAACCATAGCCCCATCCCACTGCCCTCCAAGAACTCGCTAAATACCCCAGGTGTCCAGGGCCACAGGCTGGTGCTCCTCTGACCTTGGAAGGGAAGAAGGTTCTCATATTTAGGGCTGCCTAGGAAGGGAGTGGGTCATGTCAACTTCCTGGAGCACATGGCAGGGAGCAGGGGGTGCATGAGGCCACAGACGGACCAGACACATCTCCCTGGGTGTCAAGTTAGCTCAATAAAGTCACAATCATAACAGCTACCACTCACATATTGTCACCTCCCACCAACACTGTTCTGCACCAACCAGGGGACTTGACCCTCACACCTCGAGATGCCAGAACTATCATCCTCATGGAAGGAAGGCTGTGAGGCTCAGAAAGGGTGACTGACTTGCCCCCAGACACCAGTCCATCCAGTGGCAGAGCCAGGACTCGAATCCAAGCAGTCTGACTGGAAAGCCTTCCCCAAAACCTCTGGGCTCCCTGCTTCTTCAGGCTCACCATCCACTATGTCACCAGGCAGGCCCCTTCACCTCTGTGGGCCAGAAGCAGCCCAGCTCCAAAAAAACAGGACCAGTCCCAGGGGGTGGACACTTCCTGTTCTTCCAGTTTTAAAATCTGTGAGATCAAAAGATTGTAGCCTTCCATGACTCAGGCCCTAAGATTCTACCAGGAGAAGAGAATGGCTTTGCTCCACCCTTACGGGTTTTAAACCTAGGCATCTGCCCTGACTCCTTCCTTAAACCTCTGCCCAGCAGCGTCTACACAACAGCCTTCTTCCTCCAGCACAGAAGTGGATGGGGTGGGGCAGGGGAAGGAAAAAGCAGTGCAGGAATTTCTGCAACCGCAGGATGATGCTTGCAGGAGCCCGGGGTGGAGTGAGTCATGAGCTCTGCCCGTGGGGAAGGAGGGGGGTGGGCGCAGGGAAGGAGAACGGGGCTGGTCAGAGGCTGTGAGTCTCAGACTGAGTAATGATGGGTGGGATAGATTTGTGCAACCTATGGGAGGCAGTCTGACACGAGCTGCTGTATTCCCACTTGGCTCCTCCTCCCACTTCCTTTCCCCACCTCCAAAAGCTTACCTCTCTAGGAGGCCTCTTTCAGTGTCCCCCTACCCAATCTGGACACCACGGACAACATAGTCATAGTGGAACGTGGTTTAAACAGCTAAGGCCTTGGACTACTCAGTCCAAGCCTGCCACTGAGGTGCGGATTCAATGAGATAATACAGACAAAGGAAGGCTTGGCACATAGCAAGTCCTCAGTTAAACCGTTGCTAATCTTTACAGTTATCACCCTGAGCCTGATTATCTATTTGAGGACAGAGGGACATTTTCAAATAGAATAAAATGAAGCCTTTGGGGATGCTTCCAGGGAGGTTTTAATGACCTGGGAGAGACGTTTATTATAAATCACGTAGTGAAAGAAGCGAGACAGAAACTTTGGTCTCAGCAAAGTGTAATGATCGCCACAGAAGGGAAGTACCTCCAGAGGATGAAGTGGTTATCGCAGGATGGCGGGTGAATGGTTCCTATTCCTGTTTTTCCACTTCACTCCTCAGACAGCAGGGAGGGCAGCCATGGCCCAGCGTGGGTTTAGAAAGGTCTCTTTGGCAGTGTGTGTGGGAAGGACTAGAGGCTCCGAGGAGGCTGGAGCAGCTCCGAGTAGGCGAGGCCGGCACTCAGGCCCCAGCAGTGGGAAAGGAACAGAGTCGGGGGAACTAGAGGAGGCTGGATGGAGGGGAAGGCAGGGTCAAAGCCAACAAAAGCATGTTATGTAAGACTCAACAGAGAGACACCAGCATCCTCAGATGCTTCACCCCCAGGGGCTGACCCAGACCTTGGCTAAGGGCAGCAGCCCGGGCCCAGGCACTGCTTCCGGCCAGCCTGGTCTCTCTGCAAAGTCCAGGGGAGCAATGAGGAAGCCACATAGCAGGGTGAGGGGTGGCAAAAGGTGGAACCCCTCCATCCCTTCACTCTTGGCACCTACAGCCACTTCCCAAATGTTGAGAGGCAGTTTTTTTTTTTTTTTTTTTTTGAGACAAGAGTCTCACTCTGTCACCCAGGCTGGAGCGCAATGGCACGATCTTGTCTCACTGCAACCTCCGCCTCCCGGGTTCAAGCGATTCCTGTGCCTCAGCTTCCCAAATAGCTGGGACTATACGCACGCACCACCAGGCCTGGCTAATTTTTTTAGTAGAGACGGGGTTTCATCATGTTTGCCCGGCTAGTCTCAAACTCTTGACTTCAGGTGATCCGCCTGCCTCGGTCTCCCAAAGTGCTGGAATCATAGGCGTGAGTCACCACACCCAGAAGAGAGGTACGTTTTTAAAATAACTTTGGAAAAAGGCATTATTTGTTTTGCTCAATAAATAATTAAGACACCCTTCTCATATCTGGTTGTCAAAAGGAGGAAAATGCTCAATGCTAAGGTCCACCTTGGCAGGACAGTGTCAAACGTCTGCTGCCTTCTTAAAGGCTATGTGTCCGTCTATCAAAAGGTGACCCAGGCCAGGCTTGGTGGCTCACGCCTGTAATCCCAGCACTTTGGCAGGCAGAGGCAGGTGTATCACCTGAGGTCAAGAGTTCGAGACCAGCTTGACCAATATGGTGAAACCCTGTCTCTACTAAAAATACAAAAATTAGGCCAGGTGCGGTGGCTCAAGCCTTTAATTCCAGCACTTTGGGAGGCTGAGACAGGCAGATCACTAGGTCAGGAGATCGAGACCATCCTGGCTAACACGGTGAAACCCCGTCTCTACTAAAAAATACAAAAAACTAGCCAGGCGAGGTGGCAGGCGCCTGTAGTCCCAGGTACTCAGGAGCCTGAGGCAGGAGAATGGCATAAACCTGGGAGGCGGAGCTTGCAGTGAGCTGAGATCCAGCCACTGCACTCCAGCCTGGATGACAGAGCGAGACTCCGTCTCAAAAAAACAAAAAACAAAAAACAAAAATTAGCCAGGCGTGGTGGTGGGCGCCTGTAGTCCCAGCTACTCAGGAGGCTGAGACAGGAGAATTGCTTGAACCCAGGAGGCAGAGGTGGCAATGAGCCGAGATCATGCCACTGCACTCCTGCCTGGGCTACAAAGCGAGACTCCGTCTCAAAAAGAAAAAAAAAAATGACCCAGGAGTTCTATTTCAGGGCCTCTCTGATACTGGAACATTACCAGGTTTGTACCAGCAGGTTCAAGCAGCACTATGAGTACTAGCAAAATGCTGGGAACAACCCAAATGACCATTCACAAGGGGCTGGTTAAATGAAGCATCCATGCACAGAAACGAACTCACCAAAAGAATGAGGTAGTCTTGTGTGTTCTGACACAGAAAGATGTCCACCAGTTTACCAAGTGAAAAAAATCAAACCACAGAAGCATTGAGTAAGATCTCTTTTTATAGGTCGGGCGCAGTGGCTCACACCTGTAATCCCAGCACTTTGGGAGGTCGAGGTGGGTGGATCACCTGAGGTCAGGAGTTTGAGACCAGCCTGGCCAACATGGTGAAACTGTCTCTGCTAAAAATACAAAAATTATCTGGGCATGATGGTGCACGCCTGTAATCCCAGCTACTCAAGAGACTGGGGCAGGAGAACTGCTTGAACCTGGGAGACGGAGGTTGCAGTGAGCTGAGATCTTGCCACTGCACTCTAGCCTGAGCGACAAAGTGAGACTTCATCTCAAAAAAAAAAAAAAAAAAAAAAAAAAAAAATCTCTTTTTATAAACCAGGCTATTATGAGCATGTAGAAAGAGAGGTAGGTTTGGAAACGGTGACACACCACACTTAAGTGACTTCTTCTGGGAAGTGAGATTTAAGGGAGAAAGATGGAGGGTGCTTTTGTTTTTTATTTTACCCTCCTAAATTGTTTGTGCATGTGTTACTTTTGCTCAGGCAATCCTTCCACCTCAGCCTCCCGTGTAGCTGGAACCACAGGCACACATGATCATGCCCGGCTAATGTTTTGTATTTTTACTAGAGACAGGGGCTTTGCCATGTTGCCCAGGCTGGTCTTGAACTCCCCAGTTCAAGCAATCCACCCTCCTCAGCCTCCCAAAGTGCTGAGATTACAGGTGTGAGCCACGACGCCTGGCCTGTGCATACATTACTTTTGCAATTAGACAAAATGTTCAGTGGTTGCCTAGAGTTAGGAGGGACTAGGAGGAAACAGGAGCAACTACTAAGGGAGTAAGAATAAGGGGTTTCTTTCAGGGCTGATGAAAACGCTCCAACTTTGACGATAGCAAAGGTTGTGCAATTCTGTGAATATACTAAAAACCACTGAAGTGTACACTTTAGGTGGATGAATTGTATGGTAGGTGAATTATGCCTCAATAAAGCTGTTATTTTTGACTGGGTGTGGTGGTTCACACCTGTAATCTTGGCACTTTGGGAGGCTGAGAAGGGCAGATCACCTGAGGTCAGGAGTTCAAGACCAGCCTGACCAGTATGGTGAAATCCCCATCTCCACTAAAAATACAAAAATCAGTCGAGCATGGTGGTGCGTACCTGTAACAGAGGGCTGAGGCAGAAGAATCGCTTGAACCCAGGAGGTGGAGGTTGCAGTGGGCTGAGATTGTGCCACTGGACTCCAACCTGGGAGAGAGAGTGAGACTCTGTCTCCAAAAAAATAAAAAGATGTTAGCTGAGGGGCAGGAAGCTCACACCTGTAATCCTAGCACTTTGGGAGGCCAAGGCTCCCAGAGGAGACTTGCTTGATCTCAAAGGAGGATTGCTTGAGCCCAGGAGTTCAAGACCAGCCTGGGCAACGTAGGGAGACCCTGCCTCACACACACACACACAAATTAGCTCGGCATGGTGGCGCATGCCTGTAGTCCCAGCTACTTGGGAGGCTGAGGTGGGAGGATCACTTGAGCCCAGGAGGTCAAGGCTGCAGTTAGCTATGATGATGCCACTGCACTCCAGCCTGGGTGACAGAGCAAGACCCTGTCTCAGAAAAAAAAAAAATGATACTCCAAGGTTGCAGAAGTTATATTGGGACCTTGAGCTGGCTTCAGTCTGGGGGAGATTTGTGGGGAAAATTTGGGATTGTTAGACCCTCAGAGCTGAAAGGGACTTCAGCCATCGAGTAGCCCACCCACTTCGGTTCACAACTAGGGAAACTGAGACCCAGGGAGAGGAAGTGGCCTGCCCAAGGATCCTGAGGCCTCCCAGCTCCCGGGCCAGGGCTTCTTCCTCCCCGCACACTCCCTCGTGTAAGGAGGCGGGAGTCATCCTGCCACCAGCCCCGCAGGGCTCCTGATGTGGAAACAAGCCTCTGCTTGCCAGGGGCTTTGAAATCCCAGGATGAAAGGTGCCGTGGCAGCAAAACAGCACCGTGGCCGGGAGCACGCCTGACCTTTGCCAGGACTTGCAGGCAGGCTGGCATTCACCTGCTTACCTGCTTGGGGCGGACACAAAGCTACAGGTCAAACCTCGGAACCCTAACAGGCCTGGGAGCTCAGAGCAGTATGGGAAGCGATGTCTCTAACTCTGACATTTCTACTGGGGCAGAGAACAAGGCCTCAGGTAGGGAGGGCTCTGGAATTTTAATTGCCGGCTTTGAGAGTACCTACTGCTCCTTGGGTGGGGTGAAGAGGGTGCCTGGATCACTGGAGGCGGCAAATACACGCCCTCATTCCCTTCCAGCAGAGATTTCTAAGGCAGTTCACTTCCTATGGAGGAGGCTAGGAGGCTTCCCGGCTGCCCCCTTCCAACACCCCACCCCTCCACATCAGGAACTCTCCTCAGGTGAGTCTGGACCAGGAATTCGAGGCGTTTAAAGAGGGTTATAAATAGCACTGAAGTGTGGAGAAGAGAGAGACCAGCAGGCTCTGAGTGGGCACAACTTTCTTCCACCCAGCCTGGTACCCAGAAAACAAATCCAACCCTCTCCAGTAAAGGACACTTCACCTTCTGTGGTCTCAGTCCACTCCCCTGTAACATGCCAGGGGAGAGAGGGTGGGCTGGCAATTCTCAGCCCAGGAGACAGGAAGACAGGGAGGCCCAGCACTGAGTATGGGGAGAGGAAAAACCCCACCGAACGCATGGCACACCCCACCCAGGCCACTCGAGGGGCCTCAACAGGAGGTCCTGAATGGAGGGACTGTTACAGAGCCCCAGGAGGCTGCTGTGACAGGGAGGGGACAGGAAGGCTCCGCCCTGGCCCTTCCTCCTCCCTGAGTCCGGACCTGGTCCTACAAGGAGGCTTTCCAGGACTTAACCCCACACTGGTGAGAGGCTAGAGAGGGTCCGATTCATTTGCACATCACCCCAATCACCCCTGTGCCCAGCCAGCCCCAGGCCTAGAAAAAGGGAGGGACTCTGGCCTTAGGACTTGGCCCAGGACCACAGTCATTTGGCAGACCTCCCCAGCACCTCCCTGGTGCCCAGCATGGGTGCGGCCCTGGAGACATGGAGTTAAAGGACACCTGGCCGCTGCTCTCAGGGCTTCTTGCTCTCAAAGGAGCGTGGAGAACACGGTGGTGAAATTCTACAGGACACAAAAATAAGTGCAGGCAGACGCGGTGCTCAGGGCCCACTAGACAGTGAGGGGCAACCCACCTGAACCGTCATCCCACGTATAAATGCCTCTCTGATGCCAGGCTCTGTGCTAAGCAAGCCATATGAGTTACTTCACATAAGCCTCCCAACAACTCATTAATAAGGAAGAAAGCACTGACCCCATTTCAAAGAGGAGAAAACCAAGGTGTACAGGACTGATGTCTGGGGAGCAAATGCTGGGATTCCACCCAGGGCAGCTCCACCAGCCAGGAGAGCTCGGCCAGAGAAGAGTTTCTCAGGCAGCCGAGATCCTCATCCTATCTCCACCTTCTCCAGAGTCTGTGGGGAAAAGGAACCCAGGCCTCCACTGCAGCTCCGGCTTCCCCAGGAGCCTTGGGGACAGCTGTCCTTGGAAGAAGTGGCCACTGTTCAGTAATAGGCTGAGAGCAGGGTTGGCTGAAGGACGGGGTTGAAGAGGCTGGCGACTGGCCCTGAGGGCCCCCCACTCTGGTGACCAGTCCCCTGGCCCCTGCTGCTGGCAGAGGCAGCCTGCTGTCTGAGCCAAAGGACATGGAACCCCACCGCCTCCGGGGCGCCCTATCCATCCCTGGCCCCGCTCCCCAGGATCAGTCCCGGGCCTTCATGGGCCCGTCCTCAGGAAGCCTCCGCCACGTGTACCAGGGCTGGGGCCCGGCAGAGCCGGGGACGGGACGGCTGGGGAGAAAGGTGAGCGCGCGCTGGCTGGGTCAGGGAGATCCCAAAGCTGATAGCGGACGGGCTTGGAACGCTTCTGGGCGGGGACAGTCAAGGGTGGGTGGCAGGCTGCGACCCCTGTCCCAGCTCGGCCAGGGGTTGTAGGCTGAGGGTCCGCCAAGCCCGGGATCCGAAGGGGTTCCGGGACAGAAGGGGTTCCGAGTCCCCTTGAGCGGGGAAAGGTGGCGCTCAGAAGAGCGCGGGAAGGGGCGCCCAGGCTCGGAGGGAACGAGCTCTGACGCTGGGCGCGCTCCCTGGCGGCTCCCACCCGCCCGGCCTGACTCCCGGAGCTCCCGGCCCCGGCGCCGACTGCTGGCCGGGGCGGGGGCGTGGTCCGGGGGTTCTGGCGGGACCCTGGGCGCGCGTGGCGCTGCGCGACCCTCACCTGCGATGTGCTGGCGCCGGGCGTCGTCCAGGTGTGTGGACAGCACGTCTCCCATGGCCAGGAGTCGTCGCGGCCGGATCCGGCCGACGCCGCTGCTGTTGCCCGCGCTGCTCAGGCGGACGCCGCTGGCGCCATGGAGCCCGGCCCGCCCTGCTTCCCCCGCTCCCGCCGCTCCCGACGCCCGGCTGCGGCTTCCGCTCCGGCTCCGCTCCCGGTCCGGCCCCGTCCCACCCGCGGGCAGCCTTGGCCCCCTCCCCGCCCTCGGCCCTGCACCCCTGCGCCCCGCCCCACCAGGCCACGCCCCCGCAGGGCAACCCCGCCCCCTCCCCGCCCGCTGCCCTGCACCCCTGCGCCCGCCGAGCCCCACCCCGCCCCGCCCTCGGTCCTGTACCCCTGCGCCCCACCCAGCCCCTCCAGGGCCCGCTCCGTATGCCCCGCCCCCTCCTCTGCCTCGGGCGGGCGGGGCACAGGGGCCGGGGACGCCGGGACCGCCCTGGAGACGGAGACAAAGAGAAGGTCCCAGAAAGGGAGACCGCGGAGAGACGCGCGGAGAGTGTACCCGCCCTGTACCTAAGCAGAGAAAGAGACGGGGCTGGTGCGGGCATCTGAAAAGCTGGGGGTGCTCTGAGGGACTCCAGCCTGAGTGTCACCCCCCTCCCCTCCCCAACCCTGCCCGCGAGGGAAAAGAATCGCTCCGAGGAGGATGTGGGGCACTGGCAGGGGACGCCTGGATCTACGGACTGGAATTCGGCGTTCGCCCCCTCCTCTTCCCTGAACAGTGCTCCCTGCCCCCCCCCCAGTCCCCCTCCCGCCACTGTCCGCGCTCAGGAAGTTCCCTGGCCTTGATTCGACCTGCCCCAGAAGGTGTGCCGGCCGGTCTTGCACAATGGCTGTAGGAAGGGGATGGGGAAGGCTCTGGCCCGAAGGCACCCCCGCCCCAGTGCTAGGCGGGCTTGCCTCAGGCCCAGCATATGGACATTTCACGCGGGAGGCGGCTTTAGGGACAGAGCAAATCAGAAAAGGAAAAAGCAGTAGTACTTTACAGTTTGCAAAAGACTACCGGAATCAAAACCTGGAGACCGACATGGCACCAGCCTGTGGGGCTGGGCATGGGTGGGTCACAGTGCCAGGGGAATGTGTTTCACATCCCAAGCTGGCAGGGGAGACAGTCAAGTTAACAAGAGGAATCCCCAGATCTCAATCCTTCCTTGGCTGCTGGTGCTCAGATCTCCTGATCTGCACCTGGACAAGGCCATCCACTTTCTGCTTGTTGACCCCTGGTAACTAAGCACTCACCACTTCTCTCATGCATTTCACCCTGTTATTGGACAGCTCTTAGTGTAACTGTGGCATAAGGCAGGAAGTGATGATGATAACAGTTAAATTTGCTGAGCACCTGTACTTCAGGCCTGTGCACACCACAGGAGGTAGGTTTGAAATGGATTAAAGTGATGCAGGTGTTCATTCACGCATTCAGTCACTTACCAGTCATTCAGCAAGGGTGGTCAACACCTGTGTGTCAGGCCCTCTGCTAGATGCTGGGGGTGAAAAGAGGAGGAAGCCCAAGCTGCCCTCCCCTCTGTGACCCTGGACAAGTGACATTACCTCTTTGAACTTCAACTACCTTGTCTGTCAAAAGAGAATGACGCTTTTTGGGGGAGGGTTAAATGATATTAACAAAATGCCCAGCATAGTGCCTGGCACCAGGGTCCATCATCTCTCAATAAACAGAACGTGTCATCCTATTATTCATAGTCCCTGCCCTCAAGAGCTTAGAGAAGCTTGAGAAAGGAGCAGAACATTCTGTTTTAAGGGAAATCACAGAGAGGGTAGGAACAGAACTGGAAGTTGAAAAACAAGACTTTTGACAGCAGATATTGAGAAACAGCATTCCAAGGAGTGGGGACAGCATGGGCAGGGGCCCGGCCTTTGAAGCACAGGATGCATTCATGCGTCAAAGAGTCATCATCAGGTGGAGTTGAAGTCATGCTGGCAGAGATCACTAGTTTCCTTTTATAGAGGTGGAAACTGAGGCCCAGAGAGAGAAAGTGACTTGCTAAGGGCACACAGTGAGGCAGAGGGAGAACCCGGCCAAAGGTCAAGTCTTCTGGCACCCAGTGTCTGATTCTCTCTGCGCAACCAGAAGCAAGTGATGCTGATAACTTCGTTTCATTTTTCCCATAGCCCAAACTGTAGGATCTGTTCTGCTCAGGGAGGAGTAAGCTGGAGCTAGTTGGTGCTAGCTGGCATCTGGACACCAGAGGCATCTTCTCGGCTGGGCTGGAGACCTAGGCCAGATTGGGTAGAGATGGGGCCACAGCGACCTTTCCCCAGCCTTCATGGCACACCCAAGCCTGGAACACCCACAGCCTCCCTACCATGTGAGGCCCCTGGCCCAGGGACGGGTTCCACCCTGGCCCAGGGTGGGACCCCAGATAGGGAGGCAACCTGAGCATCCAGAAGGTCTCCTCTTGCTTTGGAGACCTTCTGTCACATGTCACCTAATCCATCTGACCATCCATGGCCTCATATGTGAGAGGCACATGAGATGAAAGTGGAAAGGCGGCCGGGTACAGTGGCTCATGCCTGTAATCCTAGCACTTTGGGAGGCTGAGGCGGGCAGATCACGAGATCAGGAGTTCGAGACCAGCCTGGCCAATATGGTAAAACTCCATCTCTACTAAAAATGCAAAAGTTAGCTGGGCATGGTGGCACGTGCCTGTAGTCCCAGCTGCTCAGAAGGCTGAGGCAAAAGAATCACTTGAACCCGGGAGGTGGAGGTTGCAGTGAGCCAAGAGCGCACCACTGCACTCCAGCCTGGGTGACAGAGCGAGACTCCGTCTCAAAAAAAAAAAAAAAAAAGAAAGAAAGAAAGAAAGTGAAAGGCATTGTAAACAGTAGGGTGCTATGCACTTATGTGAATAGCTCTCCGCAAATCTGGGGCCAGTCCCTGACAATTCAAGATTCATTCATTTCACACCAAAAAAAAATGCCTTGTCTAGGGGTGAGGTGAAGGAGAATTGATGGCAAAAAAATCTGGAGGGAACTTTAGGGGGATAAAAATGGTCCTATGTCTTGACTGAGGTGTTGGTAACAGTACATGTTTATCGAAATTTATCAAACTGTGCAGATGCATCAAACGGATGCATTTTATTATATCAAAATTATACTTCAACAAAGTTTGTTTTATTTTTATTTTTGAGACGAGGTCTCTCTCTGTTGCCCAAGCTGGAATGCAGTGGTGCGAACATGGACTCAGTGCAGCCTTGGCCTCCTGGGCTCAAAGCATCCTCCAGGCTCACCCTTGGGCTACCCCACCCAGCTAATTAAAAAAAATGTTTTTCATAGAGATGGGATCTCACCATGCTGCCCAGGCTGGTCTCCAACTCCTGGGCTCAAGGGATCCTCCCGCCTAAGCCTCCCAAAGTGCTGGGATTACAGGTGTGAGCCGCCATTTATTTTAAAGTGAAAAAATAAATATGAAAGCACCTACTATGTGTTGGATGCTATTCTAGGTATTGGAGATATATCAGTATGCAAGAAAGTCACGATCCTCGTCTTCATAGAGGTTATAGTCTTATGCTGGGGGAAAAAAATACAACAAATAAATAAAATGACATCAGAGAGTAATAAACATTAAGATGGGATAGGGTGACAAGTGGGGTTGGGGTGGGATGCCATCTAGGAAAGTGGTCTAGGTAGGAGGAGATGATGCTTTGGGACCTGACTGGCAAGAAGGAGCCTGCTTGAAGAAGGTTCAGGAAGAGCTGCCGTTTATGGAGATGGACCACAGAACAGGTGTCACGCCAAGGGCTTTTCTGCCTCCTACCGTCCTCACAGCTTCTGGGGTAGGAACGATAAAGCCCATTTTATAGTTGAATAAATTGTTGCCATGTTTTTTTTTTTTTTTAAATGATAATCAGGCTGGGCACGGTGGCTCACACTCGTAATGCCAGCACTTTGGGAAGCTGAGGCAGGAGGATCGCTTGAGGCCAGGAGTTTGAGACCAGCATGGGCAACAGAGCGAGACCCCGCAGTAAATAATTTTTTTAAAAAATTAGCTGGGCATGGTCGTGCATGCTTGTAGTCCCAGCTACTAGAAGGCCAAAGCAGGAAGACCTTGAGCCCAGGAGTTTGAGGCTGCAGTGAGCTATGATCTCGCCACTGCACTCCAGCCTGGGTGACAGAATGAGATCTTGCCTCTTTTTATATATACATATATATATGTATGTACATATGTATGTATATATTCCATCGTATGCATACAGCAATCCTTGTTCAAACACTGGGACAGGTAGGCACAGAGAAGATGTGACAGGTAAAGGTGTGAGTGAGCAAAAGGCAGCAAGGTGAGTCCTTGTGGGGCCCAAGCCAGATGGCTGATCTAGGACTTCCTGCAGGGAAGGAGGGATGGGCCCTGGCATGGACTGGTGGGACCCCAGATGGGGAGACAACTTGAGCATACAGAACAGAATTTTTTTTTTTCACTCTGGAAAGATTGTAAAGCTCTTTAAACATACTCAACTCTCTATGCTATATGTTAATAAATCAATTCTTGTAATAAAAAAAGTTATAGTCTTTGGGTGGGGAAGGAATGAAGTTATTTGCCCCCTTTTTTTTTTTTCAAGGAAAGAAAAATAAACATCGTCATCAGCACTATGAAGGATTCCAGGAAGTTTGACATCAGAGAATTTCTCAACTCTAAAATGCTGGAAACTCCTGCCCTTACGCTGGAGGCCATTTGGATGTCCCCTTGTTAGTTTTGAGTAAATGGAAGAATCTTTTAACACATTTAGTGGCCATTTGTGGGTTTTATTTTTATTTTTTATTTTTTTGAGACAGGGTCTCGTTCTGTTGCCCAGGCTAGAGTACGGTGGCACGATCTCTGCTCACTGAAATCTCCACCTCCTGGGTTCAAGCAACTCTTCTACCTCAGCTTCCCGAGTAGCTGGGATTATAGGCACCTGCCACCATGCCCAGCTAATTTTTGTATTTTTAGTAGAAATGGGGTTTTGCCATGTTGGCCAGGCTGGTCTCTAACTCCTGACCTCAAATGATCTGCCTGCCTCGGTCTCCCAAAGTGCTGGGATTACAGGTATGAGCCACTGCATCCAGCCTGGCTATTTGTGGTTTTTAAAACTGATATCCTCTGGCTGCCTTTCTGGGGGAATGTCTATCTTTTTCTTATTGATTTGTAAGAGCTCTTTCTATAGCAAGGATTTCTGAAATCTGCAAGGCGGGGAGATATCTGTCCTTTATCTAGGACTCTGGATGCTGTCTCTATTCACCAGGGGCTCCCACCCCCTTTTCTTGGCTCAGGCCCCAGAACCTGGTGGAAAATGCCAGAGCTGTGGACAGAGGGTGGCAATGGTGTGCATCTGGAGCAGAGAGGAAAGGTTCTCCCTGCCCATCTGCTGGGCCTGCCCCTCTTGAACAGAGAATGCCACCTACAGCTCCTGATTCATCAGGCCTTTCTCTGGAAGTGGCTTCTGCCCACGGCCTCCCTGCAAAGCTGCCCCGCCCCTCCCCTCCCCACCACACCCTCAAGCATATTTGGAAGCAGGGACCCAAGGGCAAAGAATAATAATATTTGGCTTTGAAAGGGAGGGTTCAGACGGTCAGAACCAGAGCTTGGACCGAGACCCAGAAAAGGAAAGCAATTTGCCCAGAAGCATTCCTCAGGAGCCCAGCCCAAGACCCCTTCCTAGTCCTGTAGGAAGAAGGAGGGGCCCTTTCTCTCCCCCTGAGTCCCTCTCCCTCCCAGTTGGCACAGAGTCCCAGTTCTGCTCTCCCCACAAACCTGTCAAACCTGAAATAGACCAGGAGAAAAAAAACAAACACCTCCAGTAAACAGCAAGGAGTGTGAATGAATCAGGATTTTGTTTTTAAGGAATATCATGTATCTACCTCTGTTTACCCAGTTGGCATGGCCCATTGTGCAGAAGGGGCCCTGGCACCCAGCCCAGATGGCCTCTCTTTATTAACTGTTGGGTGGTAGAAAGGTCCGAAGCTCATAGCCCGTTCCGTCTGTCAGCTGGCCTCAGGCTGCTAAACTCCCTCTCACTCCTTCAGTGGCCAAGCTGTCACCTCTCCCCAGCTCTACTGCCACCCCAAGTCCAGGAAACTGGCCTCCCTGCCTCCAGCCCCCCATGCATTCCTCACTGGGAGCCAGAGGAATTGTTATAAAACACAGATATGATCTTGCCAATTCCCCCACTTCTAACCTTCTGTGGCTTCCACTGTCCTGGAGAGAAATTCAGACCCCCGACATGGCACTGGGGGTCCCTGCCAGCCCCTCCCCCCGCTTCCCCTCCCCATTCTCTAGCCGCACTGAGATTTCACATCCTCAAACTAGCCCTGCTCCATCCCACCTCAGGGCTTATGAAACATGGATTCCTTTTTGGAGAGAGTCTCGCTCTGTCGCCCAGGCTGGAGTGCAGTGGCACCATCTCAGCTCACTGCAACCTCGGCCTCCTGGGTTCAAGCAATTCTCTGCCTCAGACTCTCAAGTAGCTGGGATTACAGGTTGCCACCACCACGCCTGGCTAATTTTGGTATTTTTAGTAGAGACAGGGTTTCACCATCTTGGGCAGGCTGGTCTTGAACTCCTGACCTTGTGATCCACCCACCCCGGCTTCCCAAAGTGCTGGGATTACAGGCGTGAGCCACTGTGCCAGGCCCTCTTTTATTATTATTATTATTATTATTATTATTATTATTATTATTTGAGACAGTCTTGCTCTGTCACCCAGGCTGGAGTACAGTGGCGCAATCTCTGCTCACTGCAACCTCCGCCTCCCAGACTCCAACGATTCTCCTGCCTCAGCCTCCTGAGTAGCTGGGATTACAGGCACCCGCCACCACGCCTGGCTAATTTTGGTATTTTTAGTAGAGACGGGGTTTCACCATGTTGATCAGGCTGGTCTCAAACTCCTGAGTTCAGGTAATCCACCCGCTTTCGCTCCCAAAGTGCTGGGATTACAGGCGTGAGCCACCATGCCTGGCTGTGTGAAACACGAATCTTTTTTTTTCCCCCATCTTGCCCCACCAAGCAGCATTCAGCCTTCAACCTCAGATAATTACCCTTCATCAGAGAGGACATTTCTGCACCCCACCCCTCTGACTAGGTCAGGCCTGCCATTATTATCACCCCTTCCCCAGTGTCCTAAACTCCTCCTTCACGGCAAGCAGCACATTCAACATGATTTTGTGTGTGTGCAATTATCTGTTTAAATAGATCTTTCTCTCTGAGGACCAGGACTGTCCTCCTTCGACATGATATCACTAGTGTCAGTCGTAATGGGAGCTTGAGGGAGCACGTATGTTGTGCAGAACGCTATCCTGGGCACTGGAGGGGAATGTGACAGTGAGGGACCCACCTGGTCCTTGGGACCTCACAGGCTTGTTCATAGACCTGTACCAACATGCTCATGCCTGCAGTGGCCATGCCACATCATGGGATACAAAGTCCTTTCTACAGGGCATTTGGGCCCTGCTACTGTGCAGAGCTTCTGCTTGCAAACTTCCAGGAAGGGGGTGCCTCACCGCCTTCCCAGGTCACAATTCTGTGCTTGGATCCAACAGCACTGAAGTCAGGCATGGGGCCACTGAAGTGCCAGCAGACAGGCAGGGAGTGAGGATAAAGATAACGGAAGCGCCCATTCATCGCAGGCTCCTGTGTTCAGTTCAGTGCTTTGTAGCTTCTGCCTCATTGAATGGTCACCACAACTTTTGGGGGACACCCATTTCACAGGAGAGAAAACTGAGGCTCTATGAGGTGTAAGTAAGAAATGAGGATGAGACCAGGCACGGTGGCTCACGCCTGTAATCGCAACACTTTGGAAGGCTGAGGCAGGAGGATCACTTGAGCCCAGGAGTTTGAGACAAGCCTGGGCAACAGAGCAAGACCTCATCTCTATTTTTTTTTTTTTTTTTTTTTTTTTGCAAGACAAGAGTCTTGCTCTGTCATCAGGCTGGAGTGCAGTGGCGCCATCTCAGCTTACTGCAACCTCCACCTCCTGGGTTCAAGCGATTCTCCTGCCTCAGCCTCTTGGGTAGCTGGGATTACAGGCGCGTGCCACCACGTCCAACTAATTTTTATATTTGTAGTAAAGACCAGGTTTCACCATGTTGACCAGGCTAGTCTCAAACTCCTGACGTCGTGATCCACCTGCCTCGGCCTCCCAAAGTGCTGGGATTACAGGTGTGAGGCACCCTGCCCAGCCTCTATTTTTAAATAATTTATTGTTATTTTAAAGTAACAGATGAGGCCAGATGTGGTGGCTCACGCACTTTGGGAAGCCGAGGTGGGCAGATCACCTGAAGTCGGGAGTTTGAGACCAACCTGGCCAATATGGTGAAACCCCGTCTTTATTAAAAATACAAAAATTAGCCGGGCGTGGTGGTGCACGTCTGTAATCCCAGCTACTCGGGAGGCTGAGGCACAAGAATCACTTGCACCAGAGAGGCAGGGGTTGCAGTGAGCCGAGATTGCGTCACTGTACTCCAGCCTGGGTGACAGAGCAAGACTCTGTCCACCCCCGCCCCCCCCCAAAAAAATTAAGAGATGAGGATGAGACCGATACATAGCTCTGTCTGCTTTAGAGCTGCAATACCCCACACTTCCCACACCATCCTCCAGATCCAATCCTACAAGTTCAGCTTTTTCTCAAACACAAAATGGGCTTCTTTGCTATATCTTTTTTATTTTATTTTATTTTATTTTATTTCAGAGATAAGACCTCTTGTTCTATAACCCAGGCTGGAGTGCAGTGGGTTGATCATGGCTCGCTGTAGCCTTAAACTCCTGGGCTCAAACAATCCTCCCGATCCAAACTCCTGAGTAGCTGGGACTACAGGCATGCACCACTACACCTGGCTAATGAAAAAAAAAAAAAAGTTGGACCAGTTGCAGTGGCTCACGCTTGTAATCTCAGCACTTTGGGAGGCAGAGGCAGGTGACTCACAAGGTCAGGAATTCAAGACCACCCTGGCCAACACAGTGAAACCCTGTCTCTACTAAAAAACACCAAAAAATTAGCTGGGTGTAGTGGTGGGTGCTTGAAATCCCATCTACTCGGTAGGCTGAAGCAGGAGAATCACTTGAATCCGGGAGGAGGAGGTTGCAGTGAGCCGAGATCGCACCACTGCACTCCAGCCTGCGAGACAGAGCAAGACTCCATCTAAAAAAAAAAAAAAAAAATTTAGCTGGGAGTGGTGGCCTGTGCCTGAAATCCCATCCAGGAGGCTGAGGTATGAGGAATCCCTTGAACCCAGGAGGCAGAGGATGCAGTGAGCTAAGATCCAGCTACTGCACTCCAGCCTGGGCAACAGAGCAAGACTTGGTCTCAAAAAAAAAAAAAAAAAAAAAAAAAAAAATGCAGCCAGGCGCCGTGGCTTACACCTGTAATCCCAGCGCTTTGGGAGACCGAGGCAGGTGGATCATCTGAGCTCAGGAGTTCAAGACCAGCCTAGCCAACATGGTGAAACATCGTTTCTACTAAAAATACAAAAAAATTAGCTGGGCATGGTCGTGGGCCCCTGTTATCCCAGCTGCTCGGGAGGCTGAGGCAGGAGAATCACTTGAACCCGGGATGCGGAGGTTGCAGTGAGCCAAGATTTCCCCATTGTACTCCAGCCTGGGTGACAAGAGTGAAACTCCGCCTGAAAAAAAAAAGAAAAGGAAGAAAAGGAAAAGAAAAAGAACCCCTTGTAGTGGCTCAAGCCTCTGATGTTTTGGGAGGTTAAGGAGTGAGGATCCCTTGAGCCCAGGAGTTTGAGGCTGCATTGAGCTATGATCATTCCGCTGCATGCCAGCCTTGAGTGACAGAGCAAAACCCCATCTCTAAAAAAAAAAAAAAGAACCCCGTGTGCCTTGTGTGTCCTGGGCACTTGTGCACAAATCTTACCTCCCATCCACCCCGTCCTCCAGAGTGAGAGCCCCAGAAGGAAGGGACTGGAGCTGGCCCAGTTCCTGACTCCTAGCACGTCCTTGAGAGCTGTTTGCTGCTGAGCCAGTGCCGGACAGTCACTCCCAGTTCCTCTAAGGCGAGCCGAGTGGGGTTTCGGGCCCCACCACCTCCCTCCCACCTCTTCCACGCTAGACTTTGTTTCCTGCTGGGCTGCAGCTGCCCCTCACCAGCTGGTGACTCAGAGCCTAGGCAGGATGGCAGTGCCGATTGGGCCCTCGCAGCCCTCTGAGCCTTCTGTGACTCAGCTTGTGGTGAGGCTGCGCCTGGGCTCCGGGGTGGGGCCCCTCCGCCCCAGCCTGGCCCTCCTTCCTCTCCCCTTTAGGTCTTGCTGATTTCTGTCCTCCAGGTCTTCTCAGTAGAACGAGGATAATCCTGAATTCAGAACATATTTCCTGAATACCAAGAGTGCCCGGGAGAGGGGGACCGAGCGCTGGCTCCAGCGCTCCTGAGAGGACGGTTCCCTGGGTAGGAGCAGAAAGAAGGCCCAGAGGAAGATGGGAGGGAGGCAGGGCAAAGGATGCTATGGGGATAGCCCAGAGCTGGGCCGCAGGTGAGCAAGGACCACTGTGTGTTAAGGACTGGTCAGGGACCTGGGAGCAGGGAGGCTACGAGGACCAGGCCTTCCCACCCCACATGGTGCTCTATGAGAATTAGCAAAGTCAGTGAAAACAGGCTGGGACTGTCTTGTGCCAGGGCCCCAGCTGGCTTGGCAAGTGCAGTGTGGGCTGGAATCAGCCCCCATCACCCGACGCATTTGTGCAGGGAGCCCTGAGTGAGGAGGCAGGGGTGGTGCCGCCTCCTAGGGGACATTTGGATAAGTGTCTACGGAGGTGTTTTCATTGCCACTATGTCTGATGTTTGTGAGAAGGGGGTTGCAGGGGGAGTGTGGGGCAGCAGGAGGGTTATTGGCATTTAGTGTCTGAAATCCAGGAATGCTAGGTGTCCTGTCAAGGTGGCTGGTCCTGCCAAGGGATGAAATATTAGCTGTACTCCCAAATCCAGGCCTGAGACCCCTCTGCTGTCCAGTTACATCATGGAGAGGGTCATAACAACCGTGACCTTCTGAAATTCTTCCCAGTGTTCTAAGTGGGTTTTTTTGTTTGTTTTTGTTTTTGTTTGAGATGGAGCCACGGCTGGAGTCCAGTGGTGCGATCTCAGCTCATTATAACCTCCACTTCCTGGGTTCAAGTGATTCTCCTGCCTCAGCCTCCCGAGTAGCTGGGATTACAGGCGCATGCCACCACACCTGGGTAATTTTTGTATTTTTAGTGGAGACGGGGTTTCATCATGTTGGCCAGGCTGGTCTTGAACTCCTGGCCTCAAGTGATACACCCGCCTTGGCCTCTCAAATTGCTGAGATTACAGGCGTGAGCCACTGCACTCGGCCGAGCCTGGTTTTCTACCTGTGCTACCTACTCTCTCCAAGGATGTCCTGCTCTGGAAATCTTCAAGGGAATGCCTTTTACCTTAAAGTAACTCCCCTTCCTCCTCGTCAGGTATCTTTGCATAACTCTGAAGAGTTTTGAAGATGCAAAGTCCTTCCTCTCTGCCCATCCAGGGAAGCTTCTGACCACCCTCGGGGTGAGTGGGCAGTGGCAGGTGGAAGTTCCTCAACTTCATTACAGCTGTGAGGCCTCGGATTAGCTCTCACCACTCTGGGCATCCTTTTTTGTAAAATGGAGCCAGTAATTTCCATTCTTCTGGTTGTTGTAGGCTGGCAATGAGGGCATCCACAGATGGCACCTGGCCCACTCATCAAATGGCAGTTACCCTCTCTCGTGATGATTATCAGCGTCTAGTGTGAAAGATGGGAAGGGTCTACATCGATTCTTTTCTTTTTCTTTAAGAGATAGAATTGCCCAGGCTGGTCTTGAACTCCTAGACTCGAGCCATCTGCCTGACTCAGCCTCCTAAAGTGCTGGAATTACAGGTGTGTGCCCCCAAGCCCGGCCTGCACTGCATTCCTCTTCCAATGTTACAAGGTGGATGGGGCCATGATAGAGGTTTGAGCCAGCAAGGAGGGTGTGGCACGAGGCCTGATGGCTTCCTGGAGGAGGAGGTGTTTGAATTAGGCCATCGGAGACAGAACAGATTCACTGGGAAAGTAGCTGTGTGTGCCAGGTGCACCAGCCGGGCTGCCAGGCACTGATTTGTAGAAATTCTCTGGGGGGGTTCTCTGAGTGAGGAAGAAGGATCCCATGGGGCCTGGGCAAGGCTAGAAGTGCAGCCTGGGAAATAGGCTCAGGAGTACAAGTACAGTTTCTTCCTTTCTTTTTCTTCTGCTTGTTGAAGCCTAATTTACATATATCAAATGCACCAGTCGCAATGAGTTTTAAAAATATGTTTTGGCAGCTTTATGGAAGTATAACTGACAGATAACCTGCATGCATTCAAAATGTACAATCTGGCCAGGCACAGTAGCTCATACCTGTAATCCCAACACTTTGGGAGGTCGAGGCAGGTGGATCACCTGAGGTCAGGAGTTCGAGACCAGCCTGGTCAACATGGAGAAACCCCGTCTTTACTAAAAATACAAAAATTAGCCAGGCATGATGGCACGTGCCTGTAATCCCAGCTACTCAGGAGGCTGAGGCAGGAGAATCTCTTGAACCCGGGAGGTGGAGGTTGCAGTGAGCAGAGATTGCGCCATTGCACTCCAGCCTGGGCAACAGAGTGAGACTCCGTCTCAAAAAAAAAAAAAAAGTACAATTTGATGATTTGGGGCAGATGTGTCCATCCATAGAACCATCGCCAAAGTTAAGATAATGAATATATGCATCACCCCAAAAGTTTCCTCTCGCCCCATGTAATCCCTCCCTCTCTCCTCCATGTAATCCCTCCCTCCCTCTCTCCCCATGTAATCCCTCCCTCCCTCTCTCCACATGTAATCCCTCCCTCCCTCTCTCCACATGTAATCCCTTTCTCCCTCCCTCAGGCAACCACTGTTCTGATTTCCATCACTATAGATTAGCTGCTATTTTCTAGAATTTTATAGAAATTGAATAATATAGTATTACTCTTTTTTGTTTAGCTTTTTAAAAAAACTCGTCATTACGGCTGGGCGCAGTGGCTCATGCCTGTAATCCCAGCACTTTGGGAGGCCAAGGCCGGCAGATCACTTGAGGTCAGAAGTTTGAGATCAGCCTGGCCAACATGGCAAAACCCTATCTCTACTAAAAAGACAAAAATTAGCTGGGCGTGGTGATGTGCACCTGTAGTCCCAGCTACTCCAGAGGCAGGAGAATTGCTTGAATCCACGAAGTGGAAGTTGCAGTGAGCGGAGATAGTGCCACTGCACTCCAGCCTGGGTGACAGAGCAAGATGCCATTTCAAAAACAAAAACAATGGCCGGGGCAGTGGCTCACGCCTGTAATCCCAGCACTTTGGGAGGCTGAGGCAGGTGGATCACCTAAGTCGGGAGTTCGAGACCAGCCTGATCAACATGGAGAAACCCCATCTCTACTAAAAATACAAAACTAGCCAGGTATGGTGGCACATGCCTGTAATCCCAGCTACTCGGAAGGCTGAGGCAGGAGAATCACTTGAACCCGGGAGGCAGAGGTTGCGGTGAGCCGAGATCGCGCCACTGCACTCCATCCTGAGCAACAAGAGCAAAACTCCATCTCAAAAACAAACAAACAGAAAAATAAATAAATAAATAAAACACTGTGAACATTTGTGCATAGCTTGATGAGGTTTTAATCTGTGTGTATAGGTGTATAACCATCAACCAGGTCAAGACATGAAACATTTCCAGGACCCAGAAAACTCTCCTGTTTCAGGCCATATTGCTTCAGCTATTTTCACTTTTATCACAATAAGTCAGTTTCATTCCATTTATATTAAGTTTATAGAATTTCATACATGTTGTTATTATTATTATTATTATTATTATTATTATTATTATTATTTTTTAGACAGGGTCTCACTCTGTCACCCAGGTTGGAGTGCAGTGGCACAATCATGGTTCACTGCAGTCTCAGCCTCCCCTGTTTGAGCGATCTTCCCATCTCTGTCCTCCCGGACTCAAGCAATCCTCCCATCCTCTCTGCCTCCTGAGTAGCTGGGACTACAGTCATACACCAGCATGCCCTGCTAATTTTTCTATTTTTTGTACAGACAGGGTCTCACTATGTTGCCCAGTCTTGAACTCCTGGGCTCAAGCAGTCCTCCTGCCTCGGCCTCCCAAAGTGCTGGAATTATAGGTACCAGCCACCATGCCCAGCCAATAACTTCATATGAATGCAATTAAACTCCTGGCATGTGATTTCTTATGAAAAAAATGGAATTAAAGAACAATGCAGTCCAGGTGCAGTGGCTCACACCTGTAATCCCAGCACTTTGGGAGGCTGAGATGGGTGGATCACCTGAGGTCAAGAGTTCGAGACCAGCCTGGCCAACATGGTGAAAACCCACCTCTACTAAAAATACAAAAATTAGCCAGGCATGGTAGCACATGCCTGTAATCCCAGTTACTCTGGAGGCTGAGGCAGGAGAATCACTTGACCCTGGGAGGCAGAGGTTGAAGTGAGCCGAGATTGTCCCATTGCACTCCAGCCTAGGCAACAAGAGCGAAACTCTGTCTCAAAAAAAATTTTAAAAAAAGAACAATGCAATCTATTTTTTTTTTTGTCTAACTTTTTTTGCATCACACTATGTGTCTGTGATTGACCCGTGTTGTTGCCTGTATCCGTGGTTTATTTGTTTTATTGCTGTTTAGTGTTCCACTGTACAGATCCACCATGAGGTGTTTACCCATTCCCCTTCTGATGGACACCTGGCTTACTTCCAGTTTTGGCTATTATAAATAAAGATGCTATGTATACAAGTCTTTTTATGGACACATATTTTCATTCTCCTGGGTAAATAGCCAGGAGTGGAATTTCTGGTTCATAGAGGAAGTGTTCTTATTACTAGAAACTGTCAAACACTTTTTCAAAATGCTTCTACCATTTTACACCCTCACAAACAATGTACGAGAGTTCCGGTTGCTCCACATTCTTGCCAACATTTGGTATTGTCAGACCTTTAATTTTAACCTTTCTGGTGATGAGCAGTGGCATTTCATGGTGGTTTTGTTTTGCATTTCCCTTATGACTAATGACTAATGTAGACCATTGTTTCACATACTTACTATACTTAAAAAAAACTTAAGCTTTCTGGGCCAGGTGTGGTGGCTCATGCCTGTAATCCCAGCACTTTGGGAGGCCGAGGCAGGTGGATCATGAGGTCAGGGGATTGAGACCATCCTGGCTAACGTGGTGAATCCCCGTCTCTACTAAAAAAAAATACACAAAATTAGCCGGGTGTGGTGGCAGGCACCTGTAGTCCCAGCTACTTCGGAGGCTGAGGCAAGAGAATGACGTGAACCTGGGAGCTTGCAGTGAGCTGAGATCGTGCCACTGCACTCCAGCCTGGGCAACAGAGCAAGAGCAAGACTCAGTCTCAAAAAAAAAAAAAAAAAAAAAAAAAAGTTTAAGCTTTCTGTTATTTATTTAAAAAGCAAAACATGCTGTGCATGCTTGTAATCCCAATGTTTTGGGAAGAAGCCAGTGTTTAACACAAGCCTGGGCAAGATCCCACCTCTATATTAAAAAAAAAAAAAAAAAAAGCCTGGTGTGGTGGCACCTGTAGTCCCAGCTACTCAGGAGGCTGAGGTGGGAGAATTACTTGAACCCAGGAGTTCAAGGCTGCTGTGAGCCATGGTCATGCCACTGCACTCCAACCTGGGTGACACTGAGATCCTATCTTAAAAAAAAAAAAAAGTAAAACATGCTTAATGTAAGATATTGAGACATAGGCCAGGCATGGTGGCTCACACCTGTAATCCCAGCACTTTGGGAGGCCAAGGCAGATGGATCACAAGGTCAAGAGATCAAGACCAGCCTGGCCAACATGGTGAAACTCCATCTCTACTAAAAATACGAAAATTAGCTAGGCATAGTGGCACGCACCTGTACTCCCAGCTACTTGGGAGGCTGAGGTGGGAGAATCGCTTGAACCCAGGAGGCGGAGGTTGCAGTGAGCCGAGATCGCACCACTGCACTCCAGCCTGGCAACAGAGCGAGACACCATATCAAAAAAAAAAAAAAAAAAAAAAAGAATGCTAACTACAGAAATCTATAAAGTACAATAGAAACATTTTTACCTTATTCCTCCAATTTCACTCATTGGCATTAGCTAACAATCATTTGATTATTGGTTTATTATATAGCCTTCCATATTTTTTTTTATTTTTGTAGAAAAACAGATATTATTGCATACACACACACACACACACACAGCTTACATTTTTGTAACTACACACACAATCAAAACCTCTTGTTTTTTATTTTTATTTTTAAATAGAGATGAGGTCTTGCTTTGTTGCCCAGGCTGGTCTTGAACTCCTGAGCTCAAACAATCCTCCCACCTCAGTCTCCCAAAATACTGGGACAACAGGTGTGAGCCACTGTGCCCTGCCCCTGTCTTGCTTTTATTGAGCGTATAGTATATGGAGATTTTGAGCAAAGAGATTGACATGCATTTTATCACTGAAACTGTTCGATAACTATAGTAACTGGATGAGGCGATTGGAGCTTAGAAAGGTTAAGACAGTTGCCAAGGTCACACAGCTCACAAGTGGCAATGCCCTCACTTGAACTCAGGTCTCTGACATCAAAACCACAGGTTGATGAACTGAGATATTCTCTCTTTTTTTTTCTTTTGAGTTGGAGTCTTGCACTGTTGCCCAGGTTGGAGTGCAGTGGCATGATCTCGGCTCACTGCAAGCTCCGCCTCCCATGTTCACGCCATTCTCCTGCCTCAGCCTCCTGAGTAGCTGGGACTACAGATGCCTGCCACCATGCCCGGCTAAGTTTTTGTACTTTTAGTAGAGACGGGGTTTCACCATGTTAGCCAGGATGGTCTCGATTCCCTGACCTCGTGATCCACCTGCCTCGGCCTCCCAAAGTGCTGGGATTACAGGCGTGAGCCACCGTGCCTGGCCTGAGATGTTCTCTTCTTGCAATCTTAGATTCACTCACTGTTTCTTTTCTTATTTGTATTTTTAGAGACAGAGTATTGCTCTGTCCCCTAGGCTGGAGAGCAGTGGTGCAATCATAGCTCACTGTAACCTTCAACTCCTGGGCTCAAGTGATCCTCCTGCTCCCAGCCTCCTGAGTAGCTAGGACTACAGGTGGACACCACTACCCAGCTAATTTTACTTTTTATTTCTGTAGAGATGGGGTATCACTATGTTACCCAGCCTGGTCTCGAACTCCTGGCCTCAAGCAATCCCCATGCCTCGGGCTCCCAGAGTGCTATGATTACAGGCATGAACCACAGCACCAGGCCTTCCCTCATTCTTTCATTCATTCAACAAATATTCTTTGAGCCTCCAGAGCCACAGATGAGCTGAGGAGCCAGCCAGGTAGACTGACTACTAACATTTAGGAAAAGAGGGGTGTGATGGGAGAAGTAGGGGGAATAGCCCTGACCCAGGGCCTGAGTGAGGAAAGGGTCTTAGGGGAAGGACCCCTGAAGGATGTGTAGGAAGCCTGGGGGAGGAGAGAGCGTCAGCTGAAGAGAGAGTGTGTGTGTGTGTGCGTGCGTGCGTGCGTGTGTGTGTACAGTGCCTTCTTAGGGAGCCCAGTCCCTCTCCAGGGTGCTGGGGTAGAGTGGAGGCAGGCAAGGGCCAGCAGCAAGATCTTAGGACCCTAGGGCCATCTTACGGAGTCTGCCTCTGTCCTCAGGGAAACACTGGAATGGCTAGAGTGACAGTTTTCAGATTCTAGGGTTTTAGGATTTAATTTCTTTCCCTTCCCCTCCCACAAGATTGTGCTGAAAGGGGCACAGCATCCTGGTGGCTCAGAGGCCACCGAGGCACCCCAGATCCTTACCCGCTCCCTGGGCCTGCAGGTGGATTGTTCACCCCCGCCCTGCTCCAGGATTCAGGCTGGCTCTTTGGTCATCAAGGACCCCATTGCCCTCTGGTGGTGGCTGGACGCAGCTGTGGTAGGAATTCTAGACTCCGGCGGGGTGAAATGGGGACAGGTCCTGCTTCTCCCCTAGACCTCCCCACGTCTGTCACCAGCATCCCCACCCAGGTGTTTAGTGTGGGCTCACCCTCAAGCCCCTTCTGTCCTCTCATTTCTTTTCTTTTCTTTTTTTTTTTTTTGAGGCAGAGTCTCGCTCTGTCGCCCGGGTGGGAGTGCAGTGGCGAGACCTCAGCTCACTGCAACGTCTGCCTCCCAGGTTCAAGTGATTCTCCTGCCTCAGAGTCTCCGAAGTAACTGGGATTACAGGCACATGCCATCAACTCAAGCTTTTTTTTTTTTTTTTTTTTTTTTTGAGACGAAGTTTCGCTTTTGTCGCCCAGGCTGGAGTGCAATGGCGCGATCTCGGCTCACTGCAACCTCCACCTCCTGGGTTCAAGTGATTCTCCTGCCTCAGCCTCCTGAGTCACTGGGATTACAGGTGCGTACCACCACACCCAGCTAATTTTTGTATATTTAGTAGAGACGGGGTTTCACCATGTTGGCCAGGCTGGTCTCAAACTCCTGACCTCAGGTGATCCACCTGTCTCAGCCTCCCAAAGTGCTGGGATTACAGGCGTGAACCACCATGTCCTGCCTAATTTTTGTATCTTTTGTAGAGACAGGGTTTCACCATGTTGGCCAGGCTGGTCTCAAACTCCTAGGCTCAAGCGATTCTCCTACTTTGACCTCCGAAAGTGTCGGGATTACAGGTGTGAACCACTGTGCCCAGCCCATAATCTTATTTTAGTAATTGACCCAGTAGTGCCTCATAGTGCAGGATCTAGTTAGTCTAAGATTAGATATTGCATTTAGTTGTCCTGTCTTGTAGGCTCCATCAATCAGGAACACTTCCACAGCGCTTCTTTACTTTTATGAGTACAGTAGTGGCTCTCAGCTGGAGGCAAGTTTTCCCTCCAGGGGACATTTGGTATGCCCGGAGACACTTTGGGTGTCACAACTGTGGTTGTATTACTGGCATCTAGTGGGTGGAGGCTAGGGATGCTGCTAGATACCCTATAGTGTACAGCACAGTCCCCTGGACAACCAAGAATATCTGGACCAAAATGTCAGTAGTACTAAGGTTGAAAAACTGTAGACTAGAGTGATTTTTTTTTTTTTTTTTTTTTTTTGAGACGGCGTTTCGCTCTGCCACCCAGGCTGGAGTGCAGTGGCCGGATCTCAGCTCACTGCAAGCTCCGCCTCCCGAGTTCACGCCATTCTCCTGCCTCAGCCTCCCGAGTAGCTGGGACTATAGGTGCCCGCCACGTCGCCCGGCTAGTTTTTTGTATTTTTAGTAGAGACAGGGTTTCACCATGTTAGCCAGGATGGTCTCAATCTCCTGACCTCGTGATCCGCCCGTCTCGGCCTCCCAAAGTGCTGGGATTACAGGCTTGAGCCACTGCGCCCGGCCTAGAGTGATCTTTTACAAATGTTAATCACATCCCATCACCTTCCTGCTTAAATCCCTCCAATGGCTTCCCATTGCTTTCAGGATGAAATCCAACCTCCTCATGACCTACTAAGCCCTGTGTGACCACCATGGCCCTAGACCTCCTTGCCTCCCTCCCTCCTCTTTGTTCACTGTGTTCCAGCCACATCAACCTTCTGTTGGTTCTACAAACGTGCCCAGCTTGCTCCTACCCCAGGGCCTTTGCACTCCCTGTTCCCTCTGCCTGGAACACTCCTCTTAATAGCCACTTGGCAGATTCCTTAGTATTCACGTGTCATCTTAAATGCCCCTCTTCAGAGAGCCTTCCTGACCACCCACTTATTCTCTCCCATTACCCCTGCTTAATTAATTAATTAATTAATTAATTAATTAATTAATTTTCGAGACAGAGTCTAGCTCTGTCACCCAGGCTGGACTACAGTGGCACAATCTTGGCTCATTGCAACCTCTACCTCCTGGGCTCAAACCATCCTCCTGACTCAGCCTCCTGAGTAGCTGGGATTACAGGTGCATGCCACCATGCCTGGCTAATTTTTTTGTTTTTTTGTTTTTTTTTTTAGTAGAGATGATGTTTCACCATATTGGCCAGGCTGGTCTCAAACTCCTGACCTCAAGTGATCCTCCCACCTCAGCCTCCCCAAAGTGCTGGGATTACAGGTATGAGCCACTATGCCTGGCCTGCTTTGTTTTTTTCATAACTCTTTTTTTTCTATCTGAAATTATGTTTTTTATTGCTGGTCCTCCCTTGCCAGAATGAATGCTGCATGGGAGATAAATCTTTAGCCATTTTCTTCATGGCCATATCCCCAGCACCTGGAACAGGTCCTGGCACATAGTAGGCATGCAGAAATATTTGTTGAATGAATGCATATGGCCTAATGATGACGACAATGGGCTTTGAGTCAGGCAGACCTCAGATTAAATCATTGCTCTGCCACTTACCAGCTGAGGGACTTTGAGTGAATAACTTAACATCTCTGAGCTCTGTTTCCTCATTTGTATATGAAGGTAAAAGTGGTGTCTCTATCACAGGGGTGTCTGTTGATCTGATGAGCTCATGCTTATAGAACACTCTGTCCAGGCACATAGCAAGTGCTAGATAACCTATTGTGTTTCAAACATGAATAAAGCAGCAGGTATACATGGGCACTGGGCTGAAGCCCATCCAGGCTTTTTCCCTCCCATAATCCCAGATATAATCCTTCCCTTCCCTTGGCCATTTAAACCTCTTGTAACTTTTTTTTTTTTTTTTTTTTTTTTTTTTTTTTTTTTTTTTTTTTGAGATGGAGTCTTGCTCTGTCACCCAGGCTGGAGTGCAGTGGCGCAATCTCGGCTCACTGCAACCTCCGCCTCCCAGGTTCATGCCATTCTCCTGCCTCAGCCTCCCAAGTGGCTGGGACTATAGGCGCTCGCCACTACGCCCAGCTAATTTTTTGTATTCTTTAGTAGAGACGGGGTTTCATTGTGTTAGCCAGGATGGTCTCGATTTCCTGACCTCATAATCCGCCCGCCTCGGCCTCCTAAAGTGCTGGGATTACAGGCGTGAGCCACCACGCCCGACCCTTGTAACTCTTTATTGCATTTGCAGGTGTCTCCTTACTTAACAGCTGTCTAAGGGCAGATATACTCCCTGAATGTTTAACATAGCTGCCTGCCAGGAAGGAAGGAAGGAAGGGAGAAAGGGAGGGAGGAGAGAAGGAGGGAGGGAGGAGAGAAGGAGGGAGGGAGGGGAGGGATGGGGAAGGAGAGAGGAGGGAGTGGAGGCGGGGAGGGGGGTGAAGGACAGCAGCTGGGCTTATGTTCTTGTCTGTAGTCTTACGGAAGAGGCGAGATCCTCTGGTGAGATGGCAGTACTGGGATGGGGGATGAAGATTCCAAGTTTTGGCAAGTTACAGAATGGGAAGTGAGTGAAGTACTCAAAATTGAGGGTGCAAAATTTTAGGGGGTACCACAAACCTCAGTAATCGAGACAAATAATTGTTTAAAATTCAAAATTAGGCCGAGCACAGTGACTCACACCTGTAATCCAAGCGCTTTGGGAGACTGAGGCGGGCAGATCACGAGGTCAAGAGATCGAGACTATCCTGGCCAACATGGTGAAATCCTGTCTCTACTAAAAATACAAAGATTAGCTGGGCATGGTGGCACACGCCTGTAGTCCCAGCTACTGGGGAGGCTGAGGCAGGAGAAACACTTGAACCTGCGAAGTGGAGGGTGCAGTGAACTGAAATTGCACGACTTGCACACCATCCTGGCAGCAGAGCGAAACTCCGTCTCAAAAAGAAAAAAAAAAAATCAAAATTAATGCAAAAAAATTCCATGATGGACAGAATGTCAAAATTTTAACCCAAACCAAGATTAGTAACAGTGCTGTGCTGAGCCATGTTGGAACCTGATGCGGGGGGAAAAAAAAAAACGATTCCATCACCCGAGTCCTGGCCCTCAGGCTCCTGCTGTTTCTCCTGACAATCTGCAGGTGGCGCCTGATTCTGGGAAATAGTCTCCCACTGGGTTCGTTTTCCAGGTCTGTGGAATTAAAGTAGAGATTCTCTTCTGACGGGACGGTCGTTCTGTGACAGACGGTCATTCTGAGATCTCGGATAAGATTCTTTCCCTCTCTGGGTCTCCGTTTTTCTGCCTGCAAATTTCATTTCTTTTTTTTTTTTTTTTTTTTTTTTTTTTTTTTTTTTTTGAGACGGAGTCTCGCTCTGTCGCCCAGGCTGGAGTGCAGTGGCCAGATCTCAGCTCACTGCAAGCTCCGCCTCCCGGGTTCACGCCATTCTCCTGCCTCAGCCTCCCGAGTAGCTGGGACTACAGGCGCCGCCACCTTGCCCGGCTAGTTTTTTTTTTGTATTTTTTAGTAGAGACAGGGTTTCACCATGTTAGCCAGGATGGTCTCGAACTCCTGACCTCGCGATCCGCCCATCTCGGCCTCCCAAAGTGCTGGGATTACAGGCTTGAGCCACCGCGCCCGGCCTTTTTTTTTTTTTTTTGAGACGGAGTCTCGCTCTGTCGCCCGGGCTGGAGTGCAGTGGCCGGATCTCAGCTCACTGCAAGCTCCGCCTCCCGGGTTTACGCCATTCTCCTGCCTCAGCCTCCCGAGTAGCTGGGACTACAGGCGCCCGCCACCTCACCCGGCTAGTTTTTTGTATTTTTTAGTAGAGACGGGGTTTCACCGTGTTAGCCAGGATGGTCTCGATCTTCTGACCTCGTGATCCGCCCGTCTCGGCCTCCCAAAGCGCTGGGATTACAGGCTTGAGCCACCGCGCCCGGCCGCAAATTTCATTTCTAGCTGGAACATCCCAGCCCTGAATCCTCATTCATCCTTATTATTCATGCCACATCATTGGGCATGTGATGGTTCTTGTAGGGGTGAAAGTTAGCTGAAGTCAACTTGTGATAGAAAGATGAATGGGAGAGAAAAGCATACAATTGTATTTAATGTGCAAAGCACAGGGGAATTGCAGAAGGCCCACCTAATAGCCCAGAGGTACAGACACTTAAATATCCTTCTTCATAGGGGAAGGGGGAGATGGGGGAATCTATGCCATCCTTTTTTTTTTTCTTTCTTTTCCTTTTTTTTTTTTTTTTTTTTTCTGAGATGGAGTTTCACTCTGTCACCCAGGTTGGAGTGTAGTGGCACTATCTTGGCTCATTGCAACTTCCGTCTCCCGGATTCAAGTGATTCTCCTGCCTCAGCCTCCCTAGAAGCTTGATTACAGGCACCAGTCACCACACCCAATTAATTTTTGAATTTTTAGGAGAGTCAGAGGTTTCATCATGTTGGTCAGGCTGGTCTTGAACTCCTGACCTGGAGTGATCTGCCTGCCTTGGCCTCCCAAAGTTCTGGGATTACAGGCGTGAGCCACCACACCTGACCTTTTTCCTTTTTCTGAGACAGAGTCCCACTTTGTCACCCAGACTGGAGTGCAGTGGCACAATCATGGCTCACTGCAACCTCTGCCTCCCGGGTTCAAGTGATTCTCCTGCCTCAGCCTCCCGAGTAGCTGGGATTACAGGTGTAGGCATCATCATGCCTCGCTAATTTCGTATTTTTAGTAGAGATGGGGTTTTGCCATGTTGGCCAGGCTGGTCTTGAACTCTGACCTCAAGTGATCCACCCATCTCGGCCTCCCAAAGTGCTGGGATTACAGGCATGAGCCACCACACCTGGCCCATTTATTTATTCTTTTAGTATCTTTTTTCTATTTCATTAATGTCAGGGCTTCATTTTATTTTTTCCTCTTCTTTTATTTTATTGCTGTTTTTCTAATTTCATAGGCTGAATATTTGGTTCATTTATTTTTTATTTATTTATTTATTTTTATTTATTTATTTATTTTGAGACGGAGTCTCGCTCTGTCACCCAGGCTGGAGTGCAGTGGTGCGATCTTGGCTCACTGCAAGCTCCGCCTCCCGGGTTCATGCTGTTCTCTTGCTTCAGCCTCCCGAGCAGCTGGTACTATAGGCACATGCCATCACACCTGGCTAATTTTTTGTATTTTTAGTAGAGTCGGGGTTTCACCGTGGTCTCGATCTCCTGACCCCATAATCCGCCCGCCTTGGCCTCCCAAAGTGCTGGGATTATAGGCGTGAGCCACCGTGCCTGGCAGGTTCATTTATTTTTGGTCTTTTATTAAAAATGAAAGTATTTAAGGCTGTCAATTTTCATCCGAGTACTGCTTTAACTGTGTCCCACAAGTTTTAGTATGAAGAATTCTTTTCATTTCCTTTTTGAGATTTTTTTTTCTTTTTTTTTTGAGACAGAATCTTGCTTTGTTGCCCAGGCTGGAGTGTAGTGGTGTCATCTTGGCTCACTGCAACCTCTGCCTCCTGGGTTCAAGTGATTCTCCTGCCTCAGCCTCCTGAGTAGCTGGGACTACAGGCACGCATCACCACACCCAGCTAATTTTTGTATCTTTAGTACAGATGGGGTTTAACCATGTTGGTCAGGCTGGTCTCGAACACCTGACCTCATGATCCGCCCACCTCGGCCTCCCAAAGTGCTGGGATTACAGGCGTGAGCCACCATGCCCAGCCTCCTTTTTGAGATTTTTTAAAACACAGGTATACTGTTATTACTTGTGTATTAAAATGTGAGGGAAAAAACTGCGTAGAACCCGACCCCACTGTGGTCCAATTATATCATTGCAGGATTTCTCCTGCAGTCGGGTGGAAAACCCAGAAATTAGGAATGCTGATGGACATAGTACTATCAGAGAACTTGATCCTGTTTCTCAGAGAGGAAGACAGACACTCAGCATAATGACGGTCAAAAGTTGGGCCAGGGCCGGGTGCGGTGGCTCAAGCCTGTAATCCCAGCACTTTGGGAGGCCGAGACGGGTGGATCACGAGGTCAGGAGATCGAGAACATCCTGGCTAACACGGAGAAACCCCGTCTCTACTAAAAAATACAAAAAACTAGCTGGGCGAGGTGGCGGGCGCCTGTAGTCCCAGCTACTCGGGAGGCTGAGGCAGGAGAATGGCGTAAACCCGGGAGGCAGAGCTTGCAGTGAGCTGAGATCCAGCCACTGCGCTCCAGCCTGGGCGACAGAGCCAGACTCCGTCTCTAAAAAAAAAAAAAGTTGGGCCAGGCCGGGCTCGGTGGTTCACGCATGTAATCCCAGCACTTTGGGAGGCTGAGGCAGGCAGATCACTTGAGGTCAGGAGTTTGAGACCAGCCTGGCCAACATGGTGAAACCTTATCTCCACTAAAAATACAAAAATTAGCTGGGTGTGGTGGTGCATGCCTGTAGTCCCAGCTACTCAGGAGGCTGAGGCAGGAGAATCGCTAGAACCCAGGAGGCAGAGGCCACAGTGAGCCGACATCATACCACTGCACTCTAGCCTGGCTGACAGAGTGAGATTCTGTCTCAAAAAAAAAGAAATTGGGGCCAGCAGTACTGATAATAGGGGATCTCATACCAAAAGAGCAAATGGCCCAAGACTCATCTTCAGGGTAAAGAGGTTAAAAAAATAATAATATATGTAGTGTATATATATATATACACACACACACATATATACATATACGTGTGTACATATATATATATACACACACACACATATATATATGTATACACACACACAACTGAAGAAAACGCCAGGGGAAAAAAATGTAAGCTACAACCCCAGAACACAAAACACAATGCCCTTCACCCCTCCTCCTCCGTGGGACCTGCCAGCAGAAAGACTGGGGGTGTGTCAGGGCGGTGGGGGTGGGGGTAGGGTATGTTTGTAGCCTTTCAGTGAAACAGGGCAGAGAGCTGCTTCTTTTTCTTTTCTCTCTTTTTTTTTCTTTTTGAGACCGGGTCTCGCTGTGCCACGCAGGCTAGAGTGCAGTGGCTCCATCATAGCTCACTGCAGCTACGACATACCCAGGCTGAAATGACCCTCCCACCTCAGCCTCCTGAGTAGCTGGGACTCTAGCACTGCCATGCCTGGCTAGTTTTCATTTTGTCTTGTTTTTGTAGAGCCAGGGTTTCATCATGTTGCCCAGGCTGGTCTCAAACTCCTGGACTCAAGCAATCCGCCTGCCTTGGCCTCCCAGTGTAATCCCAGTGTGTTGGGATTACAGGCGTGAGCCACTGTGTCTGGCTGGAGAACTGCTTCTAAATATGCCAAAACAACTCTTAGGTTCCTGCACTTGTTGCCTTGGAAGGAAGCAGTGTTCTTAGGCTCCAGGGTGGGATGTCACAAACAGATGTCTTCATTTTTATTTTGTTTAGCTTAAGTTGTGTAATTGTGACTTAAAGCTGGTTTGTTTGTTTGTTTGTTTTAAGGTGGAGTTTTGCTTTTGTTGCCCAGGCTGAAGTGCAATGGCGCAATCTTGGCTCACTGCAACCTCCGCCTCCCAGGTTCAAGCGATTCTCCTACCTCAGCCTCCCAAGTAGCTGGGATTACGGGTTTGTGCCACCACGCCTGGATACTTTTTGTATTTTTAGTAGAGATGGGGTTTCACCATGTTGACCAGGCTGGATGGTCTTGAACTCCTGACCTCGGGTGATCCACCTGCCTCGACCTCCCAAAGTGCTGGGATTACAGGTGTGAGCCACTGTGCCTGGCCTTTTTTTTTTTTTTTTTTTTTTTTAAAGGTAGCATCTCACTCTGTACCTGGACTGGAGTGCAGTGGCATCATAGCTCACTGCAGCCTTGAGCCCCCAAACTCCCGGGCTCAAGCAACCCTCCTGCCTCAGCCTCCCAAGTAGCTGCAACTACAGGCTCACACCACTATGCCCCATCAATTTTTTATTTTTATTATGTAGAGACATGGTCTCTATATCATTATATTGTGCAGGCTGGTCTCCAACTCCTGGCCTCAAGTAATCCTCCTGCCTTGACCTCCCAAAGTGCTGGGACTACAGATGTGAACCAACATGCCCCACCCAGATCTTTTCAGATGGTTGGGGATCCATTCAGCAAAATAGCTACTATTTTTGTTTGGTTTGGTTTTCCTTTTTTTCCCCTGCCCTTATTTTTGTTTTGTGTATTAAACACCTGCCTAAACATCTCCTCCATGTACCCAGGGCTTGGCTAGGATGTATTCATAGGGGATGTATTAACAGGTGGGGGAAGGGTTATAGCCTGGAAGGAAATGAGGGAAGAATTTGAGGGTTAAGGAGATAGAGCATCGGCCCGGCATGGTGGCTCATGCCTGTAATCCCAGCACTTTGGGAGGTGGTGGCGGGTGGATCACTTGAGGTCAGGAGTTCAAAACCATCCAGCTTGATCAACATGGTGAAACCCCACCTCTACTAAAAATACAAAGTTAGCAGTTGGGTGCCGTGGCTCAAGCCTGTAATCCCAGCACTTTGGGAGGCCTAGACGGGCGGATCACGAGGTCAGGAGATCGAGACCATCCTGGCTAACCCAGTGAAACCCTGTCTCTACTAAAAAATACAAAAAATTAGCCGGGCGAGGTGGCGGGCGCCTGTAGTCCCAGCTACTCGGGAGGCTGAGGCAGGAGAATGGCGTAAACCCGGGAGGCGGAGCTTGCAGTGAGCCGAGATCACACCACGGCACTCCAGCCTAGGCAACAGAGCAAGACTCCGTCTCAAAAAAAAAAAAAAAAAAAGAATGAAACAAAAAAAAAACAAAGTTAGCTGGGTGTGGTGGTGCATACCTGTAACCCAGCTACTCAGGAGGCTGAGACAGGGGAATTGCTTAAACCTGGGAGGCGGAGGTTGCAGTAAGCTGGGATCACGCCATTGCACTCCAGCCTGGGCAACAAGAGAGAAACTCCATCTCAAAAAAAATAAAAAAATAAAAAAGGAGACAGAGCATCAGAGGGGGGAGTCCCTGTGAAGTGGGGAGGGAGGCCCACGCGAGACCCTGCATGGGAATGCTCCAAAGGTCTGGGCAGTAAGTCTCAAGCTTATGGAAAATCAGACCAGAGACCCCAAGCCTGCCTCCCCTGCTCACCCAATGACAGGCACCTGAGATACTGCCAGGGCTGCCGTGGATGGTGAGGAGGGGAGCCAGGGCCCCAGCATGAGCCCCCTTGTCTACCTTCTCCCTGACTTAGGGGAGAGCTAGAGACACCCGCTGTGCTTCAGGACAAGGAGCCCAGGGCCCAGGTTATGTGTGCACAGGAAATGGGGAAACTGAGGTCCAGAGAGAAGTGACTGCCCCGGTCACCAACAGGCCAGGGCCAGACTCGGAGCTCAAACTGCTGGCTCCCCCGAAACTAGGAGTCCTGCTCAGACTGTGGGGAGGGCTCTGGGCCCTGATTCTGTAGGTCGAGGCGGGGAGGCACTGCTGTCAGGGAGAGGGGTGAGTGGGGAAAAGCGGGGGTGGGGAGACAAAAGGAGAGGGAGGGAGGGAGGAGGGGCACGGAGAGGAGGCAGGAGGCTGGCAGGGCAGACAACCTGTGTTTAATGTTGAGTTAGCGGGAGGCACCTCTGCTTTTCACAGCAAAATATAGGCAGGTCGTAGCAGCTCAGTGATCCTCTCGCCTTGACCTTTCAAAGCTTGGAATTACAGGTGTGAGCCGGCCAAATTGTTGAAGCTTCAGGCCCCAGAAAACTGGGATCCTCCCTATCTCCGTGGGTGGCTGGGAAGACGGGCGGCCCATCATTAGACACAGGAAGCATCATGGCAGGGTAAGATCCTGACTTAGGAGTACTTTGCCTTCTCCAGTTCATGACAGGGCACCCTGAGTGTCCTCATCACCCTGCCCCCAGCACCAGTGTCTTGTAAAGAAGACCTAGAAAAGCTTTCAGTAGCCCAAGGCTCTCTTTAAGAAAAACAAGGGCCAGATATGGTAGCTCATGCCTGTAATCCCAGCACTTTGGGAGGCTGAGATGGATGGATCACTTGAGGTCAGGAGTAGACCAGCCTGGGCAACATGGTAAAAACCCATCTCTACTAAGAATACAAAAATTAGTGGGGCGTGGTGGTGCACCTGTAATCCTGGCTATTCAGGAGGCCAAGGCAGGAGGATCGTTTGAACCCAGGAGGCGGAGGTTGCAGTGAGCAGAGATTGCAGCACTGCACTCCAGTCTGGGTGACAGAGCGAGAGTCCATCTCAAACAAAACAAAACAAAACTCCAAATACAGAATTAAGTACAGGGCCTTGGAAGGGGACATGCCCTTGGAAGGAGTACATCTGTCTCCACTCAGAGCCAGCCCTGGTTTCTACTTCCTCATCCTCTGTAACCCAATTCCTACAGCTTCCTGATGGGAAGGTGGGAGCAGCAGTAGCAAGGGCATGGATGTAGGGTCAGATGAACCTCAGCTAGAAATCTGGCCAAGCCACCTCCTGCGTGACCCAGACAAGTCTCTGAATTATTTAAAAATTATCAGCTGGGCGTGGTGGCTCATGCCTGTAATCCAGCACTTTGGGAGGCTGAGGCGGGTGGATCACCTGAGGCTAGGAGTTTGAGACCAGCCTGGCCAACATGGTGAAACCTCATCTTTACTAAAAATACAAAAATTAGTTGGGCATGTTGGCGCGTGCCTGTAATCCTAGCTACTGGGGAGGCTGAGGTATTTATTTATTCATTTTTTGGAGACAGAGTCTCGCTCTGTCACCTAGGCTGGAGTGCAATGGCACGATCTCGACTCGCCACAACCTCTACCTCCCGGTTCAAGCGATTCTCCTGCCTCAGCCTCCCGAGTAACTAGGATTACAGGCATGCACCACCACACCTTGCCAATTTTTGTATTTTTCATAGAGACGGGGTTTCACCATGTTGGCAGGGCTGGTCTCGAACTCCTGACCTCAAGTGATCCACCCGCCTCGGCCTCCCAAAGTGTTGGGATTACACAGGCGTGAGCCACCGCACATGGCCATTATGATTATTTTAAATTTTATTTTATTTATTTATTTTTTATTTTGAGACAGGGTCTCACTCTGCCACCCAGGTTGGAGTGCAGTGTCACAATCACAATCTATCGCACAGGCTGGAGTGCAGTGGCACGATCTCCGCTCATTGCAACTTCCACCTCCCAGGTTCAGGCGATTCTCCTGCCTCAGCCTCTGGCCAAGAGGTGTTATTCTTATGCGTCTCAATTACATTCAGCCCCTGCCATTCCTGCCCCCAGGGTAGGACTCCACAGTCTCTAGCCTGAACTCTTGCACCAGCCTCCCAGGGGCCTCCCACCCTCATCCCTCCACCTTTGTTCCAGCCTTCACTCTGCTGCCAAGTGGGCTGTGCCAACGTGAACATGCCAGATCACAGGTCACTGGGCCTTCACTCATGCTGTTGCCTCTGCTCAGAATATTCTCTGCTTCCCACGCCCCTCCTCAACCTGCAAATACCAGCTCAGCCTTTAGGTTTCAACTTTGACTTTCCCCAAGAGTCCTTTCGAGGTCCCAGGCTGGGCTGCATGTCCCCATCTGTCCTCCTAGATCCCCTATTGCACCCCTGGCAGAGTGCTCAGCCCTGCCTTACTGGAAGTCCCCGAGGGCGCGATTATGTCTGTAAGTTCAACCTGGAGTGCTTGGCACAGGCAGAGTGCCTGACACACAGCGGGTGTAAACAGGCAGCAGGACCCCAGGGATCCTAGGAATTTAATCAACTTGAGCAATCAGCCTGCTTTACAGCCTTCTGCCCTGCAGCCTGTTCCTCCCCAAACCCTGTAGAATTTGGCCACCTTGTTGGTTTTTATTTTTTTATTTTTTATTTTATTTTATTTTTTTTTGAGATGGAGTCTCGCTCTGTCGCCCAGGCTGGAGTGCAGTGGCTGGATCTCAGCTCACTGCAAGCTCCGCCTCCCGGGTTCACGCCATTCTCCTGCCTCAGCCTCCCGAGTAGCTGGGACTACAGGCACCCGCCACCTCACCCGGCTAGATTTTTTTGTATTTTTTAGTAGAGACGGGGTTTCACCGTGTTAGCCAGGATGGTCTCGATCTCCTGACCTCGTGATCCACCCGTCTCGGCCTCCCAAAGTGCTGGGATTACAGGCTTGAGCCACCGCGCCCGGCCACCTTGTTGGTTTAAACCAGTTCTTGACAGACCCTGGCAACTTATAGATGAACTCAAGTGAACTTTCCTCATTAGAACACTGAAGTCTCCACCCAGAGGAGCTATGGCTTCATTACCCTAATGCCAGCCTCATGTGCTGGCGTGATGACACACTGACTCTGCGCAACTGGGACCCCTCCTCTACCTGCCATAACGCACCCTCTCCTCTCTCTTGTCACCCCCTAAAACCCTCCTGTCACTTTCCTTCAGGGAGACACTGCTTTGGAGAATACTTCCAGCGCCCTCCTTATTTGCGCCAAGTAATAAAACTCCTATTAATCAAAACCCGAGTCCTTGTGGCTACTTGCCAGGTGAACAAACACTGGTGTTTTATTTTTGTTTGTTAACACAGGCATATGATAACTATTTATTGAATGTTAAACAGATGAATAAATGTCACTTTTTTTTTTTTTGAGACAGAGTCTCCCTCTGTCGCCAGGCTAGATGGAGTATAGTGGTGTGATCTCGGCTCACTGAAACCTCCGCCTCCCAGGTTCAAGTGATTCTCTTGCCTCAGCCTCCCAAGTAGCTGAGACTACAGGCACGTGCCACCACGTCCAACTAATTTTTGTATTTTTAGTTAGAGATGGGGGTTTCACTATGTTGGCCAGGATGGTCTCGATCTCTTGACCTTGTGATCCGCCTGCCTCGACCTCCTAATGTGCTGAGATTACAGGCGTGAACCACTGCACCCGAACTTTTTTTTTTTTTTTTTTTTTTTTTTGAGATGGAGTCTCGCTCTGTTACCCGGGCTGGAGTACAGTGGCACAATCTCGGCTCACTGCAAGCTCCGCCTCCCAGGTTCACGTCATTCTCCTGCCTCAGCCTCCCGAGTAGCTGGGACTAACAGGCGCCTGCCACCATGCCCGGCTAATGTTTTTTGTATTTTTTAGTAGAGACAGGGTTTCACCATGGTAGCCAGGATGGACTCGATCTCCTGACTTCATGATCCGCCCGCCTCAGCCTCCCAAAGTGCTGGGATTACAGGCGTGAGCCACCATGCCAGGCTTTTTTTTTTTAAATGGAGTCTCGCTCTGTCATCCAGGCTGGAGTGTAGTGGCACAATCTCGGCTCACTGCAACCTCTGCCTCCTGAGTTCAAGTAATTCTCCTGTCTCAGCATCCCAAGTAGTTGGGATTATACGCACTTGACACCATGCCCAGCTACTTTTTGTATTTTTAGTAGAGATGGGGTTTCACCATGTTGGTCAAGCTGGTCTTGAACTCCTGGCCTCAGGTGATCCACCTGTCTCAGTGGGCAGAGTGGGCCAAGTAAGCCGAGTTTGTGCCATTGCATTCTAGCCTGGCGACAGACTGAGACTCCATCTCAAAAACAAAACAAAACAAAACAAAAAAAGCAATAACACCTACCATTTCCGGAGCACTCTTATGTGCTGAGTGCTTCGCGCACAGTATCTACTTTTTTTTTTAGATCAGGGTCTCACTATGTTGCCCAGGCTGGAGTGCAGTAGCTATTCACAAGCATCCTAAAGTGCTGGGATTACAGGTATGAACCACCATGCCCAGGCTAAATGTCACTTCTATATTTGAAAGGCTTCCATGGTTTCTCATGGAGAGAGAAATGAAGTCCAAACCACAGAGTACTGCATTCCACTTCCATCCTTATCTCCCACACACCAGGGTCGAAATCCCTGCCCTATCATTTATTGGCTGTGTGACCCTGGACAAATGGCTGTTTCCTCATTCCTCAGGATAACATATATACCCATTTGAGTATATATATATTGAGAGAGAGAGAGAGACAGTCTTGTTCTGTCACCCAGGCTGGAGTGCAATGGTACCATCATGGCTCACTGCAGCCTTGATCTAAGTGATCCTCCCACCTCAGCCTCCCAAGTAGCTGGGACTACAGGCATGTGCCACCATGCCTGGCTAATTTTTACATTTTTTGTTGAGACAGGGTTTTGCCATGTTGCCATGTTGCCCAGGCTGGTCTCTAACTCCTGGGCTCAAGCACTCTTCCCACCTTGGCATCCTGAAGTGCTGGGATTATAGGCGTGAGCCATCACGCTCAGCCCATGCCCTGACTAATGAATAAGTCAGTTTATTATTGACTTTTTATTGTTTTTATTTTTACTCATTTTTTACATCCTAACCCATCACTGAGATATTTATTGTTTTTCCCTCTAGAACATCAGCTTCTTGTCCATAGGGATTTTTCTCTTTTGTTCCTTGCTGTATCACCAGTGCCTAGATTGATGACTGGCACACAGTAAGTGCTCAGTAAATATTGCTAAATGCCACCACACCACACTTTCTTTGCCTATGCCAGAGGTACCCAAACATAGCAGCTTTTATGTCTCAGTGATTTTTTTCATAGCAGTCCTAGGTCAAAAGAAATAGCTAATCAGGGCTGGGTATGATGGCTCATGCCTGTAATTCCAGCCCTTTGGGAGGCCAAAGTGGGAGGATTGCTTGAGGCCAGGAGTTTGAGACTAGCCTGAGCTACACAGCAAGACCCTTTCTCTACAAAGAAAAAAAAATACCTGACTTCTGTTTCCTCCCCCTCTCCTTCTCCTTTTCTGTCTCTCCCCTTTTCTTTGCCCTCTCTTTGCCCTTCTACATGGGATGATGCAGCAAGAAGGCCCTCACCAGATGCCAGTATCTTGATTTTGGACTTCCCAGCCTCCAGAACTATGAGAAATTTCTGTTCTTTATAAATTACCCAGTCTATGGGATTCTGTTTAGCAGCACAAAATGGAGTAAGACACCATGATTACTTACTTGATGGGATATGTGTACTTTCTTGGAATCTTGGAATCACATCAGATACCAGTTCTTTCTTTCCCTTTCTTCCCTCCCTCCCTTGCTTCTCTCTTTCTTTTTCTTTCTTTCTCTCCCTCCCTCCTTTCTTTCTTTCCTTCCTTTCTTCCTTCTTTCCTTCCTTCCTTCCTTCCTTTCTTTTTGAGACAGGGTCTTGCTCTGTCACCCAGGCTGGAGTGCAGTGTCGAGATCGTGACTGATTGCAGCCTGAAACTCCCAGCTCAAGTGATTCTCCCACCTCAGCCTTACTAGTAGCTGGGACCACAGGCACACACCACCACGCTCAGCTAGTTTTTATTATTATTATTTATAATTATTATTAGTTTTTCAAGATGGAGCCTTGTTCTGTCACCCAGGCTACAGTGCAGTGGCACGATCTCGGCTCACTGTAACCTCCGCCTCCCGGGTTCAAGCAATTCTCCTGCCTCAGCCTCCTGAGTAGCTGGGACTACAGGTGCACGTCACCACACCCGGCTAATTTTGTATTTTTAGTAGAGACGGGGTTTCACCATGTTGGCCAGGCTGGTCTTGAACTCCTGACTGAGCCCGGCCTATTATTATTATTTCTTTAATTATTATTATTTTTCTTTACGTCCAAGTGGTCAGTGAATAGCTAGTTTTTGTATTTTTACCAGAGACAGGATTTTGCCATGTTGCCCAGTCTGGTCTCAAACTCCTAGGCTCAAGTGATCCTCCTACCTTGGCCTCAGAAAGTGCTGGGATTACAAGTGTGAGCCACCACACCTGGCCAGCACTCTCATTTTGTGTTCCACATTGATCTTCATGAGTAGTTTGTTGTTTTCTTGTTCTTGTTCTTCTTCCTTTTTTTCTTTTTTTTTTTTTGAGACAGAGTCTCACTCTGTTGCTTAGGCTGGAGTATAGTGATGCGGTCTCAACTCACTGCAGCCGCAACCTCCCTGGCTCATGCTATCATCTCACCTTAGCAGACTCCCAAGTAGCTGGGACTACAGGCATGTGCCACCACACCTGGCTAATTTTTGTATTTTTTGTAAAGATGAGGTTTCGCCATTTTGCCCAGGCTGGTCTCGAACTCCTGAGCTCAAGTGATTCTCACACCTTGGCCTCTCAAAGTGCTGTGCTGGGATTACAGGTCTGAGCCAGTTGAGTTATTTGCTTCTCATTGTTAGGGAAGCGAAAGCCTAGGAGAGCCAGAGTGACGCCATTTTAAATTCAGCTCCATCCTGAAACTAACAAAGCACATTTCTTGCTGGTCATGACCCATAGTCATGGGATGTTTATAGTTTAGATGTACCAATACTCATAACAATATATGCTTTCAAGATAATTATAGTTATGCTTTGATGTACTCACACGCTAAAATGTTAAGGATAGTTTAAATCAATAGAGTAATAAATTTTGTCATGCTGTCTGCTCACCCGCACATAGACACAGACTTGGCTTAGCTTTTACATAGACAAGATCCCTTATGAGAAATAACTTAAACAAAGACAGGGCATTCTTCCTCCTACTTTCTCGGGACACCCTCCTGACTGTAACAGAGTAGCTTTCTTTTTTCTTTTTTCTTTTTTTTTGAGATGGAGTCTCGCTCTTGCTGCCCAGGCTGGAGTACAATGGCGCTATCTTGGCTCACTGCAACCTCTATCTCCTGGGTTCGAGCAATTCTCCTGCCTCAGCCTCTCAAGTACCATGTGCCATCATGCCCAGCTAATTTTTGTATTTTTAGTAGAGATGGAGTTTCACCATGTTGGTCAGGCTGGTCTTGAACATCTGACCTCAGGTAATCCACCCGCCTCAGTCTCCCAAAGTGCTGGGATTACAAGTGTGAGCCACTGTGCCCAGCTGAGGATACTATTTTTTTTTTTTTTTTTCAGACAGAATCTCTTCTGTCCCAGGCTAGAGTGCAAAGGCATGATCTCAGCTCACTGCAACCTCCGCCTCCTGGGTTCAAGCAATTCTTCTGCCTCAGCCTCCCGAGTAGCTGGGATTACAGGTGCCCACCACCATGACCAGCAAATTTTTGTATTTTTAGTAGAGATGGGGTTTCACCATGTTGGCCAGACTGGTCTCCAACTCTTGACGTCGTGATCCACCCGCCTCGGCCTCCCAAAGTGCTGGGATTACAGGCGTGAGCCACTGCACCCAGCCTAGAAGTATTCCAGTTCCTTAGAGTTTGCATGCAGGTAGTGTGGGGATGAATGTGGTCCTCATATGTGCTTTGTTTGGGCAGTGTGGTGTTAACATCTTTTAAAATGCAGGGCATATGTCCTCAGGATTTCCTGGGGCTGAGTTACAGGTTTAAAAAAAAAAATCCGGCCGGGCGCGGTGGCTCAAGCCTGTAATCCCAGCACGTTGGGAGGCCGAGACGGGCGGATCACGAGGTCAGGAGATCGAGACCATCCTGGCTGACACGGTGAAACCCTGTCTCTACTAAAAATACAAAAAAACTAGCCGGGCAAGGTGGCGGGCGCCTGTAGTCCCAGCTACTCGGGAGGCTGAGGCAGGAGAATGGCGTAAACCTGGGAGGCGGAGCTTGCAGTGAGCTGAGATCCGGCCACTGCACTCCAGTCCGGGCGACAGAGTGAGACTCCGCCTCAAAAAAAAAAAAAAAAAAAAAAAAAAAAAAAAAAATCCATTGTTGGCCTGGTGCAGTGGCTCATGCCTGAAATCCCAGCACATTGGGAAGCTGAGGGGGGAGGATCACTTGAGGTCAGGAGTTTGAGACCAGCCTAGCCAACATGGTGAAACCCTGACTCTACTGAAAATACAAAAATTAGCCAGGTGGCACACACCTGTAATCCTAGCTGAGGATTACAGCCTAGCGTAGGCTGAGGCAGGAGAATCACTTGAACCTGAGAGGCAGAGGTCAGGTTCAGTGAGCCGAGATCGCGCCACTGCACTCCAGCCTGGGCGACAGAGTAAGACTCTGACTCAAAAAAAAAAAAAAAAAAAAAAAAAAAATCCATTGCAACACCTAAGCATTGGGAGATGTTGCATAATTTCTACATTCTAGACCCTCAGTTGCTGCAGGGAAACCACTGACTGGAGCTGAGCAAGCACTATTTCTCTGGGCAAGTCATGTGCTCTGCAGCTGGCTACATCTGTGCTATTACATTACCCTGGCCTCTGCAGTCCCTTGAAGTTGAGGCCCTCGCCTGGGCTTTTGAAAACAAAGTCTTTTTGATACTGCAGTGTGGCCTCAAACTCAAAAACTGTTAGTTCACTCGAGGGCAAGGATGTCTCAAATTTAAGTAGTCCAGGCCCAGCCACCCTTTGTAGGTGTATGCATGGTAGTGGGGGTGGAGGCGACAGTGACAGAAACAATTACTTTTCATTCTTGCCAATGAATCTAGCAGCAAATAAGCAGGACACAGACTGAACTCTCCACAACCCATACCTATCTATTTAGCAGTGATTTAATTCAGCCTAATGATGTGTCATTTTTAAGAAGGATATTAATAACTAACATTCATTTGAGCCTTACCAGGTTCCCAGTCCTGGATAAAGTACCTTATAAATATTATCTTGTTGAATTCTTTAGAAACTGCTTCTAAAGGAGTGTCGCGGAATCAAACGGCCCAGAGGCCAAGAGGAGGGGATGTCGGTGAACACAGAACACTGGAGCTGATGATGCAGCTTAAAAGCAGAAGGGAGGGAGGTGCAGCCCGAGGCTGTCAAGCTCCCAGACTGGCCCCAGGGCTCTGCAACAGGCTCCAGGTGTGTAGAGGGGGGCCACGCCTGTGATACCGCGTGAAGGACTCAGTAGGTCCGGTGGAGGGGTGGCCTCTCCCCCGCTGTTTGGCTCCATTGCTATTTCTGTCTCCTCGTTCTCCGTCCCTCCAGGCCGCTCCCTCTCCATCTGTCCTGATCGCCAGCCTCTCCCCCGCTCCTCTCTGCTGCGGTCGGCCCACCTGGGGCACTCCCCGCCGTCACGTGACCCATGCGTAAATCACAGGACTCTTACCACCCCGGCGCCGGGCCCGCACCAGACTCTGCAGAGGCTGCAGGCCGCGCATGCGCAGCTGCGGGCGCACCTGCAAGCCCGCTGGCTGGTGCCGCCGACCATCTCTGTGCATCCTGCGGCTGCTACCCCAGCTGGCCCTGGCGCTGGGCCCGGGCCG